>NC_048589.1:386428-700357 GCF_013265735.2 Oncorhynchus mykiss
TTCCAAATCATGTCCAATCAATTGCAGTCACCACAGGTGGACCCCAATCTCGTGGATGATCAATGGAAACAGGATGCACCTGAGCTCAATTTCAAGTCTCATACCAAAGGGTCTGAATACTTATGTAAATAAGGTATTTCTGTTTTATTTATAATACATTTTGTAAAAAAAATCTATCAACCTGTTTTCGCTTTGTCATTATGTGGTATTGTGTGTATGAATACTGAATACTATCCTAAGGCACAGTATGTTCTACAAAGCAATTATAAAACGCTGCTATAACCACTGTTTGGCTATTGCGTGAAATTGCATGCTACAACTGGACGAATAATGCCTAAACACAATTTTGTCTAATCATTTTTGTAGCTTCAGCATGGAACAGGAATATGTGTAGGTCTGTATGGCATGCACATGATGGAGAGACGTGCCACTCGTGCTGCAGCGTGGGAGGGTGTGTGTGTGATAGATCGAAGCGGACTGGAGAGATGCAGTATAGCCAAGCCAACTTGTGCTAGCTAACTTGTAGCAGCCACAATGCTATTTATCATCCATTCTGAACCATTTATTTTCTTACTGTACCAAAGTTTCGGTATACGCTGCATCAGTGGAATTGTCCGCTCTGTCTGGCCTACATTCATCTCTTGCTTTCTTTAATGTATTGATTGAAATAGGCTATAGCAAATAGGAATAGGCAAATTACTCAATGTTGCTTGTGCGCTGCTTGACTCCATTACTGTGTGGCTCCAGTGTCGTGTGAAATTCTAATCAAGTGAGAGAGACTTTGTAATTTCTTCAAACAATCAATCTTTATTATCTTTTTAAGAATTGCAATAATGGAGCTGGTTAACAAACCACCGATAGGGGATTATATAGAAATCCCAGCAGATCGGGGCATCACAAGCTACCTTGTTTTCTTCTTGTGCTTATGTGATATTGGATCCCCCATAAGAAATGTAATGGATATCAGAATTATATAATTTTTTTAATATACATTTTTGGTGGATGGTAGCTAGTCAGGGTAGGATTCAGGGTGTACTGTACTTATTCAAATGTACGAGCCTGGGTTTGACAAATATATTATGTTTCATTGGAATTGTTGGCAGTTACATTTTTACTAAAGTGAATAAAGGAATGTGAGAAAGGTAAACACAAGAACAAATTGGTAATGTTTTTTTTTCTCTCACTGTAATCAATTATCAATAAGGCACCAGTGCACATGTGAAACCGGGAATTGATAACTGTGGGGATTTTTTAAAATGTATTTTGCATTACAAACTTTCTTGTATTCCTTAGCCCCAATGGACTTTTGTCATGGAAGATGAATGATGTAATCTTGTGCTGTGTCATCAACTGTTTCCACGTCTATGTATGAGGTCATCTGAAATACTCAATGTTTTGGTGGAGCAATATTTTGTGCTTGACCTGTCTTATTGCTTCCAATTATTATGGATTTCCCTGCTTTGTACTATATTATGTAATTACAATGATAGTTTGCAATGGTGGAGTTAAAATGATTAAATACTGCAGGCTACACATCTGTTTGTATAGAATATTGGGTACCATAAGTACAAGCAACCAATTCCCTGCTATTGTGTGATTGTCAATGTGAACTTTATACTGAACAAAACTTTCATCCCAAAATTACTTAATGTCAGCCTCAATAATTTAGGAACGATTATTAAAATGTTTGGGCCCTCAGAAGTGCCTCATTTCGTTGGAGCGTGGACTCTACAAGGTGTCGAAAGCGTTCCACAGGGATGCAGTTGACTCCAATGTTTCCCACAGTTGTGTCAAGTCGGCTACCATGTCAGAAATACAGTTGAAATGTATAAATAATGTTGTTTGCATCTCAATATTACACAGAAGGCTGAAATATAACACAACTGTTTGACATAGAAACAAGTGACCTCAATAATGGATCATAGCTTTCACCTGCATTTACCTGGTCAGTCAGTCTGTCATGGAAAGAGCAGGTGTTCTTAATGTTTTGTATAATCGGTGTACAATATATGGAAATACGTGGTCACTCAACCAGAATTTTTAGACTACACGTAAGCTTGGTACCTTTCAAATGTTATTTAGCTGCCTTAAAATAGGTTGTGTACATTATGTAACTTGAAGGCGTATCATTTGATTCGCCAGCACTGAGGAACTGCTCCAGGGGCACAAACACAAGAGGGTTCAGTTGCATTTCAGAGAGAGATATGAGGCTGGAGAGAGAGCCCTTTAAGGGCACACAGGACTGAATGGGAAAGAAATTACAGTGACGAATGAAAATGAAGAAACGTCTGTGCCGATAATGCAATAAAAGTCATTTCTGTCTGCTGTCTGGCTACCATCAGGCGTTCTGGGATCAAGCAGATCGAATCTGAAATCTCCATTCCAGCACAGGCCTCCCTCGCGGGCCTTCACAGATCAAATAGCCTGAAGCGTTACAATTGGAGTATTGGGCTGTGGAAATTTGTGTATGTTTTCCATCAATGTGCTATAGCCATGGTACATTGGACCTTTTCGGTGTTGCCGGTATTGCCACATGGCGTCTGAATATGATCAAGTATGATTTTCGACTACATTACATCTTAGCCCTTTAAAGCAATTTTCCAATTGGCAGTCACGGTTCATGTCGGTTGACATCTCTAAAACACTCACATATGGGGGATCAATTTAACAAGCCCCAGCTCTGGTCACAGCAGAGCCTCTAACCTTTGATAACAAACAGTGACATTCTGCATGTGTTGGCAGAATCAAAGGCAAGCAACTGTTAACATGCCCCTACTGAAATGCTAGCTAAAAAGGCTATAGCTGTGTGTAGCTAGAGACCACTAGGCCTGTTTTCACACATTATCATTACATCATGTAGAGACATAGCTGATGCTAGAATTGCTATTGCTATTTTTGTCAGAAATCATGTTCATTGTACAGATGAATGCCTAGAATCAAGAGATCTAAGATTTCTCATCAAAGCCTCAACACCTGAGAAGGCAACATTTGACTATATTCCTCTAACAAAACATTTCCCATTACCAGCCTATCTGATACAGCTGAATACACAGGAGAAACCTCGGTAAAATAAAAATCCAGATACATGACATGGCCAAAAAGTATGTGGACAGTAGTGGATTCAAATTAGTGGATTCTGCTATTTCAGCCACACGTGTTGCTGACAGGTGTATAAAATCGAGCACACAGCCACGCTACAGCATACAATGACATTCTAGACGATTCTGCACTTCCAACTTTGTGGCAAATGTTTGGAGAAGGCGAGGTCCATGCAGAAATTGTTTGTCGAGATTGGTGTGGAAGAACTTGACTGACCTGCAGAGAGCCCTGACCTCCACTCCATCAAAAACCTTTGGGATGACTTGGAACTCGGACTGCGAGCCAGGCCTACTCGCCCAACATCCGTGCCCAACCTCACTAATGCTCTTGTGGCTGAATGGAAGCAAGTCCCTGTAGCAATGTTCCAACATGTAGTGGAAAGTCTTCCCAGAAGAGTGGAGGATGTTCTAGCAGCAAAGGGGGGACCAACTCCATATTAATGCCCATGATTTTGGAATGAGATGTTTGGTGAGCAAGTGTCCACATACTTTTGACCATGTAGTGTACATCTGTATAGCCCCAGTTAAGTCAGTTGATGGCCCATATACCAATTGCTTGCCACCTGCCTTTACTGTACTCACCACACCACAGATTTAGTGGAGCTTGTTCCAATCCACATACATACACACTAGGGATGTGACAAATAGAAACATATATTTTCTTAATGTTTAAACAGACATTTTTTAAAACAGACAAAGCGATAATAAAAAATCATGAAATTCCATGTGAATTCGCAGAGAGAGAGAATTTTATTATTTATGCTGCTGCCGCTCTTGCTTTTCACGAGTGTTACGTGTAGCTTGTTGTTTTCTTACAATCACAAGTCATCAAACTGGCATTAGGCTACAGCCATAGAGCTAGATCCTCCACGAGGGAAATTTTTAGGAGATATCTAGACTAATCAATGGAAATTGGAATTAAAATGACAGAACTAAAACTTAAATGAGAAGGATAGAACACCAAGAGCCAACATGTACGCTGCTATTTAATAATCTGAATGGAGTTGTTTACTGTAGGATTCGGAAGGGGAGAAAGCGCATAGTTAAGATTATGAAGTCTCATTAAGCCCAGCTAACGTTAGTACCTGTCTTAATTGCATCAAACCTATGTAATCAGATGTGATGATAAATAACTATCAATAAACTAGTCTACCAGCGCAGGTTGACTTGGTTGCTATCTCTTTCCCCCTCCCTGCTCCCCTTGTCACTCACATTTGAACTGTTGCTCTGCTTTGAGCCTCTCGCTTTCCCTCGTCCATTACAGCTCCGGTTAATCAAGTAGCAATTTTTTCCTCCCACAAACTTTGCAGCATTTTTGCATTATTTGCTTAATTGTTATTTTACCTTATGGATTTTGTGATTTAACTGCAGTGTGATTTTAATTTTGTGAAGGTAAAAAAATAATTGTTTCTCAGTTAGGGATTTTTTTTTTATTACCTTTATTTAACTAGGCAAGTCAGTTAAGAACAAATTCTTATTTTCAATGACGTCCTAGGAACAGTGGGTTAACTGCCTGTTCAGGAGCAGAACCTTGTCAGCTCGGGGATTTGAACATGAAACCTTTCGGTTACTAGTCCACTCGGGGCAATAGTGGACAGGGATCAGCATTCCAGTAACTTTATTTGGAAAGCTTGCTGGGCAGAGCCTGTTTGTTTGTATGCATCAGTGCATATCAGGGGTATGAATTGTGTTAAGAAATGGGGCGGCAGGGTAGCCTGGCTAACCTACCGCCCCATTTCTTAACATTAAAGATCCCAATTCATACCCCTGATATGCACTATGATGCATACAAACAAACAGGCTCTGCCCAGCAAGCCACTATTGCCCCGAGTGGCCCATCCACAACATCTGCTGCTGCTTTTTGTTCAGATTAAATTTGTGTTGTATTTTTTTTCCCGGGATAGAATGCCAGGTGTTCAGTAAGAATGAATTAGGGAAAACATCAAAGCGAAGCACAGACGCCTACCAAGGACATATACAGGTAACTGTAAAAATAAAGGAAACACCATCATAGTATCTTAATAGGGCGTTGGGCCACCAAAAGCCACCAGAACAGCTTCAATGCGCCTTGGCATAGATTCTACAAGTGTCTGGAACTCTATTGGAGGGATGCAACACTAGTCATCCATGAGTAAATCCATAATTTCGTGTTTTGTTGATGGTGGTGGAAACGCTGTCTCAGGCACCGCTCCAGAATCTCCCATAAGTGTTCAATTGGTTTGAGATCTGGTGAGTGTCGCACACACACATCCCCTTTAAACTCCCTATGCTCCTTTGAGACCCTCTTTAAAGGTCACTGAGATCTCTTCTTCTAGCCATGACAGCCAAAATAATGGGCAACTGGGCACTTTTATACATAACCCTAAGCATAATGGCATGGTAATTGCTTAATTAACTCAGGAACCAAACCGGTGTTGCTGCACCTGCTTTCAATACACACTGAACAAAAATATAAACGAAACATGCATCAATTTCAAAGATTTTACAGAGGTAAAGTTCATATAAGTATATCAGTCAATTGAAATAAGGCCCTGATTTATGGATTTCACATGACTTGGAATACAGTTATGCATTTGTTGGTCACAGATACCTTAAAAAAGGAAAGGGCGTGGATCAGAAAACCAGTCAGTATCTGGTGTGACCACCATTTGCCTTATGCAGCGTGACATCTCCTTCGCATAGTTGATCAGGCTGTTGATTGTGGCCTGAGGAATGTTGTCCCCATTCCTCTTCAATGGCTATGCGAAGTTGCTGGATATTGGCGGGAACTGGAACACGCTGTCATACACGTCGATTCAGAGCATCCCCAACATGTTCAATGGGTGACATGTCTGGTGAGTATGCAGGTCATGGAAGAACTTCGGCATTTTCAGCTTCCAGGTATTGTATACAGATCCTTGACATGGGGCCGTGCATTATCATGCTGAAACATGAGGTGATGGCGGCGGATGAATGACATGACAATGTGCCTCAGGATCTTGTCACGGTATCTCTGTGCATTTAAATTGCCATCAATAAAATGCAATTGTTTTTGTTGTCTGTAGGTTCTTATGCTTGCTCATACCATAACCCCACTGCCACCATGGGGAACTCTGTTCACAACATTGACATCAGCAAATCGCTCACCCACATGATGCCATACACGCTGTCTGCCAACTGCCCGGTACAGTTTAAACCACGATTCATCTGTGAAGAGCACACTTCTCCAGCGTGCCAGTGGCCATTGAAGGTGAGCATTTGTATACTAAAGTTGGTTACGACACCAAACTGCAGTCACGTCAAGACCCTGTTGAGGAAGTCGAGCAAGCAGATGAGCTTCCCTGAGACGGTTTCTGCACAAACTCAGACGATCCTGCTGGTTAAGAAGCCAGATTTGGAGGTCCTGGGCTGGCGTGGTTACACGTGTTCTGGGGTTGCGAGGCAGGTTGGACGTACTGACCAATTTTGTAAAAGGATGTTGGTGGTGGCTCATGGTAGAGAAATTAACATTAAATTCTATGGCAACAGCTCTCGTGAACATTCCTGCAGTCAGCATGCCAATTCTGTTGTGTGACAAAACTGCACATTTTAGAGTGGCCTTTTAGTGTCCCCAGTGCAAGGTGCACCTGTGTAATGATTGTGCTGTTTAATCAACTTCTTGATATGCCATACATGTGGATGGATTATCTTGGCAAAGGAGAAATGCTCACTAACAGGGATGTAAACAAATTTGTGCACATTTTTTTCTTATGGATTTTTTTTTTCTGGGATCTTTTATTTCAGTTCATGAAACATGGGACCTACACTTTACATGTTGCGTTTATATATTTTTTTTGTGTACTTCATATCCCTCATTTACTCAAGTGTTTATTTTTGGGGGGCAGTTACCAGTATATTACCCATTCTCCAAATTTTAGATCTTTCTTGAAGCCCAATCTAGTTTTATGCTATTGAATCCTATCACTCAGTCATCCCATATAGGAAAAACAGAATCCACATGAATTTGATTTAAACTTCAGCCAAACGTGTGAATAATTAATGAGTTAGGTTAATAGAAACTATTACAATTTTCTCTTCTTAATCGTAGCCAGTAATGTCCTCATCGGCAGACCAAAAACGCAGCAGAATGTGTAAAGGAGAATTTGCATTCGAGGTAGGCTCTAGGCAATTACATTAACTTGTGATGTTGTGGTACGCCCAAGTTCCCAACTGGAGCTTTCCTCGTGTCTCCTATCCAATGGATGTAGCGGAGAGCATTTGTGAATCAAACCCCTAATCTAATCATCACCTTTCATGTGGACAGCATGCTGCAGTATTAAAGGATTAACCATCTCTAAACCATACTGTAAGCTGCTTTGCTAAATTTCATTACTGTCTTCTTCATGATCAGGTGTTGTATTAAAAACAATTCCTTGTGTCTCTGAGGGGGCTGGCAAATTGGTTGGTTGGTTGGTTAGTTGATTGGCTGTGTTTTGAGAGGGGGCTGATAGGTTGGCTTGTCGTTTGGTTGTTTCTCTCGGGTGCTGGTTGTGTGGGTGAATTTCAATTCACAGTCATATTTGTGCTAATTTCACCAAATACATGTATGTTATTTCCTCTCATTATATCCTAATTCAACCTTGTTCTCTGTAGAGTAGCAGAAATGGCCTCTCAGTTTGAAGGACTGTACAGAATTGCGTTTATGCCCCCTGTTGCGTCAAATATGAATACACATCTAAAATAGAATGTGTTCAGAGGTAACTACAGAACACTGATCAACAAACTTGGTAAACAATACCCGCTGATCAGATTATAAATGATTTATTATTTTATTTCTGTTGGAGTATTGGTAGCCTTTGATCTGATGGAAAGCAGAACACATGCACACACCTTCCTCCCACCCCCAAATAAACACACTGTGATGTATTCATACGCAGGGCCTGAACTGACGGGGGAAGGCCTAAGTGTGCTGAGAGGAGATGGCACTGTGACAGCGCCTTCTCTGTGAGCCTGTCAGATGAGTCACTCTCCGTTCTGTGTGTTAGCGTTAAACACTAAACACCTCCAACTGGGCCAACTATTCCACGTCCTGTTTTTCCCCAGAGGACTAGAATGTTGCGTTAGTGCCGTCAAAGATTAATCTGAGGCCAACTCAGACAGGGAGGCGTTCAGCAGGGCACAGTGTTGTGTACGCTCAGATATACACTGAGTGTACAAAATATTAGGAACAACTTCCTAATATCGAGTTGCACCCCACTTTGCCCTAAGAACAGCCTCAATTCGTCGTGGCATGGACTACAAGGTGTCAAAAGTGTTCCACAGGGATGTTCACTCAATTGTTTCCCACAGTTGTGTCAAGTTGGCTGTATGTCCTTTGGATGGTGGACCATTCTTGATACACACAGGAAACTGTTGAGCATGAAAAACCCAGCAGCGTTGCAGATCTTGACACACTCAAACCGGTGTGCCTGGTACCAACTACCATACCCCGTTCAAAGGCACTTAAATATTTTGTCTTGCCTATTCACCCTCTAAATGGCACACATACACAATCCATGTCTCAATTGACTACACTGATTTGAAGTGGATTTAACAGGTGACATCAAGAAGGGCTTTCACCCGGATTTACCTGGTTAGTCAATGTTATGGAAAGAGTATGTGTTCCTATTGTTTTGTACACTTGAGTAAATGAAGGACACAAAGTATATTGAAAGCAGTTGCTTCCACGCAGTTGTGGTTCCTGTGTTAATGAAGCAATTATCATCCCATCATGCTTAGGGTCATGTATAAAATGCCCAGTTGCACATTATTTTGGCTACTATGGCTAGAAGAAGTGATTTCAGTGAATTTCAATTAATCACCAGATCTCAACCCAATTAAACACTTATGGGATATTCTGAAGCAGTGCCTCAAAACACCAAATGATGGAATTTCTTGTGGAAGAATGGTGTTGCATCCCTCCAATAGAGTTCAAGACACTTGTAGAATCTATGCCAAGGCACATTGAAGCTGTTCAGGTGGCTCATGGTGGCCCAACGCTCTATTAAGACACTTTGTTGGTGTTTCCTTTATTTAGTCAATTAACTGTGTATATATAGTGTATTCAGACCCCTTGACTTTTTCCACATTTTGTTACGTTACAGCTTTTTTCTAAAATTGATTAAAAAAGTTTTTTTCCATCTACACACAATACCCCATAATGACAAAGCCAAAACTGTTTTTTAGACATTTTTGCAAATGTATAAGTAAAAAACATACATTTCACATTTGGGCTGGGCTATGACTGGGCCACTCAAGTACATTGAGACTTGTCCCGAAGCCACTCCTGTATTGTCTTGACTGATTGCTTAGGGTCATTGTCCTGTTGGAAGGTGAACCTTCGCCCCAGTCTTATTTATTTAAGGTACTGTTTGAAGAGGTAGGGTTTCAGTTGTTTTCGGAAGATGGGCAGGGACTCTGCTGTCCTAGCTTCAGGGGGAAGCTGGTTCCACCAATGGGGTGCCAGGATAGAGAAGAGCTTGGACTGGGCTGAGCGAGAACTGCCCTCCTGTAGGGGTGGGAGGGCCAAGAGACCTGAGGTGGCAGAACGGAGTGCTTGGGTTGGGGTGTAGGGTTTGAGCATAGTCTGAAGTTAGGGAGGGGCAGTTCCTCTTGCTGTTCCGTAGGTGAGCACCATGGTTTTGTAGTGGATGAGAGCTTTGACTGGAAGCCAGTGGAGTGTGCGGAGGAGCAGGGTGACATTTGAGAACTTGGGAAGGTTGAAAACCAGGCAGGCTGCAGCGTTCTGGACAGGTTTCAGTGGTTTGGTGGCACAAGCAGGGAGCCCAGCTAACAGTGAGTTGCAGTAGTCCAGACGGGAGAGGACAAGTGCCTGGATTAAGACCAGCGCCACTTCCTGTGTGAGTTAGGGTCGTATTCTACGGATGTTGTAGTGCATGAACCTGCAGGAGCAGGTCACTGCTTTGATGTTTGCAGAGAACAACCAGGTGTTGTCCAGGGTCACGCCAAGATTCGTTTCACTCTGGGAGGGCAACATTGGAGTTTTCAACCGCAGGCTTTCCCTGGGAGGAAGAGCAGTTCTGACTTGTTGAGCTTGAGGTGGTGGATAGACATCCAAGTTGAGATATCTGCCAGGCATGCAGAGATGCGTCGCCATCTGGGTGTAGTTGTATTTATTATGGATCCCTATTTAGCTGCTGCCAAAGCAGCTACTCTTCCTGGGGTCCAGCAAAATTAAGGCAGTTTATACAATTTTAAAACATTATAATACATTCACAGATTTCACAACACACTGTGTGCCCTCAGGCCCCTACTCTAGAAGGGGGAAGGAGAAAAGTAGTTGTGTGTCATCTCCATAGCAGGGATAGGAGAGACCATGTGAGGATATGATGGAGCCGAGTGATTTAGTGTATAGAGAGAAGAGGAGAGGGCCTAGAACCGAGCCCTGGGCGACACCAATAGTGAGAGTACGTGGTGCAGACACAGATCCTCTCAACGTCACCTGATAGCAGTGGCCTGCCATGCAATCGAGGAGTGTGCAGAGCCTGAGACGCCCAACCCTGAGCAGGTGGAGAGGGGAAAAACAGGACATGGAATAGTTGGAGGTGTTTAGTGATTAACACTATCACACAGAATGGAGAGTGACTCATCCGACAGGCTCACAAGGAAGTTCCGCTGTCAGGCGCTGTCACAGTGCCATCTCCTCTCAGCACACTTAGGCCTTCCCCCGGATTTGTTCTTCTCTGTGTCACGGTCTCAGTTGAGTGACCCGTCTTGAAGCCTGATTGGTTAGGGTGAAGAAGATCATTCTGAGCGCAATAACAAGAACGTTGATCAGAGACAGCACATCCAAGTCTTTTAGAAAGAAAAGGTACACAGGTCAATAGTTTTTAACGTCAAATGAGTCTAGTGTTGGTTTCTTGAGGAGGGGAGCAACTCTGGACATTCTGAATTCAAAGGGGATGCAGCCAGTGGTCAGGGATTAGTTGATGAGGGAAGTGAGGAATGGGAGAAGGTCTCCAGAGATGGTCTAGAGGGGATGGGGTTAACCGGGCAGGTTGTGGGGCAGCCAGACCTCACTAGGCACTGGATGTCATCTGTAGAGAGAGGGGAGAAAGAGGTCAAGGCGTAGGGTAGTTCTGTGTGAGTGAGACCAGTGAACTCAATAGGCTGAGTGAATGAGTAGCTGATGTCGTCAACCTTTTTTTTTCCAAAGTGGTTGACTAAGTCGTCCGCAGAGAGGGAGGAGTGAGGGAGTGCAGGATTAAGGAGGGAGGAGAAGGTGGAAAATAGTTTTTTAGGGTTAGAAAGTGGTAGAAAGTGGCTTTAGCAGCGGATACAGAGGAAGAGACGGTAGAGAGGAGGGAGTGAAAGGATGATAGGTCATTCGGAAGTTTAGTTTTCCTCCATTTTCGCTCAGCTGCCCGCAGACCGCTTCTGTAAACTCGCAATGACTCACTCCGCCACGGAGCAGGAGGCCAGGGCCATCCTGGCTGGGAGGAAAGGGGACAGTGCATGCCATAGGATGCGGAAAGGGCGGAGAGTAGGGTCGAAGAGGCAGAATCAGAAGGGAGATGGATTTAGTAGAAAGGAGAGATGATAGGATAGAAGAGAGAGAGCAAAGATTGCGACGGCACATGACCATCTGGATAGGGGCTGAGTTGTTAGGGCTGGAGGAAAGGGAGATAGAAAAGGAAGCAAAGTAGTGATCAGAGACCTGGATGTGGGTTGCAGTGAGATTAGTAGGCAAGCAGCCTCTAGTAAAGATGAGGTCAAGCGCATTCTCTGCTTTGTGAGTTGGAGGGGATTGGGAAATGGTGAGGTCAAAAGAGGCAAGGAGGGGAAAGAGAGAGTTGGAAAGAAATTAATCGAAGGCAGATGTCGGGAGGTTGAAGTCGCCAAGTACGAAGAGCAGTGAGCCATTATCAGGAAATTAGCTTATCAAGGTGTCAAGCTCATTGAGAATCTCTCCAAGGGCACCTGGTGGGCAATAGATGACAATAATGTTAAGCTTGAGTGGAAAAGTGACAGTGACAGCATGGAATTCAAATGAGGAGAGGGACAGTGTGAGAGAGGGTGTAACTGCTCTCGTTGGTGGTAGGAAGAGCGGACCAAGACGCAGCGTGGAAAGTGTTCATGATATTTATTTTCAAAAAACACTCAAACAAAATAACCAAAGTGAAAACGAAAGCGCACCCAAACGGAAAATGACTGTGAATAAATAATCCCCAATCAGAGACAACGATAGACAGCTGCCTCTGACTGGGAACCACACTCGGCCAAAACAAAGAAATAGAAAACATAGAATGCCCACCCAAATCACACCCTGACCTTACCAAATAGAGAAATAAAAAGGCTCTCTAAGGTCAGGGCGTGACAGAGGGAGAAAAGATAATCTCCACTTAGGAGAAATGAGTAGACCTGTGCCACCACTGTGACGACCAGATGCTCTCGGACTATGAGAGGAAACATAGTCCGATGAAGAAAGAGCAGCTAGAGTGATAGTGTTCTTTGGGGTGATCCATGTCTTCGCCACAGCCAAAAAGTCAAGGGACTGAAGTGCAGCATAGGCTGAGATGAACTCTGCGTTCTTGTCGGCAGATCGGCAGTTCCAAACGCTGCCAGAGACCTGGAATTCCACATGGGTTGTGCTTGCGGGGTACACTAAATTAGAAGGGTTGCAGCCAAGGAGTGATGAGTGTCTATAAAGCCTACAGGGAGAGGTGTGAACATAGTTGACAAAGCTACAAAATAGCGAAATTTGATATTCTGTAAATAACTAGGTAAGATCCTCAAGTGAGATAGTGGTGTGGAGCCTTCCCCTTTCCTTCTTGAACAACTACGCAGAATAACTAGGCAGAACTGTCTTTGTTTTGGCGACAGTCTTAGTTTTGCGACAAAATCGCCACTGACACGACCGACTGCAGGTGGCGCTAAGAAACCAGGGGAAACTGTAGAACTAACACTAATTGGTGAAGAGAGGTGAAACCTAGGAGAGGTGAAACCACTACCCCTCCAATACAGCCACTGATTACCAAAACAAGTCCCAAATTGCCCTGCTCTTGATCCTGGTTGATGAGTCAACAACTATCGGCAAATGATGAGCAGTCAGAAGTTCACACACCAAGTAGGCTACTGGGAAGACAGTCAGCACTTAAAGTAGATGGACCTGGCTTACAAAAAGACTATACTAGACCACAGATAAAGACAAAAAAAGTTATACTTATCACTCCTGAAGATATCAGGAGTCCTCTAGCTATAGAATGAAGTATGTAAACGTTTCATTAAGTCTTACAAGTTCCGTGGAAATTGCTGAGCTGTCAACGTTTGAACATTAGTCACCAAAGGTTTTCATTTTAAAAATATGAAACTACTTGTATTGAGCTCAGTTGATGGTCCACCTGCATTATCATAGAGAAACCCTTGCTTTGTAATATTCTTACTGCTATATTTGTAGTATTCTTATACACATCTACAGTATACTACTGGGATCATCTGGGGTCATTCAGGAGGGTTTCTATCTGCAACGTTCTGACCGTTTCACCTCACTGAATAGGTCGTTATCAATAAAACATCACAATACGGTGCAGAGCGTTCAATTTCACTGCTGGGGAGCAATGAGACCTCCCAGCTCCGCTAAAACCATTGACAACTATGTGCCGTTTTCAAGAGATTGTTAAATACATTTTATAACTAGGCTATTTGGTTTTAATATCATTGCCTCTTGAAGAGCGTAGTCAGAACTACACATTTCCAATTCTTCCACATTTAGCTCTATCATCAGAGTTAAAAAGCAAGTAACTGAAAGCTTTTCATGATCAGATAACATCTATCATGTATTTTCAGATACGTTAGGGTAGCCTATTCATTTGGTATGTAGCTAGCTAGCTAAACAAGGTGTCATTTAGCTTGGTTCATCAGAGATTAGGCTTTTGGAAAGAGATTAACATCGGCAAGTTCTCGTCCTGCTAAAGTTGTCAGTTGGACCACTGTCATCACTATAGATGGCAAGCAAATCAAACAATATTTGGATATAGCCATCTAGTTTATCCGCTGAAAGTTAGCTTGTTAACTAGCCATATTGACGTTATCTGTTATTCGCTAGCTAGGCAATTTGATGTGGTCCATCAATCAATGTGGTTTATCATGTCTGTCAGCAGCAATCCTGATTAATCTCTCTTAAAAACAATGTTGAAAAGGGGATAATGTTAGCTAACTTCGCAAGTTAGGCCTACGTTGTTTGGAGAAAAAAGTACATTAGCTCTACATACCAATATGTTTAGCCAACTGTACAAAGTTATACCGGTAAACATCATCAGCTAACAGTACATCGGCAAATGTACCCTTCTTCTGCTTGACAAGCAGAGCCCACAAAGGATGGGAAATTAACCTAAACATACTTGTCAGGTATAGTTCACTTTTATTTTATATCACACAAATGTCCAATTCATGGTGTCCAATATTGAGAGATAGTGAGGCTACCCTTAAGTATCTGAAATTACATGATCAATTGATGTTTACTGATCATGAAAAGCATGCAGTTACTTGCTAAATGTGCTCAATTGTTTTGCATGGAATAATTTAAAATGTATAGTTCTAACTATGCTCTTCAAGGTAATGATATTACAACCAAATAGTTAACGTTTATTTAACAATCCCAGTTGTCAATGGTTTTGGCGGAGCTGGGGGGGGGTCCTTTGGCCCAACAGCAGGCAAATAGAACGGTCTGCACCTTATTGTAATGTTTTATTGATAATGACCTATACACCCACTTCAACTTTCGCATCTGACCAGCCTCATCAGCTCATTGCTCTGGGTTACAATATATAGCTTACTTGCCAGTCGCTCGTATACGTTCCACATGCTAAGATGAGCACAAATGGATTTGAAAGCTATCTCTTGTGAGCAAATTGTACCAAGGCTATAGAACTTGGCTGCATCAGCCTTTCCCTGGTTCACTTAACCTAGTGGATGATGGGAAAATAACCACGCAGGTTCCCTGCTTAGTGATTGCATGGGCTATGATGACTTTATGTGCACTGCAACGATGTAGGAAGCACGAGCAGAGCGGCACGACAACGTCGACGGGGGGGGGGGGGGGGGGGGGGTGTAAGAACAGAAGCAAGCTTATTCACTAGTGAGTGGATATTGAAAATGCAATGATCATTTATTATGGTTGTTTGGTATTGCCTGCGGTACAAAGACTTACAGAGAGTGGGTGCTGCGGCAGCAAAAGAGCATGAAGGAACTCTCAAATTGCTCTGTCACAGGCCACCCATGCATTCATTTCACATCACTATCACAAAACCCCCACATTCAGTACTCTGTAATGTATGATCGAACAAGATGTAGTCTACACACTGTATGAAAATGCTATATTTCATGCACCCAATGACATTTTTATGCCAGCAATTAGATGGCTAATGTCTGTGTTCTGTTACTATCAAATCAAATTGTATTTGTCACACCGAATATGACAAGTGTAGCCTTAAACCTGAAATGCTTACTTACAAGCCTTTTCCCAACAATGCAGTTAAAGTAAGAAAATAATAAATAGATAAAAAGACAATAGTAACAGAATAAAATAACAATAATGAGGCTATACAGTGCATTCGGAAAGTATTCAGACCCCTTGACTTTTTCCACATTTTGTTACTTTACAGCCTTATTCTAAAATTGATACACAAAATACCCCATAATAACAAAGCAAAAACAGGTTTTTAGAAAGCTGAAATATAACATTTACATAAGTATTCAGACCCTTTACGCTGTACTTTGTTGAAGCACCTTTGGCAGTGATTACAGCCTAGAGCCTTCTTAGGTATGATAGTACAAGCTTGGCACATCTGTATTTGGTGTGTTTCTCCCATTTGTCTCTGCAGATCTTCTCAAGCTCTGTCTGGTTGGATTGGGAGCGTCGGTGCATAGCTATTTTCAGGTCTCTCCAGAGATGTTCGATCGACTTGTCCCAAAGTCACTCCCGCGTTGTCTTGGCTGTGTGCTCCCCAATCTGTGGTCCTGAGTGCTCTGGTGCAGGTTTTCATCAAGGATCTCTCTGTACTTTGCTCTGTTCATATCTCCCTCAATCCTGACTTGTCTCCCAGTCCCTCCCGCTGAAAAACATCCCCACAGCATGATGCTGCCACCATCATGCTTCACCATGCCAGGTTTCCTCAAGATGTGACGCTTGGCATTCAGGCCAAAGAGTTCAATCTTGGTTTCATCAGACCAGAAAATCTTGTTTCTCATAGTCTGAGAGTCTTTAGGTTGCTTTTGGCAAACTCCAAGTAGGCTGATGTGCCTTCTGTCTGGCCACTTGACCATAAAGACCTGATTGGTAGAGTGCTGTAGAGATGGTTGTCCTTCTGGAAGGTTCTCTCTGGAGCTCTTTCAGAGTGACCGTCGGGTTCTTGGTCAACTCCCTAACCAAGGCCCTTCTCCCCCGATTTCTCAGTTTGGTGGTTCCAAATTTCTTCCATTTAAGAATGATGGAGGACACTGTGTGGGGACCTTCAATGCTGCAGAAATGTTTTGTTACCCTTTCCCAGATCTGTGCCTCGACACAATCCTGTCTTGGAGCTCTACAGACAATTTCTTCAACCTCATGGCTTTGTTTTTTGTTCTAACATACACTGTCAACTGTTGGACCTTTTATAGACAGGTGTGTGCCTTTCCAAATAATTTCCAATCAATTTTATTTAATTTATTTAATTTATTTTACCTTTATTTAACCAGGTAGGCAAGTTGAGAACAAGTTCTCATTTACAATTGCGACCTGGCCAAGATAAAGCAAAGCAGTTCAGGTGGACTCCAAGTTGTAGAAACATCACTAGGATCATCAATGAAAACAGGATGCAGCTGAGCTCAATTCCCGAGTCTCATAGCAGTACTGGCAAAGTACTGTAAACTTATGTAAATAAGATATTTCTGTTTTTGTTTTTTTATTAATTTGCAAACATTTCGAAACTGTTTTCACTTTGTCATTATAGGGTGTTGTGTATATTGATGAGGAAAACAATCCTGGCTGTAACATAACAAAATGTGGGAAACATCAAGGGGTCTGAATACTTTCCGAATGCACTGTATACAATATATTTATTTTGACTATTTTCTACATTTTTATAATAATAATGAAGACTTCAACTCTATGATATAACACATATGGAATCATGTAGTAACCAAAAAAAAGTGTTAAACAAATCAAAATATATTTTATATTTTGAGATTCTTCAAAGTAGCCATCCTTTGCCTTGCACAGCTTTGCACAGTCTTGGCATTCTCTCAACCAGCATAATGAGGAATGCTTTTCTAACATTATTGAAGTTGGTCCCACATATGCTGAGCACTTGTTGGCTGCTTTTCATTCACTCTGCAGTCCAACTCATCCCAAACCATCACAATTGGGTTGAGATCAGGTGATTGTGGAGGCCAGGTCATCTGATGCAGCACTCCATCACTCTCCTGCTTGGTCAAATAGCTCTTACACAGCCTGGAGGTGTGTTTTGGATCATTGTCCTGTTGAAAAACAAATAATAGTTCCACTAAGTGCAAACCAGATGGCATGGCGTATCGCTGCAGAATGCTGTGGTAACCATGCTGGTTAAGTATTCCTTGAATTCTAAGTAAATCTCCGACAGTGTCACCAGCAAAGCACCATCACACCTCCTCCATGCTTCACGGTTGGAACCACACATGCGAAGATCATCCGTTCACTGCGTCTCACAATGACAAAGCGGTTGTGACCAAAGGACAGATTTCTACCGGTCTAATGTCCATTGCTTGTGTTTCTTGGCCCATGCAAGTCTCTTCTTCTTATTGGTGTCCTATAGTAGTGGTTTCTTTAAAGCAATTCGACCATGAAGACCTGATTCCTTCAGTGTCCTCTGAACAGTTGAATTTGCGATGTCGGACGATTTTTTAAAGTTATATTTATTTATTTATTTGTAATAATGACAATTACAACAATACTGAATGAACACTTATTTTACTTTAATATAATACATCAATAAAATCAAATTAGCCTCAAATAAATAATTAAACATGTTAAATTTGGTTTAAATAATGCAAAAACAAAGTGTTGGAGAAGAAAGTAAAAGTGCAATATGTGCCATTTCAAAAAGCTAACGTTTAAGTTCCTTGCTCAGAACATGAGAACTAACTATAGCTGGTGGTTCCTTTTAACATAAGTCTTCAATATTCCCAGGTAAGAAGTTTTAGGTTGTAGTTATTACAGGAATTATAGCACTATTTCTCTCTATACCATTTGTATTTCATATACCTTTGACTATTGGATGTTCTTATAGGCACTTTAGTATTGCCAGTGTAACAGTATAGCTTCCGTACCTCTCCTCGCCCCTACCTGGGCTCGAACCAGGAACTCATCGACAACAGCCACCCTTGAAGCATCGTTACCCATCACTCCACAAAAGCCGCTGCACTTGCAGAGCAAGGGTAACAACTACTCCAAGTCTCAGAGCGAGTAACGTTTGAAACGCTATTAGCGCCCACCCCGCCAACTAGCTAGCCATTTCACATCGGTTACGCCAGCCTAATCTTTGTAGTAGATAGGCTTGAAGTCAAAAACAGCTCAATGCTTGAATCATTGCGAAGAGCTGCTAGCAAAATGCACGAAAGTGCTGTTTGAATGAATGCTTACGAGCCTGCTACTGCATAACATTGCTCAGTCAAACTGCTCTATCAAATATCAAATCATAGACTTAATTATAACATAATAACACACAGAAATACGAGCCTTTGGTCATTAATATGGTAGAATCCGGAAACAAAATGTTTATTCTTTCAGTGAAATACGGAACCGTTCCATATTTTATCTAACGGGTGGCATCCATAAGTCTAAATATTACTGTTACATTGCACAACCTTCAATGTTATGTCATAATTATGTAAAATTCTGGCAAATTAGTTTGCAACGAGCCAGGCGGCCCAAACTGTTGCATATACCCTGACTCTGCGTGCAATGAACGCAAGAGAAGTGACACAATTTCACCTGGTTAATATTTCCTGCTAACCTGGATTTCTTTTAGCAAAATATGCAGTTTTAAATACATATACGTCTGTGTATTGATTTTAAGAAAGGCATTGATGTTTATGGTTAGGTACACGTTGGATCAAAGACAGTCCTTTTTCCGAGAATGCGCACCGCATCGATTATATGCAACGCAGGACACGCTAGATAAACTAGTAATATCATCAACCATGTGTAGTTAACTACTATGATTGATTGATTGTTTTTATAAGATACGTTTTTAATGCTAGTTAGCAACTTACCTTGACTTCTTACTGCATTCGCGTAACAGGCAGGCTCCTCGTGGAGTGCAATGTAAGGCAGGTGGGTAGAGCGTTGGACTAGTTAACGGTAAGGTTGCAAGATTGAATCCCTGAGCTGACAAGGTAAACATCTGTCGTTCTGCCCCTGAACAAGGCAGTTAACCCACCGTTTCTAGGCCACCATTGAAAATAAGAATGTGTTCTTAACTGACTTGCCTCGTTAAATAAAGGTGTCCAAAAATACCAAAAATACAGATTTCCGATTGTTATGAAAACTTGAAATCGGCCCTAATTAATCGGCCATTCCGATTAATCCGTCGACCTCTAGTCTGTTGCTTTAGCTCTGTGAAGCATTTTTTTGGGCTGCAATCTGAGGTGCAGTTAACTCTGTTTTTTTATTTTTTTTATTTTACCTTTATTTAACCAGGTAGGCAAGTTGAGAACAAGTTCTCATTTACAATTGCGACCTGGCCAAGATAAAGCAAAGCAGTTCGACAGATACAACAACACAGAGTTACACATGGAGTAAAACAAACATACAGTCAATAATAAAGTATAAACAAGTCTATATACAATGTGAGCAAATGAGGTGAGAAGGGAGGTAAAGGCAAAAAAGGCCTTGGTGGCAAGGTAAATACAATATAGCAAGTAAAACACTGGAATGGTAGTTTTGCAATGGAAGAATGTGCAAAGTAGAAATACAAATAATGGGGTGCAAAGGAGAAAAATAAATAAATAAATTAAAAACAGTTGGGAAAGAGGTAGTTGATAGGGCTAAATTATAGGTGGGCTATGTACAGGTGCAGTAATCTGTGAGCTGCTCTGACAGTTGGTGCTTAAAGCTAGTGAGGGAGATAAGTGTTTCCAGTTTCAGAGATTTTTGTAGTTCGTTCCAGTCATTGGCAGCAGAGAACTGGAAAGAGAGGCGGCCAAAGAAAGAACTGGTTTTGGGGGTGACTAGAGAGATATACCTGCTGGAGCGTGTGCTACAGGTGGGAGATGCTATGGTGACCAGCGAGCTGAGATAAGGGGGGACTTTACCTAGCAGGGTCTTGTAGATGACATGGAGCCAGTGGGTTTGGCGACGAGTATGAAGCGAGGGCCAGCCAACGAGAGCGTACAGGTCGCAATGGTGGGTAGTATATGGGGCTTTGGTGACAAAACGGATTGCACTGTGATAGACTGCATCTGTTGCAGAGGATAAGTTCATTAGAGTTAACTCTGGGTCTTCCTTTCCTGTGGCAGTCGTCATGAGAGCCAGTTCATCATAGCGCTTGATGGTTTTTGGGACTGCCCTTTCAAAGTTCTTGAAATGTTCCTCGTTGGCTGACCTTCACATCTTAAAGTAATGATGAACTGTCGTTTCTCTTTGCTTATTTGAGCTGGTCTTACCATAATATGGACTTGGTATTTTACCAAACAGGGCTATGTTCTGTATACCACCCCTACCTTGTCACAACACAACCAATTGGCTCAAACGCATTAAGGAAAGAAATTCCACAAATGAACCTTTAACAAGGCACACCTGTTAATTGAAAAGCATTCCAGGTGACTACCTCGTTAAGCTGGTTGAGAGAATGCCCAGAGTGTGCAAAGCTGTCATCAAGTCAAAGGATGGCTACTTTGAAGAAACTCAATTATAAAATATATTTTGATTAACAGTTTTTTTTGGTTACTACATGATCTGTATGTGTTATTTTATAGTTTTGATGTCTTGTAAAAATTAAGAAAAACGCTTGAGTAGGTGTGTCAACTTTTGACTGGTGCTGTATACAAGGAGTACAGGTAGTGTATCAGTATACTGGGGTGCGAGGTAGTTGGGGTGATTGAAGTAATATATACATGTTTGGTTATGTGATTGATTGACATACTATATAAATGTAGGTAGGGGTGAAAAGCAGAAAGTCCTGGTAGCCCCTTGATTATGTCTTCAGCAGTCTTATGGCTTTGGGGTAGAAGCTGTTTAGGAGCCTTTTCATCCTAGGCTTGGTGCTCCGGTACCACTTGCCATGCGGTAGCAGAGAGAACAGACTGGGACTTGGGTGGCTGGAGTCTGACAATTTTTAGGGCCTTCCACGGACATATACACGTCCTGGATGACCGGGAGCTCGGCCCCAGTGATGTACTGAGCCGTACACACTACCCTCTGTAGCACCTTGCGGTCGGATGCCTAGCAGTTGTCATACCAAGTGGTGATGCAGCTAGTCAAGATGCTCTCAATGGTGCAGATATAGAACTGATGCATATCATTTGAAGACCAGGTTCAGAGAAGGCTAATGTATTGTATTTATACCCCCCCCCCCCCCCAAAAAAAATGGAAGTAACGGAAATCTGTTGGATACACCACGGAACCATCGGTGTGAAAAGTGAACACATTCTACTGCCACAGAATCTCTTTGCAGTGCTTACACTTTGAATGTATTATTTTTGGTGCATTCCAGGTAATACTTGCTTCGCACCACCAAGCAATATAATTCATTCCGTCACCATGTTCTGCCCCCGACTTGCAAAGTGGAGATGGATAGAAAGCTCCTGCCACTTGGGAGAAAGTATCATGTAGCCTACACTACAGTGCTTATTCTGCCCTTGAGTTGCTTTCCCATGCAAAACTAGACAGATAGCTAACAACTAAATCTTCAATAAAACTCCCAAGGCGTGACTTTTCTTGAATGAATATATTGAAAACGTTTATGTTGTGAAACTGCAAAATACAGAAAAGAATATACTTTAGTATTCAATTCACACCGAAACACTGTGGCTGTACATTATACATTTGAAGTTGCATAAATACAAAGCACGCGCTAAGGTACCATGCATCTGGCATGATGCCAAACCATATAGCTAATTGTTACTCATATGGTAATTGGCTCCTTTCATTACTCTAATAGTGTACAACCATTTATGTAGAATAACAAAGCATATTACACTAGGAACAGTAACAAAACTACAGTATTGTATATTTTACAATTCGTTTGTATGACGCACGAGCAAGTAATACAGCTAACGACATACATGAAAGGCATTGCAATTTGTGAGTAAATGCAACCAACATTGATATGTAAGCAACTCTATCAATAACAAGATTATAATCATTAGCTAAACGCTTGAATTGAACTTACAAACAAATATTTTCCAAGGCTGAAGCGTGACAAGAAATAACTACATTGAAAGACCTGCAGCGTAGCGTTGTTTGTAGCTGCTTCTATGCGTGCAGAACAAATTCTCTACTTCCTGTTTGCGTTGTCTTTCTAAGTACCAGAAACATCCACTAGGGGGCAAATAACACCATTGCACACAATGAAAATCCAATTGAACCATTGTAATAAAATAATCTATTACCTTCTAACAGGATGGCAGCACACTCCCCGCCTGGTATAATGAAATTGTGCCACTATGAAATAAAACATATCAAGAAACAAATAATGTCCTTTCTATTTTTATATTTTGTCTCTAGGATGTTTCAGAAAGAAGAACAACAATCTCTGAGATTGGTCTCAGAAACACCTTAGCAGCTCCTTGCTTGACAATTTTTAGTTCTACTTTCCTAACCTTTTTGTCAGTACTGGGAAAGGTTTTTACCACAAGCCCGACTGGCCAGTCATTTCTGTGTGCCTGACTGTCTTTCAATAAGACAACATCTCCCACTTTTACATTTGGCTTTTCTGCTGTCCATTTTCTGCGTCTCTGCAGCGTTGTCAGGTACTCCTGTCTCCACCTTTTCCAAAAGGTGTCAGCAAGACACTGGAATTGCTTCCACTGTTTTCCATGAAGGTCGTTCATGCTGAAGTATCCAGAAGGGGCTGAGGTAGCGCTGGTCTTTTGTGTAAGTAACATTGAGGGTGTGAGAATGGTAGGCATGTCAGGGTCGGTTGATACTGACACTAAGGGTCTCGCATTGATTATTGCCATAACTTCAGACATAAGAGTGCTCAAGACCTCATGTGTGAGACGAGTGGACCCCGTCTGAAACAGCATAGCATCAAGAATACGTCTGGCAACCCCAATGAGTCTCTCCCAAGAACCACCCATATGAGACGAGTGTGGAGGATTAAATATCCAAGTACATCCCTTATCTGAGAGGTATTTAGTCAGTTCTGAGTCATTTGTGTCGATACCCAGTTCCCTGCAGGCACCTATAAAGTTTGTACCTCGATCAGAGCGTAGCACTTTTAATTCCTCTCTGAAGGCTTCATGTTGCACACAGTGAATGATTGCTGTTTTGGCTTGTAACAACTCACTTGTACTGCATGGTTTATTACAGTCATGCCAGCCTCTGCAGCTGTTGGTGTCTGCACCTTCATGGAAGGATCTGGCAACATGAATGAGTCGTGCTGTGGCTCGATTGAGAGCTTTCCAGCTTGAGAACCTCTCAAAGCGATGAGAGCCGAGTTGAGCTCCAGAAACTTTAGAGGCAAAGACAGTGACGTCTGGTCGAATCTCTGCATCTTTGTGAGGCTCTACAAGGTCAAAATTTATGTTCTCAGGCTTACTCGAGTTTGTTTGGGTCAGGAACGGTGGACCTGAGAACCAACTAGTGTGTTTTAAGAGCGCAGCAAGTATGGGCCTGGTTGCATGGTCTGCTGGATTGCTGTCAGTGTTTACATAGCACCACTGATCTGGATGGGTAGACTTCCTGATGCGAGTTACCCTATTGGCAACATAAACGTAGAATCTTTTGGTGACATTGTGAATGTAACCGAGAACTATCTTACTGTCTGAACTTGGCTGCATGTACATCAATGTCCATTTCGTCTTTGATCAGTTCATACATCTCAACAGCTAGCAAAGCCGCACACAGTTCTAGGCGTGGGATAGTGTGGGCCGGACGAGGGGCCAATTTTGATTTCCCCATGACAAATCCAACATGGCATTGACCTTCCGAGTCAATAACTCTCAGGTAGGCTACTGCTCCTATGGCTACTGTAGAGGCATCCGAGAAGATGTGTAGCTCTCTTCTTTGAGTGGTAGACAAGGAGACTGGGATGTAGGTCCGCTGAATATTCATATGTTCCAACTCCATCAAAGATTCCTTCCACATTTTCCATTCCTCTTCTTTTTCTGTGGGAAGAGGGGCATCCCACTCACTCTGATCAGAAGAGAGTTCTCTGATTAAGGCTTTACCTTGCATTGTTATTGGAGCCACGAACCCAAGGGGGTCATAAAGACTATTCACTGTGGACAGGATGCCTCTCCGCGTAAAAGGCTTCTCATTGTGGGACACCTGGAATGAGAAGCTGTCTGTTTCCAGGTTCCAGGAAAGTCCCAGACTCCGTTGAAAGGGAAGAGGATCCACTCCTAGGTCCAGATCTTTTAAGTCTTTTGCACGGTCCTCCATAGGGAAGGCTTCCATAACTGTTTTGCTATTGGATGCAATCTTGTGTAGTTTCATGTTGGACTCCGCCAACATTGCTTGTGTTTTTCTTAGAATGTTGATAGCTTCTTCTGTAGTACAGTGCCTTGCGAAAGTATTCGGCCCCCTTGAACTTTGCGACCTTTTGCCACATTTCAGGCTTAAAACATAAAGATATAAAACTGTATTTTTTTGTGAAGAATCAACAACAAGTGGGACACAATCATGAAGTGGAACGACATTTATTGGATATTTCAAACTTTTTTAACAAATCAAAAACTGAAAAATTGGGCGTGCAAAATTATTCAGCCCCTTTACTTTCAGTGCAGCAAACTCTCTCCAGAAGTTCAGTGAGGATCGATGAATGATCCAATGTTGACCTAAATGACTAATGATGATAAATTACAATCCACCTGTGTGTAATCAAGTCTCCGTATAAATGCACCTGCACTGTGATAGTCTCAGAGGTCCGTTAAAAGCGCAGAGAGCATCATGAAGAACAAGGAACACACCAGGCAGGTCCGAGATACTGTTGTGAAGAAGTTTAAAGCCGGATTTGGATACAAAAGGATTTCCCAAGCTTTAAAAATCCCAAGGAGCACTGTGCAAGCGATAATATTGAAATGGAAGGAGTATCAGACCACTGCAAATCTACCAAGACCTGGGCGTCCCTCTAAACTTTCAGCTCATACAAGGAGAAGACTGATCAGAGATGCAGCCAAGAGGCCCATGATCACTCTGGATGAACTGCAGAGATCTACAGCTGAGGTGGGAGACTCTGTCCATAGGATAACAATCAGTCTTATATTGCACAAATCTGGCCTTTATGGAAGAGTGGCAAGAAGAAAGCCATTTCTTAAAGATATCCATAAAAAGTGTTGTTTAAAGTTTGCCACAAGCCACCTGGGAGACACACCAAACATGTGGAAGAAGGTGCTCTGGTCAGATGAAACCAAAATTGAACTTTTTGGCAACAATGCAAAACGTTATGTTTGGCGTAAAAGCAACACAGCTGAACACACCATCCCCACTGTCAAACATGGTGGTGGCAGCATCATGGTTTGGGCCTGCTTTTCTTCAGCAGGGACAGGGAAGATGGTTAAAATTGATGGGAAGATGGATGGAGCCAAATACAGGACCATTCTGGAAGAAAACCTGATGGAGTCTGCAAAAGACCTGAGACTGGGATGGAGATTTGTCTTCCAACAAGACAATGATCCAAAACATAAAGCAAAATCTACAATGGAATGGTTCAAAAATAAACATATCCAGGTGTTAGAATGGCCAAGTCAAAGTCCAGACCTGAATCCAATCGAGAATCTGTGGAAAGAACTGAAAACTGCTGTTCACAAATGCTCTCCATCGAACCTCACTGAGCTCGAGCTGTTTTGCAAGGAGGAATGGGAAAACATTTCAGTCTCTCGATGTGCAAAACTGATAGAGGCATACCCAAAGCGACTTACAGCTGTAATCATAGCAAAAGGTGGCGCTACAAAGTATTAACTTAAGGGGGCTGAATAATTTTGCACGCCCAATTTTTCAGTTTTTGATTTGTTAAAAAAGTTTGAAATATCCAATAAATGTCGTTCCACTTCATGATTGTGTCCCACTTGTTGTTGATTCTTCACAAAAAAAATACAGTTTTATATCTTTATGTTTGAAGCCTGAAATGTGGCAAAAGGTCGCAAAGTTCAAGGGGGCCGAATACTTTCGCAAGGCACTGTAGCTACTGATGTCAGACCATCATCGACGTAGAAGTTCCTCACTACATATTGCTTGGGTTCTGACCCGTGTTCCTTCTCACCCTGTAGCGCTGCTCGTCTCATGTAGTAGATGGATACGGCTGGTGAAGGGCTGTTCCCAAATACATGCACTTTCATCCTGTACTCGGTTATGTTTCTATCTGGGTTGTTGTCTTCATACCAGAGAAACCTTAATTAATCTCTGTGATCCTCACGTACACCAAAACAGTAAAACATTTGTTGCACATCTGCTGTTAGTGCAATGCAATCCTTGCGGAAACGCATTTGGACACCCAAGAGTGTGTTGTTTAAGTCTGGACCACTGAGCAGAACATCGTTAAGTGACACGCCTTGACACTTAGCACTGGAGTCAAATACTACTCTTATTTGTTCAGGCTTTTGTGGATGGTAAACACCAAATATGGGCAGATACCAACGTTCTTTGTCTCCCTCTAGTGGCTGTGAAGGTTCGGCTTGGTCGTTATCCAGCATCTTTTGCATGAAGTCAATAAAATGACTCTTCATGTCAGGCTTTTTGTCTAAAGTCCTGCGAAGTGATGTGAGACGGTTCATGGCCTGCTCCCTGTTATTAGGGAGGCGACGTCTAGTGGGGCGAAAGGGTAGTGGAGCCACCCAGTTGTTTCCATCATCCTGGAAAACCTGTTTGTCCATAATGTCCAAGAAGGCTTTGTCCTCCACTGATGGTGCTGGTTTATCATCGTCTTGTGTTTTGTCGAACACGGAACATCCCAGGCTGTCTGTGTTCACAGTTGTGATTGGATCTCTCGAGTGCACTGTAGAGGGAGAGATGTGTTTCTGAGCTACGCTGTTGTAGTTCTCTTTTACCTGGATGATGTCAGGGCAAGGGCTCAGATAGGATGTGCGACCATTTTGAAGTATGTTTGTCCTGAACACGTTAACATTGGCTGGTCGGTGAGCCGTTCCCAGACAGACCTCACCCACGATGACCCAGCCGAGGTCGAGTCGCTGTGCATAAGGAGTGTCGTGGGGCCCATTGATTTGCTCTCGTACCTTGTGTACCCTTAAGATGTCTCGTCCTAAGAGCTGGAGGATGGGAGCGTCTGGGTCCACTGCTGGAATTTTGTCCATAACTGGTTGCAGATGGGGATGATGATACGCAATGTCGGGGGAGGGAATCTCCATCCTATCGTCTGGCATCATATCACATTCTATCAGAGTAGGGAGAGTGAGCTGCATGTGTCCATCTATAGACTCCACCATGAAGTTGACGGCTCTCCTGCCTGAAGTCTCTGTTACCCCAGAACACGTCTTCATGGTGTATGGAGCGGAGTTGTCATTGATGTTGAAGAGACTGAAAAACTCTGTCTTGGCCAGAGATTTGTTACTCTGTTCATCAAGCACTACATACATTTTGACAGCTTTCTCTCTTTTCCCAGCCGGATAAGCTTTGACTAGGCATATTTTTGAACATGATCTTGGATTGACTGCCTCACCACAGATCTCTGTACACTTTGAGGTGACAGATAGAAGAGCATCGTCACCTTGCTCCCCACCATGCTCTTTCTCTGCTGTAGCGGTGTCTGTATATGAAGGGGCTGGGCCTGGATGCAGAGCAGCAAGATGCCTGTCGCTGTCGCACTCAGAGCACTTGATTGAAACCTTACAGTCTTTAGCTCTGTGTTGAGTTGACCCACAACATCGGAAACAAATGCCATTGTCTTTGAGATATGATTTGCGCTCATCTAGAGTTTTGTATCTAAACCCACAACACTTTTTAAGAGGATGAGGCTTGTTATGTATTGGACAGTGATGGTCAGGGTTTTCAACCTTTGTCTTACTGGGTTTGGTTTGGTGGTCTGAGGCCTCAGATGACACATCTGTCTTATATACAGTCACAGGTGTCTTGCTGCTGTACCTGGCAGGTTTCTCACTTTTCATGGACACCTGGTTAGTTGAGGTGTAGAGGGTGAAGCTGGGGTCATTTCTAATTTTCGCCTGGTTCCTGATGAATCTCGAGAAGAACGAGAATGGTGGGAATGCTACCCGATAGTCCTCCTTATATTTGGATCCCTGTGCTATCCATTTTTTTGTAAACTGAATGGAAGTTTCTCTACAATAGGGTTTACCCCCCGAGATGTGTCCAGATAAGCGAGGCCTGGAAGGTACCCTTCTACTTTAGCACACTCCAGTTCAAGAAGAATGTCACCTAGTTCTCTTAGTTTGTGATTGTCTTTGTTAGCCAGTTTTGGAAAATCATAAATTTTCTTCAACAGTGCATTCTCGATCACTTCGGGTCTACCATAGCACTCTTCTAGTCGTTGCCAGACCATGTTAAGTCCTGCTGTTGCGTTGAAAATATGGACAGATCTAATTCTGTTTGCTTGCTCAGATGACTCTGCCCCTAGCCACTTGGTAATTAGATCTAACTCTTCCCCGGCTGATAAATTCAAGTCTCTGGTCGCATTGAGAAAGGATGCTTTCCATGCCCAATCATTTTCAGGACGATCATCAAACTTCAGGAGTCCGGAACTCACCATCTCACGGCGTAGGAGGTACTTGATGAGGTCTGGTGCCACTTGTGACTCAGGGAAGTTTTGTGTGTGTGACTGGAAGTGGGCTTGTTTTCCATTTCCACCATGCTGCTGTTCCTTTCTTTTGAACGGAGAGTCTCTGCTCATGTTCTGTTGTTTGCTACTTACTGGATTATGGCATGTAGCTGGGTCAACACTAAGCTCTTGTTTCTCCACTTCAAATGGAAGTTCAGCAAAGTAGGGCCTAGCATGTTGTTGCACATACTCACATGTACGTTGGACTGGACTTAAGGGCTGTGTCCCTGTGTCTAGTTCTTTGCAAAGCTCTCTGCGTTCTGATCCTACAACTACTTCAAAGGCTGCAGCTTCAGCCAACGCAGCAGCAGCTGCTCTCTCAACTTGGAGAACATATAAACTTGCCTCGAGGTCAGCTTTTTGCTTCAACAAGCTGGCCTCTATTTCTGCCTTTTGTTTCATCAAGCTGGCCTCTATTTCTGCCTTTTGTTTCATCACAGAAGCTTCCTTCTCAGCATAAGAGACTTGTGCGCGTGCTGCGTCCGCCTTGGCGCGTGCTTTGATGGCTGCAGAACTCGCCGTTGAGGATCTGCTTGACTGTTTTGATGACCTTGATCTTGTAGATTGAGACTTGGTCCCAATGTGCTGAAGAGGCTCTTCCATCTCTCTCTGTTGAACACCTGACTCTGGTTGTTGCATCGTAGACTGCTGGTCTTCCCTAGGATAAGAGGCTTTGTTGGCTGATGAACGTAGAAACATAACCACCGTGTGCAGTTATTCTTGAGCTTGAGCCCGCTGTGATGATGTTTTTTCACTATTCTGCCCTTGAGTTGCGTTCCCATGCAAAACTAGACAGATAGCTAACAACTAAGTCTTCAATAAAACTCCCAAGGCGTGACTTTTCTTGAATGAATATATTGAAAACGTTTATGTTGTGAAACTGCAAAATACAGAAAAGAATATACTTTAGTATTCAATTCACACCGAAACACTGTGGCTGTACATTATACATTTGAAGTTGCATAAATACAAAGCACGCGCTAAGGTACCATGCATCTGGCATGATGCCAAACCATATAGCTAATTGTTACTCATATGGTAATTGGCTCCTTTCATTACTCTAATAGTGTACAACCATTTATGTAGAATAACAAAGCATATTACACTAGGAACAGTAACAAAACTACAGTATTGTATATTTTACAATTCGTTTGTATGACGCACGAGCAAGTAATACAGCTAACGACATACATGAAAGGCATTGCAATTTGTGAGTAAATGCAACCAACATTGATATGTAAGCAACTCTATCAATAACAAGATTATAATCATTAGCTAAACGCTTGAATTGAACTTACAAACAAATATTTTCCAAGGCTGAAGCGTGACAAGAAATAACTACATTGAAAGACCTGCAGCGTAGCGTTGTTTGTAGCTGCTTCTATGCGTGCAGAACAAATTCTCTACTTCCTGTTTGCGTTGTCTTTCTAAGTACCAGAAACATCCACTAGGGGGCAAATAACACCATTGCACACAATGAAAATCCAATTGAACCATTGTAATAAAATAATCTGTTACCTTCTAACAGGATGGCAGCACAGTGCTGTATGTTGATAAGTCTTGCTAAGCCTATGGGTTCCCCTACAGGAACTACACCCCCCTGTTCAGCTGAAACGGTGGCACAGGGAATGCAAAAATATTCTTACAAATATTTAACCTCCACACATTAACAAGTCCAATACCTCAAATGAAAGATAAACACCTTGTTCATCTACCCAGCGTGTCAGATTTTTTAATTGTTTTACGGCGAAAATACAGCATATATTTATGTTAGACCACCACCAAAACAAAGAAAAAACGTAGCCATTTTGTACAACAAAAGATAAAATGACAAAAGCAGGATAAAAAAAAAAAATCATTCACTAACCTCTTGAAAATCTTCATCAGATGACAGTCATATGACATGTTACACAGTACATTTATGTTTTGTTCAATAATATGCATTTTATATCCATAAATCTCGGTTTACATTGACGCCATGTACATTGACGCCAAAATGTCCGGAGGAATTATAGAAAGCTACGCCAGATAACAGAAATACTCATCATAAACTTTGACTAAAGATACATGTTCTACATATAATTAAAAAGATACACTGGTTGTTAATGCAACCGCTGTGTCACATTTTTTTTTTACGTTACGGAAAAAGCCTAACATTGCAATAATCTGAGACGGCGCTCAGACGTATTTCTCCGCTATGTTGGAGTCAACAGAAATACAAAATTACAACATAAATATTCCCTTACCTTTGATGATCTTCCATCAGAATGTAGTGCAAGGAGTCCTAGTTCAACAATAAATCGTTTTGTTTCATAATGTTCAATTCTAGTGTCCATGTAGCAGCATTTGCTACAACTTTCAGCTCAAATGCCCAACAAAATTACTTCTGGTCCAGGATAATTTTGCATCAAAACTTCCAAATTACATATTACAGGTCGACGAAACTGGTCAAACTAAGTGCAGAATCAATCTTCAGGATGTTATAATCATACAGATCGAATAGCATTCCAACCGGGCCATCCATGTTCATCTGTGGCTGATTGGAACAGATGAAGCACTCCAGCGCATACGCGCCTTCAAGCACCTGAATCTTTTGCGACACTTTAGTACTTTCCTTCCCATTAGGCCAAAGTTCACAGCAAATGCTCCATTACACTTTCTACTGAATGAGGACATCTAGTGGAAGACATAGGAAGTGTTTCCAGATCCATAACTTGTTGGGAAGGGAGGCGGCGATGACGTCAAAGTTGCCCCAACTTTCAGGATTTCAAAACTAGTTTGCAAGATTGCCTGCCCTGTGAGTTCTGTTATACTCACAGACATAATTCAAACGGTTTTAGAAACTTCAGAGTGTTTTCTATCCAATATTAATTATAATATGCATGTATATATTAATGCAATATATGCATGTATTAGCAATTTAGGACAGATTTTGATGCAGTTCACTATGGGCACGCAATTCATCCAAAGGGGAAATACTGCCCCCTATCTCTAACAGGGCAATATAATTCATTCCGTTACCATGTTCTGCCCCCGACTTGCCCTTGTAAATAGGGCTCAATTTGCTCTTCTTCTAAGGCAGCTGAACGTTAGGTTGCACAACTTATAAAAAAATGTGTTTCCCAACAAAGTGGAGATGGATAGAAAGCTCCTGCCACTTGGGAGAAAGTATCATGTAGCCTACACTACAGTACTGTATGTTGATAACATAGTTTGACCGGTACAAGTTTTATCATCACATCAAACCACAATGTGTTTCTACAGTAAGGTCTCCAAAAACTCCAGACTGTTACATAAAGAACATCTGGTGTCTTGTCACCCCTGGAGCTAGGTCATACAGCCACATGTAAATGGGTGCACACGCGCGGCACTACACCAGCTGAATCTGAACATTCTGTAGTTTAGGAGACATGAGTTGTGGTGTGGATTATGGAAGGAAGGGAACAGTTCTAAAATCAGGGTAAAAAGTGGACGAATTGGTTTAGAATGGGTGATTGCGGTTGAAGAGTGCACTGGAGCTTAGTGCCGGTTCCTTCACCTACTATTTGCATGTAGAAAAGAGAGAGAAAATGGTGTCATACAGTAAGCCCTGGAGGTTGTTCTTTGTCATCATTATGCTTGACGGGATGTTACATTCATTTGGCACAGTCTCTCCATTCCTCATTTCTCAAGCCACGAGACGAATGGAACCACATTGCCTGCCTCCTTACAGGGATCTCGGATGCATATAGAATTTCAAACAAAACTTCTCTGGGTTAGGAATTGCTTGGGAAATTAGGCCTATTTCACATTTAACAATAGATACAGGGAGTACGGGCCAGGTTAGCAGGCCATGCAAGCCAGAGTCGGCCCATGTGGCAGGAGACTGAGGAGCAGCCGGGAGCAACCTGTGGATGTGGCGTAGTCCCCTTGCAGTTATCCTGTCATGTGTATCTAAGTGATTATCAGGGAGGGCAGCGGGCCGCTTCGTTCAATCAGGACTATTATCCTCCCGGCCCCACGGATGATTAGAGTGATTGAGGAGGGAGATCGGAGAGAGAAGAGCTCACTGTAAAAATGGGATTACCGGTACAAATGGGACTGTGGCTCGTATGTGTGTGTCTAGTGTGTGCGTCTGTGTGTGTGTGTGGACCCATTGTGACCAAGTCCAGCTAAAACACTCGCTAGCTTTAACCTCCAGGTTAAGCAGCATGTAATCAAAGCTGGGATTTGTGTCGTTCACTGTACCTGGAGTGAAAATATGCAGGCCTATTTTCCCATCCCCTTTATGGTTGTTGCTTATACAAGTTTGTTATTAGTTAATGGTTTCTGTATTAGGTTTTTTTTCGAGAGAGCACTAGTAATGTCCCACTTCTGCCACCTTGGGTCTAGCACAAAGTGATAACCATTAGCAAACTCAGTTGCCACTGACTGTGTGGAGTTATCCAAAAGAGTGACTATGTTTGTCCCTGTTATTGTCCTTGTACTTTCATCTAGCTACTACCTCAGTTTTGTCTGTGGAGAAGTTTCAGTGATATATACTGATCTAGCTTCATGAATAACACATTGCATGGATCTCTTGGCCTCAAATTTCTAACTTCTCCTGTATCCAAGACAGGTTGTAGTCAGAGCTAGAGTGCCAGAGTCATACCATGATGACTGAAACAAAAGTTAACGGGCAGTCGTATTCTGTCTGCTTGTATGATAGCAGAGTCACGTGGGGGGTAAAAGAGACTCATTCTCTAAAAACAGATAATAGAAATGTAGGCCAGGGTACATCAGTCAGCTGGTACACAGGAAGAAGAATGCTTTCTTTTTCCCCTTTGTTGTGCGATCCGATGGAATAGCCTTAACCTTTAGCTCGTTAGCTATTTTGGGCCTGTGCATTTAAATTAGTATAACTGATTGCTGTGTGCTTTCTGTGCTTTCCCTCCCCCCACAGTGCAAAACATATTATGCAGTATGAGTAAAAATGTATCTATTCCCGGCTCGTAAAGTTTTCTTATGTTCCGTAATGGCCATTACGAGTGACAAAAATATATATTAATAAAACAAATATTATGCAGCACATGCATTAATGAAATGTCCCAGCAAAAGCTGTTCCTCCCTGGAGAGGAAAATCGACATTGCCAAGTTACAAAGACCCAATTGTCTTTCAAAGTACAGTTGAAGTCGGAAGTTTACATACACCTTAGCCAACTACATTTAAACTCAGTTTTTCACAATTCCTGACATTTTAATCCTAGTAAAATTCCCAGTCTTAGGTCAGTTAAGGTCACCACTTTATTTTAAGAATGTGAAATGTCACAATAATCGTAGAGAGAAGGATTTATTTCAGCTTTTCTGTCATCACATTCTCAGTGGGTCAGAAGTTTACATACACTCAATTAGTATTTGGTAGCATTGCCTTTAAATTGTTTAACTTGCATCAAACATTTCGGGTAGCCTTCCACAAGCTTCCCACAATAAGTTGGGTGAATTGTGGCCCATTCCTCCTGACAGTGCTGTTGTCAGGTTTGTAGGCCTCCTTGCTCACACACGCTTTTTCAGATCTGCCCACAAATGTTCTATAGGATTGAGGTCAAGGCTTTGTGATGGCCACTCCAATACCTTGACTTTGTTGTCCTTAAGCCATTTTTCCACAACTTTGGAAGTATGCTTGGGGTCATTGTCCATTTGGAAGACCCATTTGCGACCAAGCTTTAACTTCCTGACTGATGTCTTGAGATGCTGCTTCAATATACCCACATAATTTGACGTCCTCATGATGCCTTCTATTTTGTGAAGTGCACCAGTCCCTCCTGCAGCAAAGCACCCCCACAACATGATGCTGCCACCCCCGTGCTTCACTGTTGGGATGGTGTTCTTCGGCTTGCAAGCCTCCCTCTTTTTCCTACAAACATAACAATGGCCAAACAGTTCTATTTTTGTTTCATCAGACCAGAGGACATTTCTCCAAAAAGTATGATCTTTGTACCCATGTGCAGTTGCAAACCGTAGTCTGGCTTTTTTATGGCGGTTTTGGAGCAGTGGCTTCTTCCTTGCTGAGCGGCCTTTCAGGTTATGTGGATATAGGTCTCATTTACTGTATTTCTAGATACTTTTGTACCTGTTTCCTCCAGCATCTTCACAAGGTCCTTTGCTGTTGTTCTGGGATTGATTTGCGCTTTTCGCACCTAAGTACGTTCACAGAACACGTCTCCTTCCTGAGCGGTATGACGGCTGCGTGGTTTCATGGTGTTTATACTTGCGTACTATTGTTTGTACAGATGAACGTGGTACCTTCAGGTGTTTGGAAATTGCTCCCAAGGAGGAACCAGACTTGTGGAGGTCTACAATTGTTTTTCTGAGGTCTTGGCTGATTTATTTTTGATTTTCCCATGTCAAGCAAAGAGGCATTGAGTTTGAAGGTAGGCCTTGAAATACATCCACAGGTACACCTCCAATTTACTCAAACGATGTCAATTAGCCTATCAGGAGCTTCTACAGCATTGACATTTTCAGGATTTTCCAATCTTTTTAAAGGCACAGTCAACATAGTTTATGTAAACTTCTGACCCACTGGAATTGTGATACAGTGAATTATAAGTGAAATAATCTTTCTGTAAACAATTGCTGGAAAAATACTTGTCATTCACAAAGCAGATGTCCTAACTGACTTGCCAAAACTATAGTTTGTTAACAAGACATTTGTGGAGTGGTTGAAAAACGAGTTTTAATGACTCCAACCTAAGTGTATCTAAACTTCCGACTTCAACTGTAGTTCTGACCCACCTTTCAAAAGGGTATATTTAGCAAGCACATGCAATGTACCAAGTCTTTTATAGTTGTTAAAGGAGCTGTGCTTTCAATCAGTCACCATCTTAATTCAGAAGCACTTTCTGTATGAAGTCAAACATGTTCTTTATGCATTTTAGGTATTCCTTTTGGAGCGAGTACAGTAGTCCATATAAACACATAACATCAGGCCAGCATAAAATCCTCCACCACCTTCTCTTCAAGGACCATGTAGATTCTTCCTGGATGGAATGGAACAGCATGTACGTCCCCATCTTGAGGTGTTTCCTCCTGAGAAAGGAACAAAAAAACAGTCACCGATTTGAACAGTTGGTGATTATAAGGACTGTCACAACTGCCTAGACTTTTAAACCATGCTTGTTAACCCACTGTGCAAGTTTTGAACACTTCAATGTCGTCCTCTTGGAGTAAAGCTGGTAGACATTTGAGGATAAGCTGTTCAGAAATATGAGGCATATTGAGGAAATTGGTTGAGGAGATGATTAGAGAAGAACAGCACGAGATTTGAATCCTTAGTTTTGAGAAATACCGTTTTGTGGCCTCTACTTATTTTTTTTAAGTGATGCCATTCATTCTTTAATCAATGATTTAGCAATGTTTCATTGTAACTACCACATGTGAACACAGATTGAACAGCTGTCTTCAAGATATCTACCAGCTTTACTCCAAGAGGATGACTCTGAATTGCTCAAAACATGCATGTTTTTAAATGAAAACCCTGCAGCGATTTGAATGTACATTCCAAAAATGTATATATGAAGGCTAACCTTCTCTGTCTGTTGTAACGGATATTGCAATAGCACAAGCAAGACGGAGTCTACACATTGCATTGGGGCAAAAACAATTAGCGTTTTGTGTGATGATTTTAATCTTTAGATTTATGCTGCTACAGTGCCTTGCGAAAGTATTCGGCCCCCTTGAACTTTGCGACCTTTTGCCACATTTCAGGCTTCAAACATAAAGATATAAAACGGTATTTTTTTGTGAAGAATCAACAACAAGTGGGACACAATCATGAAGTGGAACGACATTTATTGGATATTTCAAACTTTTTTAACAAATCAAAAACTGAAAAATTGGGCGTGCAAAATTATTCAGCCCCCTTAAGTTAATACTTTGTAGCGCCACCTTTTGCTGCGATTACAGCTGTAAGTCGCTTGGGGTATGTCTCTATCAGTTTTGCACATCAAGAGACTGAAATTTTTTCCCATTCCTCCTTGCAAAACAGCTCGAGCTCAGTGAGGTTGGATGGAGAGCATTTGTGAACAGCAGTTTTCAGTTCTTTCCACAGATTCTCGATTGGATTCAGGTCTGGACTTTGACTTGGCCATTCTAACACATGGATATGTTTATTTTTGAACCATTCCATTGTAGATTTTGCTTTATGTTTTGCATCATTGTCTTGTTGGAAGACAAATCTCCATCCCAGTCTCAGGTCTTTTGCAGACTCCATCAGGTTTTCTTCCAGAATGGTCCTGTATTTGGCTCCATCCATCTTCCCATCAATTTTAACCATCTTCCCTGTCCCTGCTGAAGAAAAGCAGGCCCAAACCATGATGCTGCCACCACCATGTTTGACAGTGGGGATGGTGTGTTCAGCTGTGTTGCTTTTACACCAAACATAACGTTTTGCATTGTTGCCAAAAAGTTCAATTTTGGTTTCATCTGACCAGAGCACCTTCTTCCACATGTTTGGTGTGTCTCCCAGGTGGCTTGTGGCAAACTTTAAACTACACTTTTTATGGATATCTTTAAGAAATGGCTTTCTTCTTGCCACTCTTCCATAAAGGCCAGATTTGTGCAATATACGACTCATTGTTGTCCTATGGACAGAGTCTCCCACCTCAGCTGTAGATCTCTGCAGTTCATCCAGAGTGATCATGGGCCTCTTGGCTGCATCTCTGATCAGTCTTCTCCTTGTATGAGCTGAAAGTTTAGAGGGACGGCCAGGTCTTGGTAGATTTGCAGTGGTCTGATACTCCTTCCATTTCAATATTATCGCTTGCACAGTGCTCCTTGGGATGTTTAAAGCTTGGGAAATCTTTTTGTATCCAAATCCGGCTTTAAACTTCTTCACAACAGTATCTCGGACCTGCCTGGTGTGTTCCTTGTTCTTCATGATGCTCTCTGCGCTTTTAACGGACCTCTGAGACTATCACAGTGCAGGTGCATTTATACGGAGACTTGATTACACACAGGTGGATTGTATTTATCATCATTAGTCATTTAGGTCAACATTGGATCATTCAGAGATCCTCACTGAACTTCTGGAGAGAGTTTGCTGCACTGAAACTAAAGGGGCTGAATAATTTTGCACGCCCAATTTTTCAGTTTTTGATTTGTTAAAAAAGTTTGAAATATCCAATAAATGTCGTTCCACTTCATGATTGTGTCCCACTTGTTGTTGATTCTTCACAAAAAAATACAGTTTTATATCTTTATGTTTGAAGCCTGAAATGTGGCAAAAGGTCCCAAAGTTCAAGGGGGCCGAATACTTTCGCAAGGCACTGTATATCATATACATGAATGATTGAAGGGTACAGTGTACTCGAAGTGTACCATCCGGGTACCATCCAGGTCAGATGCCAAGAAATATCACCGGAGAAATAGGACAGGAGTGACACTGACAGCACAGCAGAGGCGTAGGCAGACATTGACTGGGTCAACATTTTCCAGCAAAAATACATAAATATCCAGACATCAGTGGTGCATGGAGAAGTGGGTATATCCCAAATGGCCGGCCTGGTGAATAAAAGGCATCCTGTGTGAAAAAGTATATGAGAAACTGATTTAGGCTACTCTGAATGGCCCACAATCATGGCAATGTGAAATACATTCACCATGATATCAATAATGAAATAATAGGCCTAACCCTTATGGCTGATATGTTAGGCTAAGGAGCCAGATAAACACGGCGGTAAGAAAAGGAACATACTTATGTGGCGGTGCGTTACATTAAAACGGGATACTCAAGGAGGTTCTACACTTCACAGGAGCTGAAGGCTTGGATTCTAGTCACTGCTGATTCATCGCTGTATTGTGCGTTTTGCTAACAGAGATTTATGGGTTACAAAAAAAGGCCTAGGCTACATTCAATTCCTTACACCATGGTTTCCACATATTTATACCCTAATATTACTATTCTTGTATAACTTTTCTAGGCTGTAGTCTTTGCCACATGATTTCTGTGAGGCTATTTCATTTATAGCCTGTCCCTAAAGTTATTCTATCGAGAAGCAAAATAAAGAGACTAGGCTAAACTGTAGAATTCATGAGACATGGGAATAAATGCAGAATTTGTTGTGAATGCGAATATCAGAAGTCAGAGAACAGAGTGGAGTGCAGAGCTGGCCGGTGCTGAAATCTTTGTAATTACCTACCCATGTGGTGCTGTATAGGCCTACAGTATGCTATGGTTTCACACAAACACTTTTCAAGCCCATATTGCCAAATATTTCACGTGATTTGTTTTTGTGTAGGCTACTTGCATGATTTTGCTATTGTACTACCTAATTGATATGGCAATTACACTACATTACTTTGATATGCATCAGTGGGGATTAAGAAGTGAGAATACGAAATGCCCACTGAAAGAAAATGGGTGGCGTATACCTGTGTATAACCTCCATGACAACACTGCCCATCATATTTAAGTTGAAATGTGTGCAATCACATTGCAATATTTAACAAATCAAATCATCAAATCAAATTTTATTGGTCACATACACATATTTAGCAGTTGCCATTCCAGGCGGTGATGCAGCCCGACAGGATGCTCTCAATTGTGCATCTGTAAAACTGTTGCGCCTTCTTCACCACACTGTCTGTGTGGGTGGACCATTTCAGATCGTCAGTGATGTGTACGCCGTGGAACTTGAAGCTTTCCACCTTCTCTACTGCGGTCCCGTCAATGTGGTTAGGGGTGTGCTCCCCCTGCTTTTTCCTCATGTCCACGATCAGCTCCTTCGTTTTGTTGATGTTAAGGGAGATGTTATTTTCCTGGCGCCACTCACCTCCTCCCAGTAGGCTGTCTCGTCATTGTTGGTAATCAGGCCTACTATGTTTGAGTTGGAGGCGTGTGTGGCCACGCAGTCATGGGGGAACAGGGAATACAGGAGAGGGCTGAGCACACTCCCTTGTGGGGCCCCTATGTTGAGGATCAGTGAAGTGGAGTGGTTGTTTCCTACCCTCACCACCTGGGGGCGGCCCGTCAGGAAGTCCACAACCCAGTTGCACAGGGCGGGGTTCAGACCCAGGGCCCCGAGCATGGAGGGTACTATGGTGATGAAGGCTGAACTATAGTCAATGAACAGTATTCTTACATAGGTATTCCTCTTGTCCAGGTGGGATTGTGCAGTGCAATGGCGATTGCATCGTCTGTCGATCTATTGGGGCGGTCATTTTTTTAAAGTGGGTCTAGGGTGTCAAGTAAGGTAGAGGTGATATGATCCTTAACTAGCCTCTCAAAGCACTTCCTGATGACAGAAGTGAGTGCTATAGGGCGATAAGTCATTTAGTTCAGTTATCTTTGCTTTCTTGGGTACAGGAACAATGGTATACATCTTGAAGTAAGTGGGGACAACAGACTGGGATAGGGAGAGAGGTGAATATGTCCGTAAACACTCCAGCCAGCTGGTCTGCTGAACGCTCACTCATTCGGGAACAATTGCAATCAATATCAGTGTGTCGTCGGGATCTCTGTTGAAAAGTTTTAAAAGTGTTGAAAAGTTTTGTTTCTGTTGGAGAGTCTGTCCGCCCCCTCTCTCTCTCTCTGTCGTGGTTAGAATGTATAGTTCAGAGTGACATTCATTCATGTCGTTATAGGATAGATGTTTTGGTGGTTGTCGGTCTTCGCGTTCAATGATACCGAATTCCTAGCTGCAGACTAGTAATTAATATCAAAGACTTGTTCTTATTCTGTCGGTATCGATAGTCTAAGATTTTAACCACGTGGCATGGTTACTAGATTCAGCCATCTACTCAAACCTTAGCTTATACTCAGGTTCATGGTCTCTACTCAAACCTTTTGTCCAGTGCAAAGGAGTGTGGTTTGCTAGCCTGGTCGTTGAAGCATGTCTCGTGAAGAAGCTTCCAATCCTTTTATCTATCTCTAACAAATGAGCCTTCCATAGTGGCCTCAGGCCACATTTGTGTGTACACATTTTACAGAAAACAGCATCCCTTGTCAAACTGTATTCCAGCCAAAACTGTCCATACCACTTCCATGAGAAACACAGCAATTTTCCATTGATCACTGTAGTGGGGAACACTCACATTTTTGGTTGTACAGGTGGTTCATCAACTGCAGACAAATCCGCAGGTGGACTCGTGATGACATGCTCACTGTGATGAGGCGGGCTTGGTGATGGTGAGTTAGCTTGGCTGTGGAAGCTAAGCAGTATCCATGCTAACCTTTTCATAGGCTGACGACGACTCAGTGACAGATTGGGCTCGGCTGATGGTGGTAGTGGAGCAGGTGTTGTCTTCATCCTCCATCTGTGGCTTTTTGAAAAAGCACATGAGTGATCTTTGTTTTGCCTTAACTTGTGACTAGCTTGCGCTAGTTTGCATCAGCAATGATTTGCAGTGGGTCAAAACAATTTGATAAATGTTTTTTATTGTCACATGCAGTGTTTCACAAGGTCAACCATAGTAGTGTAGCACCCCTGGAGCAAATTAGGGTTACGTGCCTTGCTCAAGGGCACATTGATAGATTTAATTGATTGCATTTTTTATTTAAAAAATATATTTTAAGCCATCCTGATTGGGTGGGCCAGTGTTCAATCTGGCAGGACCTCTGCCCGGCCTGACCCTGCCCCGGCCTAGCATCTGTAGCACAGCCAGCTGAGACACACTGACTGAGAGGGGGAGGGCAGGAGAGGAGATTTGGGTGAGAGGCTGAGACTGAATTAGACTTATTAGACCCCTTTCCACAACATAGGGCTGATCAGGGCCATCCATCATCCTCATTATTCATGCAATTGCATTTCCCCTAAAAATAAATGAATGTGGCTGCCTTCTCATCTTGTTGCCTCCAGAGATGATTTGTCAGCTGGTGTGTGGTCCCATTAAAACAATAGTGCCATCAACCCCGTTTGACGTTAATTTTAAATTGGCCCTGGACCTGCAAGCCCTGCTGTTAAAAACTATGTAGTGTGTTCCTGTTTCTGCTGTCTCTCGCATGCAACCACCAGGCTGATACCACCCATCTGATGAGCCTCAACCAGCATTCACCAGAGCAATGCAGTTACTCACTATATTCCCAGAAGAGCAGAAGAGCACCTTTACTCCTGCATGGCCTCCCTCAATGCCCTCCAATCAGCAGCACAGCATTATACCACAGCAGCCCCACTAGATGTATAGCCTTACACATTCCTGCAGGGGAGAAATGTACACTACATTACCATAAGTATTTCAACATCTGCTTGTCGAACATCTCATTCCAAAATCATGAGCAATAATATGGAGTTGGTCCCCCCTTTTGCTGCTGTAACAGCCTCCATTCTTCTGAGAAGGCTTTCCACTAGATGTTGGAACATTGCTGTGGGGACTTGCTTCCATTCAGCCACAAGAGCTGTGAGGTCGGGCACTGATGTTGGGCGATTAGGCCTCGCTCACAGTCGGTGTTCCAATTCATCCCAAAGGTGTTCAATGGGGTTTAGGTCAGGGCTCTGTGCAGGCCAGTGAAATGCTTCCACATCGATCTCGTCAAACAATTTCTCTATGGATCTCGCTTTGTGCACAGGGGCAATGTCAAGCTGAAACAAGAAGGGCCTTCCCCAAGCTGTTGCCACAATGTTGGAAGCACAGAATCATCTAGAATGTCATTGGATGCTGTAGCTTTAAGATTTCCCTTCACTGGAACTATAAGGGGCCTGTCCCAAACCATGAAAAACAGCCCCAGACCATTATTCCTCCTCCACCAAACTTTACAGTTGGCACTATGCATTGGGGCAGGTAGCATTCTCCTGGCATCCGCTAAACCCAGATCGTTGGACTGCCAGATGGTGACGGGTGATTCATCACTCCAGTGAACGCGTTTCCACTGCTCCAGAGTCCAATGGAGGTGAGCTTTTCACCTCTCCAGCCAACGCTTGGCATTGAGCATTGTGATCTTAGGCTTGATGTTGCTTCCAGAGGCAGTTTGGAACTAAGTAGTGAGTGTTGCAAACGAAGACAGACAATTTGTATGCACTACGCACTTCAGAACTCAGCCGTCCCGTTCTGTGAGCTTGTATGGCCTACCACTTCGCTGGTGAGCCGTTGATGCTCACAGGCGTTTCCATTTCACAATAACAGCACTTACAGTCGACCAGGGCAGCTCTAGCAGGGCAGACATTTTACGAACTGACTTGTTGGAAAGGTGACATCCTATGACGGCGCCACGTTGAAAGTCACTGAGCTCTTCAGTAAGGCCATTCTACTGCCCATGTTTTCCTTTGGAGATTGCATGGCTGTGTGCAACATTTTATACACCTGTCAGCAACAGGTGTTTCTAATTTGAAGGCCTCATACTTTTGTATACAGTACCAGTCAAAAGTTTGGACACACCTACTCATTCAAGGGTTGTTCTTTATTTGTACTATTTTCTGCTATGTAGAACAATAGTGAAGACATCAAAACTATGAAATAACACATATGGAATCATGTAGTAACCAAAAACGTGTTAAACAAATCAAAATATATATTTACATTTGAGATTTTTCAAAGTAGCCACCCTTTGCCTTGATGACAGCATTGTACACTCTTGACATTCTCTCAACCAGCTTCACGGGGAATGCTTGAAGGAGTTCCCACATATGCTGAGCACTTTTTGGCTTCTTCTTCTTTACTCTGCGGTCCAACTCATCCCAAACCATCTCAATTGAGTTGAGGTCAGGTGATTGCCTTGCAGACCATGCACAAGCTCCTCCTCCATGCTTCACCATGGGAACCGCTCACGCGGAGATCATCCGTTCACCTACTCTGCGTATCACAAAGACACGGCAGTTGGAACCAAAAATCTCAAATTTGTACTCATCAGACCAAAGGACAGATTTCTAATGTACATTGCTCATGTTTCTTGGCCCAGGCAAGTCTCCTCTTCTTATTGGTGTCCTTTTAGTAGTGGCTTCTCTGCAGCAATTTGACCATGAAGGCCTAATTCCTTTGTGTCCTCTGAACAGTGTATGTTGAGATGTGTCTGTCACTTGAACTCTGCGAAGCATCTATTATGGCTGCAATTTCTGAGGCTGGGAACTCTAATGAACTTATCCTCTGCAGCAGAGAGAACTCTTTCCTGTGGCGGTCCTCATGAGAGCCAATTTCATCATAGCGCTTGATTTATTTTTGCTACTGCACTTTGAACAAACGTTCAAAGTTCTCAATTTTCCACATTGACTGACCTTCATGTCTTAAAATAATGATGGACTGTCGTTTCACTTTGCTTATTTGTTACCTGATTCAGGAAACTAGGCATATGTCGCAAGTCACGACTTCATCGAAGAGCCGTTTGAACGTACAAAATATTTTTGGGGCAGAAATTCCTTCTTGAACATGTGAACTTTCATGTGCCTTAATAACAAACTTTTATTCCATCTGTAAATATGAATAAAGTTGTTAAATTACGAGCCTAGTTGGTTTAGCCAAAGAAAAAGACAGGAACTTTTTCGCTAGCCATGATTGGCTGAGAAAATGAGTGGTCTGGAAATGCCGAGAGATTAGTTTCAGATTAGTCTGCTCTGTATTTATTTTATTTTATTTATTTTTTATTTCACCTTTATTTAACCAGGTAGGCTAGTTGAGAACAAGTTCTCATTTGCAACTGCGACCTGGCCAAGATAAGGCATAGCAGTGTGAACAGACAACACAGAGTTACACATGGAGTAAACAATTAACAAGTCAATAACACAGTAGAAAAAAGGGGAGTCTATATATACATTGTGTGCAAAAGGCATGAGAAGGTAGGCAAATAATTACAATTATGCAGATTAACACTGGAGTGATAAATGATCAGATGGTTATGTAAAGGTAGAGATAGAGATATTGGTGTACAAAAGAGCAGAAAAATAAATAAATAAAAACAGTATGGGGATGAGGTAGGTGAAAATGGGTGGGCTATTTACCAATAGACTATGTACAGCTGCAGCGATCGGTTAGCTGCTCAGATAGCAGATGTTTGAAGTTGGTGAGGGAGATAAAAGTCTCCAACTTCAGCGATTTTTGCAATTCGTTCCAATCACAGGCAGCAGAGAACTGGAACGAAAGGCGGCCAAATGAGGTGTTGGCTTTAGGGATGATCAGTGAGATACACCTGCTGGAGCGCGTGCTACGGATGGGTGTTGCCATCGTAACCAGTGAACTGAGATAAGGCGGAGCTTTACCTAGCATGGACTTGTAGATGACCTGGAGCCAGTGGGTCTGGCGACGAATATGTAGCGAGGGCCAGCCGACTAGAGCATACAAGTCGCAGTGGTGGGTGGTATAAGGTGCTTTAGTGACAAAACGGATGGCACTGTGATAAACTGCATCCAGTTTGCTGAGTAGAGTGTTGGAAGCAATTTTGTAGATGACATCGCCGAAGTCGAGGATCGGTAGGATAGTCAGTTTTACTAGGGTAAGTTTGGCGGCGTGAGTGAAGGAGGCTTTGTTGCGGAATAGAAAGCCGACTCTTGATTTGATTTTCGATTGGAGATGTTTGATATGGGTCTGGAAGGAGAGTTTAGAGTCTAGCCAGACACCTAGGTACTTATAGATGTCCACATATTCAAGGTCGGAACCATCCAGGGTGGTGATGCTGGTCAGGCGTGCGGGTGCAGGCAGCGAACGGTTGAAAAGCATGCATTTGGTTTTACTAGCGTTTAAGAGCAGTTGGAGGCCACGGAAGGAGTGCTGTATGGCATTGAAGCTCGTTTGGAGGTTAGATAGCACAGTGTCCAAGGACGGGCCGGAAGTATATAGAATGGTGTCGTCTGCGTAGAGGTGGATCAGGGAATCGCCCGCAGCATGAGAAACATCATTGATATATACAGAGAAAAGAGTCGGCCCGAGAATTGAACCCTGTGGCACCCCCATAGAGACTGCCAGAGGACCGGACAGCATGCCCTCCGATTTGACACACTGAACTCTGTCTGCAAAGTAATTGGTGAACCAGGCAAGGCAGTCATCCGAAAAACCGAGGCTACTGAGTCTGCCGATAAGAATACGGTGATTGACAGAGTCGAAAGCCTTGGCAAGGTCTATGAAGACGGCTGCACAGTACTGTCTTTTATCGATGGCGGTTATGATATCGTTTAGTACCTTGAGCGTGGCTGAGGTACACCCGTGACCGGCTCGGAAACCAGATTGCACAGCGGAGAAGGTACGGTGGGATTCAAGATGGTCAGTGATCTGTTTGTTGACTTGGCTTTCGAAGACCTTAGATAGGCAGGGCAGGATGGATATTGGTCTGTAACAGTTTGGGTCCAGGGTGTCGCCCCCTTTGAAGAGGGGGATGACTGCGGCAGCTTTCCAATCCTTGGGGATCTCAGACGATATGAAAGAGAGGTTGAACAGGCTGGTAATAGGGGTTGCGACAATGGCGGCGGATAGTTTCAGGAATAGAGGGTCCAGATTGTCAAGCCCAGCTGATTTGTACGGGTCCAGGTTTTGCAGCTCTTTCAGAACATCTGCTATCTGGATTTGGGTAAAGGAGAACCTGGAGAGGCTTGGGCGAGTAGCTGCGGGGGGGGGGGAGCTGTTGGACGAGGTTGGAGTAGCCAGGCGGAAGGCATGGCCAGCCGTTGAGAAATGCTTGTTGAAGTTTTCGATAATCATGGATTTATCGGTGGTGACCGTGTTACCTAGCCTCAGTGCAGTGGGCAGCTGGGAGGAGGTGCTCTTGTTCTCCATGGACTTCACAGTGTCCCAGAACTTTTTGGAGTTGGAGCTACAAGATGCAAACTTCTGCCTGAAGAAGTTGGCTTTAGCTTTCCTGACTGACTGTGTGTATTGGTTCCTGACTTCCCTGAACAGTTGCATATCGCGGGGACTGTTCGATGTTAGTGCAGTCCGCCACAGGATGTTTTTGTGCTGGTCGAGGGCAGTCAGGTCTGGAGTGAACCAGGGGCTATATCTGTTCTTAGTTCTGCATTTTTTGAACGGAGCATGCTTATCTAAAATGGTGAGGAAGTTACTTTTAAAGAAAGACCAGGCATCCTCAACTGACGGGATGAGGTCAATGTCCTTCCAGGATACCCGGGCCAGGTCGATTAGAAAGGCCTGCTCACAGAAGTGTTTTAGGGAGCGTTTGACAGTGATGAGGGGTGGTCGTTTGACTGCGGCTCCGTAGCGGATACAGGCAATGAGGCAGTGATCGCTGAGATCCTGGTTGAAGACAGCGGAGGTGTATTTGGAGGGCCAGTTGGTCAGGATGACGTCAATGAGGGTGCCCTTGTTTACAGAGTTAGGGTTGTACCTGGTGGGTTCCTTGATGATTTGAGTGAGATTGAGGGCATCTAGCTTAGATTGTAGGACTGCCGGGGTGTTAAGCATATCCCAGTTTAGGTCACCTAACAGAACAAACTCTGTAGCATCTTGTGTCGATAAAATGAGCTGCTCGTTATGCGTAGATAATCCTTTCTACTGCAGTTTTTTTGAAAGATAAAATGTTAGCTATGGAGAACTGCAAATATGTTGCTACTGCACTCAATAATATTGGTGCTCTGAATTTATCAGGCGCTATCGTCAAAGGTCAGTGGGAAAAAGTTCTGATGGACTACTTTCTGGAGGACGATCGTGCCATGTTTGTATTTGTATTTATTATGGATCCCCATTAGCTGCTGCCAAAGCAGCAGATACTCTTCCTGGGGTCCAGCAAAGTTAAGGCAGTTTATACAATTTTAAAAACATTTCAATACATTCACAGATTTCACAACACGCTGTGTGCCCTCAGGCCCCTACTCCACCACTACCACATATCTACAGTACTAAATCCATGTCTATGTATTGTGTGTGTGTGTGCCAGAGGTGTGGACTCAAGTCACATGACTTGGACTCGAGTCACGAATATGAGGACTTTGACTTTAACACAAACTCGAATTTGTGACTTAACTTGGACTTGAGCCTTTTGACTCGAACTGACTTGATACCCTCCCCAAGCCCAAATATAAAAAATGATGCTATAAAAAAAAGTGTGCAGCACATCAACTCTTCATTTAACGAATTACAGTTTGAATCGGACAGCAGCCAATCAAATTGTGCCAGCTGAGAAAAAGTTGCACGTGGCAATGCAGAGGAACGTCGGCAGGTGAATTCAGATGGAGCCCTTGGAAAGATGATACCCAATATTATTATTTTCGGATATAAAGACTACGCTGTATCAACAAAAAGCGGATTGCAACTTGCAAAACATGCGGGAAGAAAATGACAGACGGAGGTGCAACTTCGAAAATTTTTTTTTTTAATCTTCTGTCACCTCACAACTGATTGGCTCAAATACATTAAGACGGAAAGAAATGCCACAAATGAACTTTTAACAAGGCACATCTGTTATTTGAAATGCATTCCAGGTGACTACCTCATGAAGCTGGTTGAGAGAAAGCCAAGAGTGTGTGCAAGGCTGTCATCAAGGCAAAGGGTGGATTTAAGATTCTTCTACTTTGAAGAATCTTAAATCTAAAATATATTTAGATTTGTTTTTAACACTTTTTGGTTACTACATGATTCCATATGTGTTATTTCATAGTTTTGATGTCTTCACTATTATTCTACTATGTAGGGGGGGAGGCTTTACTTGGCTCATCGCGCTCTAGTGACTCCTTGTGGCGGACCAGGCGCCTGCAAGCTGACTACGGTCGTCAGTTGAATGGTGTTTCCTCCAACACATTGGTGCGGCTGGTTTACGGTTAAGCAGGCGGCTGTTAAGAATCGCGGTTTGGTGGGTTATGTTTTCTAGGACGCATGACTCAACCTTCGCCTCTCCCGAGCTCGTTGGGGAGTTGCAGCGATGTGACAATTGGGGAGAAGAAAAAAACAATCTATTTGTTAAATTATAAATATATTTTTTACATTAACTTAACGTGGAATTGTTCGGCATCACAGTGAACTGATTTATTGAAGTTATAGCAAATTATCAAATCATATTAAGTTAAATCTTCATGTTTTTTATGTAATACACACAGTATTAAATTAAGCTATAAATTACTTAATCTTAAATCAAATAAACTAGCCAATTTCAAATAAATGGAACACTTACTTAAAAAACACCATCAATATTTAATAATCAAAACATTTAAGTTAGTTGTACTTTTTTATTAATGTCAAGTTACTTGACTAACCTCTGATTAAGCAAGTTATAATTTATATGTAATATTACCTTCATCTTTCTCAAAGTATTTGAGGCAAAAATGACTTATAGTTTACAGTGTAGGCTATACTAGTTGAGTAGTGGCGACATACACTCCATCGCCGTTATAATCTACTGGGAATCCTAAATCTTCCCAAGCGAGATTTAAACGATGATGGAGAATCGTTCTGGTTTATCTACCCCACCACTCGTCATCGTACAGAACTCGTTTCTGGCTGAGTAGGCATAGCCTATAGGCCTAGTGTTTTTATTTTGAATCGATACCAAGAAGGATAGTGATGGAGTGCTGCATCAGATGACCTGGCCTCCACAATCACCCGACCACAAAGTGAAGGAAAAGCAGCCAACAAGTGCTCAGAATATATGGGAACTCATTCAAGACTGTTGGAAAAGCATTCCTCATGAAGCTGGTTGAGCGAATGCCAATAGTGTGTAAAGCTGTCATGAAGGCAAAGGGTGGCTATTTAGAATAATCTAAAATCTAAAATATATTTAGATTTGTTTAGTACTTTTTTGGTTACTACATGATATGTGTTATTTCATAGTTTTGATGTCTTCCCTATTGTTTTACAATGTAGAAAATAGTAGAAATAAAGAAAACCCCTTGAATGAGTAGGTGTGTCCAAACTTTTGACTGGTACTGTATATTTTGTATGTATTAATTTGGGTACACAGTGCAGACCGAACCGAGGTCCCGGTTCTGAACAGTTCAGTATGAATACGTGTACTGTTACACCCCTATTGAACATGCTCCTGAAGTTCTTTGATCTTTTCTTCCTCCACAGCACCTCCTACAGTCCGAATAATCCACTCTGGCCACGCATGCAACATCGAGGAGGAGCGCTACACCGAGCGCGTCTACACCATCCGGGAGGGAGAGACCCTGGAGCTAGCATGTCTAGTCTCAGGCCACCCTCGACCTCAGGTGAGATCATCACTGCACTATCCCCAGACCCAATTTACTTATGTACTGTGTTGTCTGTGCCATCAAATTAGAAAGACTATAACGGTCATTACCATTCAAGTCGACATTCTGTGATGGGTGGAGCAGTGGCCATATTGAGCGTATCAGTCAAATTGCTGTGGTCTGAACATAGAATTTGAATTACTAGAACATACACTAATTTAAGTGAACTTTCCGTAATGGGTGGACAGGCGGCCATATTGAGTGTATCCACAACTGTATCAGTCAAGTTGCCATGGTCTAGCATTTCTATTTTTACTGCTCCTGTAAAGCCTCCACTTTTTAGACTTCCCCTTAACTGCCTTTCTGTACCCACCTTTCCTTTTCCGGATCGGCGGGGCTCAGTCAAGCGCTCTCAGACTCTAGGCTTCTGTAGGCAGCGGTGCGCTGTTCTGTCGAAGTCTTTATATGTGCAAATGAGTTCAATCACACTGAGTGAAGAAGAGCTCCCCATTGGGGGAAATGGCCATAGGGGAAATCATCAGATGTGCTCTACTGCAGTACCAGCCCCTCAGGGAATCAAACATTTACACTAAAAACAAGAGAGAACTGGAAAAGACGTGGGGGGAGAGTCTTAATGAATCAATGTGATAATCTTTTATTACTCTACATATTTGAGTGAGTGAATGGGAAAGGCATACATTAATTTGAAACAATGGATGGTAGAGTTGGGGGATGTATTACTGGGGGATGCAATGTTTTATTGTGGGATTTTAATTAGAATTTTAATTAGGATACCCATTAGCTGATGCCATAACATCAGCTAATCTTCCTGGGGTCCAAAACAGAATTTAAAAGACAGACACCAATGGCGCTGGAGGGGATGGCTGCCGTTTTACGGGCTCCTAACTGTGCTATTTAATGTGTATTTTTGCATTGTTTGTAACTTATTGTTTTACTTTTTATATATTTTTTTACTTTAGCTTATTTAGTAAATACTTTAACACTTTTTGTTTAACTGCATTGTTGGTTAAGGGCTTGTAAGTAAGCATTTCACAGTAAGGTCTACTACACCTGTTGTATTCGGCGCATTTGACAAATACAATTTGATTTGATTACAAATAATTACATTTACATTAAGACATTTCAAACCTTTAGCAAGTAGATATTACAGACAATTAAAATACCTGACAGGTAATGCATTTAACATTCAGTGGGATTAGTATCTATCCAGTCATATTAGATGTTCTTTTATTGTTTTCCTGGTTTCTTTTTTGCCTGAGAAATGTGATTTGGTAAAAACAAATCACATAGATTTTTTTTTTTACCTTTATTTAACTAGGCAAGTCAGTTAAGAACAGATTCTTATTTTCAATGACGGCCTAGGAACAGTGGGTTAACTGCCTGTTCAGGGGCAGAACGACAGATTTGTACCTTGTCAGCTCGGGGGTTTGAACTTGCAACCTTCCGGTTACGAGTCCAACGCTCTAACCACTAGGCTACCCTGCCGCCCTGTTATAGCAGGTGCAGCCAAATACTTGTGTTTCTATCTCCAACAGTACAGTAATACCTAGCAATAATTCCATTCCGTGATGGCGCTGTAGATTTGAGAAGATGTGTCCTTGGTCTGGGGGTTATCAGATGTCCTAAACTAGCCTGTCTGTTTTGGTGATTATGTTCATTGCTAATATACACGAATTGGTCAGACAAATACAGTGGTTTCTAGAAAAATATGGATACTAATTTGTGTTCAACAGGAAGCCATGAGAGATGCTAGTGCATTATGTTGACATCCATACCGATGGAGCAATGAAGAGCTTATCTGGCATCCCTGTTTTGAGCAAGTTTTTGCTGCAGATGACCATAAGATTGGACACTAGACAGTACTCTAGGTGTGATTGAACCAAAGCTTGGATCAACTGATTCAGAGTGCTCGATGTTACATATTCAGAACATTTTCTTGTTATAGCAATGCCCACACCCATTTTAATTACAATGTTATCTATATGTTCAGACCAGGATAGCGTTGCGTTCAACGTGATGCCAAGTAGTTTGGTGTTTTTAACTTGTTCCACAGGAAACCCATCCATCGGCAAGTTTAGTTGAAGGTCACCAGCAAGCATATACAGTGGGGTCTGAAATTATTGACACCCTTGATAAAAAATAACTGTATAAATTAAATATTTCAAATACTAAGCTACATTGTATGCTCCAAAAATGTTTGGGAAATAATTTTATACCAATACAGAAGAGATTTTATTTATCAATAAATATTTCTCTCTCAAAAAGGTAGGGGTCAAAGTTATTGACCCCCCTATTTTCAATACCTATCAATACTATTCCTTACGAGGATAAGTGCACTGAGCCTTTTTTCTAAATTGTTTTATGTAACGAGGTAGCTAATGAAGAGTTTTCACCTTTGTCCCGCCCCCCTGGAAATGTATTTCTCAAATCTAAGCATCTGAATCACGTTCTGCGCATGTGTTCTCTCTTTCAAATATAATGTGTATTTGTCACATTCATTGTGAACAACAGGTGTAGACAAACCGTGAAATGCTTACTTACAGGTCCTTTTTCAACAATGCAGAGTTAAAATATAGATTAAAAAAAAAGGCAAAATAGAAAGTGACATGAGGAATAAATACACAGTGAATAACGAATAGCAATAATGAGTAAAAGTAACATTGCTACTGTATAAACAGGGAGTACCAGTACCAAGTCGATATGCATGGATACAAGGTCGTTGAGGTAGCTTCAGTTGAAGTCGGAAGTTTACATACACTTAGGTTGGAGTCATTAAAACTAGTTTTTCCAACCACTCCACAAATTTCTTGTTAACAAACTATAGTTTTGGCAAGTCGGTTAGGACATCTACTTTGTGCATGACACAAGTAATGTTTCCCACAATTGTTTACAGATAGATTATTTCACTTCTAATTCACTGCATCACAATTCCAGTGGGTCAGAAGTTTACATACACTGTTGACTGTGCCTTTAAATGCTTGGAAATTCCAGACAATGATGTCATGGCTTTAGAAGCTTCTGTTAGGCTAATTGAAATCATTTGAGTCAATTGGAGGTGTACCTGTGGATGTATTTCAAGGCCTACCTTCAATCTCAGTGCCTCTTTGCTTGACATCATGGGAAAATCAAAATAAATCAGCCAAGACCTCAGAAAAACAATTGTAGACCTCCAAACGCCTGAAGGTACCACATTAATCTGTACAAACAATAGTACGCTAGTATGTCTCCTAGAGAGGAGACAAGTGCAAATCAATCCCAGAATAACAGCAAAGGACCTTGTGAAGACGCTAGACGAAACAGGTGCAAAATTATATATATCCACAGTAAAACGAGTCCTTTATCAACATAACCTGAATGGCCCCTTAGCAAGGAAGAAGCCACTGCTCCAAAACCTCCATAAATAAGCCAGACTACGGTTTGCAATTGCACATGGGGACAAATATCTTACTTTTTGGAGAAATGTCCACTGGTCTGATGAAACAAAAATAGAACTCTTTGGCCATAATGACTATCGTTATGTTTGGGGAGGCTTGCAAACCGTGAAGCACGGGGTGGCAGCATCATGTTGTGGGGGTGCTTTGCTGCAGGAGGGACTGGTGCACTTCACAAAATAGATGGCATCATGAGGACAGAACATTATGTGGATATATTGAAGCAACTTCTCAAGACATCAGTCAGGAAGTTAAAGTTAGGTTGTAAATGGGTCCTCCAAATTGACAATGACCCCAAGGATACTTCCAAAGTTGTGGCAAAATAGCTATAAGGACAACAAAGTCAAGGTATTGGAGTGGCCATCACAAAGCCCTGACTTCAATCCTATAGAAAATTTGCGGGTAGAACTGAAAAAGCATGTGCGAGCAAGGAGGCCTACAAAACTGATTCAGTTATACCAGCTCTGTCAGGTGGAATGGGCCAAAATTCAACCAACTTATTGTGGGAAGCTTGTGGAAGGCTTCCCAAAATGTTTGACGCAAGTTAAACAATTTAAAGGCAATGCTACCAAATACTAATTGAGTGTTTGTAAACTTCTGACCCACTGGGAATGTGACGAAATAAATAAAAGCTGAAATAAATCATTCTGACAGTTCACATTCTTAAAATAAAGTGGTGATTCTAACTGACCTAAGACCGGGAATGTTTGCTATGATTGAATGTCAGGAATTGTGAAAAACTGAGTTTAAATGTATTTGGCTAAGGTGTATGTAAACATCCGACTTCAACTGTACATGCAGGACCTGAGTTCGAGGCTAGGGCTGACAGGTAAACAAAATGAGGTACCGTGTTATTGAAACATTCCAGGGGGCATCAGCTGTGTAGCCGAGTGATCATAGGGTCAAAAGAGCAAAAATGGGTGAGTCAAGGTGCTGTTCGGTTGTCAACACTACACTAGGCATGCAGGGGACACAGCATTCAGAAAGGCTAGCGGGCCGGGGCTAGTAGCTGGTTCTTCAGCGACATCGTAACAGAATAGCCTGTTGAGACCACATCGGGGGATCACGTCGGCAGTCCAGTCGTGATGGATCGGCGGGGCTCCATGTCAACAGTAAAGGGTCCAGGCTAATTGGCAATGGAGGTATTGTATAGAATTAGCTGGTATATGGGCCTAGCTCGAGTCTAGCTGGTGCTTGCTTCGGGGCAGAGGCGTTAGCTAACAGTAGCCACTCGTTTGCAGCTAGCTAGCTGTGATGAACCAGAGTAACGATCCGGTGTAATGATCCAGAGCGGCAAGAATCCGGTGATATGGTAGAGAAAACCAGTCCGATATGCTCTTGGTTGATATCGCGCTGTGCAGACTGGCAGGTGTTGTCCGAGCTAAAGCTGGCTGATGACGGGGAAAAAAGGTCTATCAAAGACTAGTAGCTAGTTTGCTTGCTAGCTCCTGATGGAAGTTCCAGTTATAAAGAATAAAATTAGCAGATCTGTTCCACATTGGGTGAGGCGGGTTACAGGAAAGTGTATTTAGTTCGTAGATAAATCAAATCAAATTTATTTGTCACATACACATGGTTAGCAGATGTTAATGCGAGGGTAGAGAAATGCTTGTGCTTCTAGTTCCGACGATGCAGTAATAACCAACGAGTAATCTAACCTAACAATTCCAAAACTACTACCTTATACACACAAGTGTAAAGGGATAAAGAATATGTACATAAAGATATGAATAAGTGATGGTACAGAACGGCATAGGCAAGATGCAGTAGATGGTATCGAGTACAGTATATACATATGAGATGAGTAATGTAGGGTATGTAAACAAAGTGGCATAGTTTAAAGTGGCTAGTGATACATGTATTACATAAAGATGCAGTAGATGATAGAGTACAGTATATACATATAGTGTACATATGAGATGAATAATGTAGGGTATGTAAACATTATATTAAGTAGCATTGTTTAAAGTGGCTAATGATATATTTTACATAAATTTCCATCAATTCCCATTATTAAAGTGGCTGGATTTGAGTCAGTGTATTGGCAGCAGCCACTCAATGTTAGTATTGGCTGTTTAACAGTCTGATGGCCTTGAGATAGAAGCTGTTTTTCAGTCTCTCGGTCCCTGCTTTGATGCACCTGTACTGACCTCGCCTTCTGGATGATAGCGGGGTGAACAGGCAGTGGCTCGGGTGGTTGTTGTCCTTGATGATCTTTATGGCCTTCCTGTGACATCGGATGGTGTAGGTGTCCTGGAGGGCAGGTAGTTTGCCCCCGGTGTTGCGTTGTGCAGACCTCACTACCGTCTGGAGAGCCTTACGCTTGTGGGCGGAGCAGTTGCCATACCAGGCGGTGATACAGCCCAACAGGATGCTCTCGATTGTGCATCTGTAGAAGTTTGTGAGTGCTTTTGGTTTGTGAGTGCTCAGCCTCCTGAGGTTGAAGAGGCGCTGCTGCGCCTTCTTCACGATACTGTCTGTGTGGGTGGACCAATTCAGTTCCTGTGATGTGTACGCCGAGGAACTTACTACCCTCTCCACTACTGTCCCGTCGATGTGGATAGGGGGGTGCTCCCTCTGCTGTTTACTGAAGTCCACAATCATCTCCTTAGTTTTGTTGACGTTGAGTGTGAGGTTATTTTCCTGACACCACACTCCGAGGGCCCTCACCTCCTCCCTGTAGGCCGTCTCGTCGTTGTTGGTAATCAAGCCTACCCCTGTAGTGTCGTCCGCAAACTTGATGATTGAGTTGGAGGCGTGCGTGGCCACGCAGTCGTGGGTGAACAGGGAGTACAGGAGAGGGCTCAGAACACACCCTTGTGGGGCCCCAGTGTTGAGCATCAGCGGGGTGGAGATGTTGTTACCTACCCTCAACACCTGGGGGCGGCCCATCAGGAAGTCCAGTACCCAGTTGCACAGGGCGGGGTCGAGACCCAGGGTCTCGAGCTTGATGACGAGTTTGGAGGGTACTATGGTGTTAAATGCTGAGCTGTAGTCGATGAACAGCATTCTCACATAGGTGTTCCTCTTGTCCAGATGGGTTAGGGCAGTGTGCAGTGTGGTTGAGATTGCATCGTCTGTGGACCTATTTGGGCGGTAAGCAAATTGGAGTGGGTCTAGGGTGTCAGGTAAGATGGAGGTGATATGGTCCTTGACTAGTCTCTCAAAGCACTTCATGGTGACCGAAGTGAGTGCTACGGGGCGGTAGTCGTTTAGCTCAGTTACCTTAGCTTTCTTGGGAACAGGAACAATGGTGACCCTCTTGAAGCATGTGGGAACAGCAGATTGGGATAAGGATTGATTGAATATGTCCGTAAACACACCAGCCAGCTGGTCTGCGCATTTTCTGAGGGAGCGGCTGGGGATGCTGTCTGGGCCTGCAGCCTTGCGAGGGTTAACACGTTTAAATGTTTTACTCACATTGGCTGCAGTGAAGGAGAGTCCGCATATTTTGGTTGCGGTACTGTGTCAGTGGTGTCAGTGGTACTGTATTGTCCTCAAAGCGGGCAAAACAGTTATTTAGTCTGCCTGGGGGCAAGACATCCTGGTCCTTGACGGGGCTTGTTTTCTTTTTGTAATCCATGATTGCCTGTAGACCCTGCCACATACCTCTTGTGTCTGAGCCATTGAATTGCGACTCTACTTTGTCTCTATACTGACGCTCCTTGCGGAGAGAAGTGGTTCGCTTTTTCAGTTTCACGCGAATGCTGCCATCAATCCACGGTTTCTGGTTTGGGAATGTTTTAATCGTTGCTTTGGGAACGACATCTTCAATGCACGTTCTAATGAACTCGCTCACCGAATCAGCGTATTCGTCAATCTTGTTGTTGGACTCAGTGCGGAACATCCCAGTCCACGTGATGGAAGCAGTCTTGGAGCTTGGAATCAGATTGGTCGGACCAGCGTTGAACAGACCTCAGCGCGGGAGCTTCTTGTTTTAGCTTCTGTCTGTAGGCAGGGAGCAACAAAATGGAGTCGTGGTCAGCTTTTTGAAAGGAGGGCGGGGGAGGGCCTTATATGTGTCGCGGAAGTTAGAATATCAATGATCCAAGGTTTTACCAGCCCTGGTTGCGCAATCGAAATGCTGATACAATTTAGGGAGTCTTGTTTTCAGATTAGCCTTGTTTAAAATCCCCAGCTACAATGAATGCAGCCTCAGGATATGTGGTTTCCAGTTTGCAAAGAGTCAAACAAAGTTTGTTCAGAGCCATCGAGTCTGCTTTGTGGGGAATATATACGGTTGTGATTATAATTGAAGAGAATTCCCTTGGTAGATAATGCGGTCGACATTTGATTGTGAGGAATTCTAAATCAGGTGAACAGAAGGACTTGAGTTCCTGTATGTTGTTGTGACCACACCACGTCTCGTTAACCATAAGGCCCCTCTTCTTACCAGAAAGATGTTTGTTTCTGTCAGCGCGATGCGTGAGGAAACCAGCTGGCTGCGCCGATTCCGTTAGCGTCTCTCGAGTGAGCCATGTTTCCATGAAGCAAAGAACGTTACAGTCTGATGTCCCACTGGAATGCTACCCTTGCTCGGATTTCATCAACCTTGTTGTCAAGAGACTGGACATTGGCGAAAAGTATGCTAGGGAGTGGTGCGCGATGTGCCAGTCTCCGGAGCCTGACCAGAAGACCGCTTCGTTTCCCTCTTTTACGACGTCTTTGTTTTGGGTCGCAGGCTGGGATCCATTCCGTTGTCCTGGATGAAAGGCAGAACACAGGATCCGCTTCGGGAAAGTCATATTCCTGGTCGTACTGATGGTGAGTTGACTTTGCTCTTATATTCAGTAGTTCTTCCCGACTGTATGTAATGAAACCTAAGATGACCTGGGGTACCAATGTAAGAAATTACACAAAAAAAAAAAAAAAAAAAATGCATAGTTTCCTAGGAACGCGAAGTGAGGCGGCCATCTCTGTCGGCGCCGGAAGTGTGATAGATAGAAAGTGAGATTAAGATGTATACGAAATAGACCGGCTATTTACACAGGAAAAGACAAAAGACAAAGACAGAGACGGATACACACGTCCTACTGCAGCGCCATATTGGAAATGGATGGAAGCCACCCCTCAGTAAAAGGCACATGACAGCCCACTTGAACTTTGCCAAAAGTCACCTAAGGACTCTCAGACCATGAGAAACAAGATTGTCTGGTCTGATGAAACCAAGATTCAACTCTTTGGCCTGAATGCCAAGCGGAGAAAACCTGGCACCATCTCTACGGTGAAGCATGGTGGTGGCAGCATCATGCTGTGGGAATGTTTTTCAGTGGCAAGGACTAGGAGACTAGTCAGGATCGAGGGATAGATGAATGGAGCGAAGTACAGAGAGATTTTTGATGAAAACCTGCTCCAGAAGGTTCACCTTCCAACAGGACAATGACACTAAGCACACAGCCAAGAATTTGCAGGATTGTCTTCGGGATAAGTTTGAATGTGCTTGAATGGCCCAGTCAGAGCTCGGACTTGAACCCAATCGAACATCTCTGGAGAGACCTGAAAATGAATGGGCAGCGGCCCTCCCCATCCAACCTGACAGAGCTTGAGCGGATCTGCAGAGAAGGGGAGAAACTCCCCAAATACAGGTGTGCCAGGCTTGTAGTGCCATACCCAATAAGACTCAAGGCTGTAATCGCTGACAAAGGTGCTTCAACAAAGTACTGAGTAAAGGGTCTGAATACTTATGAAAATGTGATATTTCAAAAAAAGTTTTTTTTTGGGGGGGTACTGTGTGTAGATTGATGGGGGGGAAAACCATTTAATACATTTTAGAATAAGGCTGAAACTTAAACTTAGTTTCAGGAAACTAGGCGTATGTCTCGTGCCACTACTTCAGAGGAGAGCCATTTGAACGTAAATCTTTTTTTTTTTTAATCAAATTATGTTTTTGGAAGAAATGCATTCTGGAACATGTGAACATTCATGTGCCTTAATAATAAACTTGTATGCCATTTGTAAATATGTTTAAAATGGTTAAATTACAAGGCTAGTTGGTTTAGCCATGGAAAAATACAGCAACGTTCCCGCTGGCAAAGATTGGCTGAGATAATGAGTGGGCTGGACATGCAGATTGGTCTGCCATGTAGCATGCTTCTGTCTAGACCATGAGCTGGTCAGTATGTGTAGGTAATGCTTTCTAATGCAGCTTTTTTGAAAGACATCACATAGTAGAACTGTGTAAGTGTTGCTCTCCAGTTTCTGGAGGACGGAGTTTTGAAATTAGTGGAATTATTATAGCTAAGGAGATGGAGAAAATTCTGCCGTTTCATTGCATATATGCAGACCGAGTCAAAAAGAGAACACACAGAAGGTTGTTTTATAAAACACCTGTCTCCGGATTACATCTTCAAACTAAGGGCAAACATGGCATCTGTGACAGAGAGGGAGAAGCATCCATCCTTGTATACGGGTAAGAGAGTCTAGCTATTTCCATTTTCAGATATTACACGTTTCTAATTTTGTCAGAAAGTTGTTATCATTTCAAGCTAAAGTGTACTGTTAGCTAGCTAACGTTATATGTATGATCTGAGTAAATTTATTAGTATCTCAGAGCCATTTGCATTGCTACTTATAGCCTAATGTTAGCTAGCTAACATTGAACCTGGCGTAGCTGCTACAGTGCCTTGCGAAACTATTCGGCCCCCTTGAAATTTGCGACCTTTTGCCACATTTCAGGCTTCAAACATAAAGATATAAAACTGTATTTTTTTGTGAAGAATCAACAACAAGTGGGACACGGTCATGAAGTAGAACGACATTTATTGGATATTTCAAACTTTTTTAACATATCAAAAACTGAAAAATTGGGCGTGCAAAATTATTCAGCCCCTTTACTTTTAGTGCAGCAAACTCTCTCCAGAAGTTCATTGAGGATCTCTGAATGATCCAATGTTGACCTAAATGACTAATGATGATAAATACAATCCACCTGTGTGTAATCAAGTCTCCGTATAAATGCACCTGCACTGTGATAGTCTCAGAGGTCCGTTAAAAGCGCATAGAGCATCATGAAGAACAAGGAACACACCAGGCAGGTCCGAGATACTGTTGTGAAGAAGTTTAAAGCCAGATTTGGATACAAAAAGATTTCCCAAGCTTTAAACATCCCAAGGAGCACTGTGCAAGCGATAATATTGAAATGGAAGGAGTATCAGACCACTGCAAATCTACCAAGACCTGGGCGTCCCTCTAAACTTTCAGCTCATACAAGGAGAAGACTGATCAGAGATGCAGCCAAGAGGCCCATGATCACTCTGGATGAACTGCAGAGATCTACAGCTGAGGTGGGAGACTCTGTCCATAGGACAACAATCAGTCGTATATTACACAAATCTGGCCTTTATGGAAGAGTGGCAAGAAGAAAACCATTTCTTAAAGATATCCATAAAAAGTGTTGTTTAAAGTTTGCCACAAGCCACCTGGGAGACACACCAAACATGTGGAAGAAGGTGCTCTGGTCAGATGAAACCAAAATTGAACTTTTTGGCAACAATGCAAAACGTTATGTTTGGCGTAAAAGCAACACAGCTCATCACGCTGAACACACCATCCCCACTGTCAAACATGGTGGTGGCAGCATCATGGTTTGGGCCTGCTTTTCTTCAGCAGGGACAGGGAAGATGGTTAAAATTGATGGGAAGATGGATGGAGCCAAATACAGGACCATTCTGGAAGAAAACCTGATGGAGTCTGCAAAAGACCTGAGACTGGGACGGAGATTTGTCTTCCAACAAGACAATGATCCAAAACATAAAGCAAAATCTACAATGGAATGGTTCAAAAATAAACATATCCAGGTGTTAGAATGGCCAAGTCAAAGTCCAGACCTGAATCCAATCGAGAATCTGTGGAAAGAACTGAAAACTGCTGTTCACAAATGCTCTCCATCCAACCTCACTGAGCTCGAGCTGTTTTGCAAGGAGGAATGGGAAAAAATGTCAGTCTCTCGATGTACAAAATTGATAGAGACATACCCCAAGCGACTTACAGCTGTAATCGCAGCAAAAGGTGGCGCTACAAAGTATTAACTTAAGGGGGCTGAATAATTTTGCACGCCCAATTTTTCAGTTTTTGATTTGTTAAAAAAGTTTGAAATATCCAATAAATGTCGTTCCACTTCATGATTGTGTCCCACTTGTTGTTGATTCTTCACAAAAAAATACAGTTTTATATCTTTATGTTTGAAGCCTGAAATGTGGCAAAAGGTCGCAAAGTTCAAGGGGGCCGAATACTTTTGCAAGGCACTGTACCTGCAGATTCATGCATGGTAGTAACTTTATGAGTTGGGATTATGGTAATTGTTTAGCTAGCTAGCTACATGTTGAAACAAAAGACTCCACTATGCAAGTAACTATTTCAATAGAATGTCGATAGACATAGCCAGAGCGAATTTACCAGCTATCTACACCGATTTCTGAGCACTCTTGTCTGAGTGTGCCAGAGCGCAGAATAACTGACGAATTTACCAACGCTCAAAACCCGTTGAATATGACCGGTGTCAGTAAACATTGGCAAAAAAGCGTAATTAAGTTGTTGCCAGCAGCACAGTTGTAGTCACCAACTCTCTAGATAGCATAAAAACAGCCTAACCAGTTCTGCTAGGGCAAGTAAACTGGTCAGTGAGCTGTTCTCTCATTTTTGCCTGGAAGTGGTTAGCCAGTTGACTTGGGTGCTTGACTGCTGTTGTTAGGGTAGAACGCTCGGATCAACCCTACTCCTCTGCCAGATTGTCCTGTGTGCATTCTGGAGTAACTTACTGCGCCGACAGAGATGGCCGCCTCGCTTCGCGTATCTAGGAAATAATGCAGTATTTTTTTTTGTTTTTACATGTTATTTCTTACATTGCTACCCCAGGTAATCTTAGGTTTTATTACATACAGTCGGGAGAAACTACTGGGTAATAAGAACAACATTAAATCACCATCATTCCGACCAGGAATACGAAACAGATCCTCCGTTTTGCCCACCACCCAAGACAATGGATCTGATCCTAGCCGGCGAACCAAAACAACGACGCCGTAAAAGGGGAAGACGAAGTCTTCTGGTCAGGCTCCGGAGACGGGCTCACCGCGCACCGCTCCCAAGCATACTACTCGCCAATGTCCAGTCTCTTGTCAACAAGGTTGATGAAATCTGAGCAAGGGTAGCATTCCAGAGAGACCTAAGTGGTTGTAACGTTCTTTGCTTCACGGAAACATGGCTCACTCGAGACACGCTATCGGAGTCGGTACAGCCACCGGGTTTCTTCATGCTTCGCGCTGACAAAAACAAGCATATTTCTGGTAAGAAGAGGGGCAGGGGGGTATGATTAACGAGACGTGGTGTGATCATAACAACATACAGGAACTCAAATCCTTCTGTTCACCTGACTTAGAATTCCTCACAACAAAATGTCGACCGCATTATCTACCAAGAGAATTATCTTCGATTATAATCACAGCCGCATATAATCCCCCCCAAGCAGACACATACAGTGGGGCAAAAAGTATTTAGTCAGCCACCAATTGTGGCTGACAAATCCAGAAAATCACATTGTAGGATTTTTAATGAATTTATTTGCATATTGTGGTGGAAAATAAGCATTTGGTCACCTACAAACAAGCAAGATTTCTGGCTCTCACAGACCTGTAACTTCTTCTAATAGGCTCCTCTGTCCTCCACTCGTTACCTGTATTAATGGCACCTGTTTGAACTTGTTATCAGTATAAAAGACACCTGTCCACAACCTCAAACAGTCACACTCCAAACTCCACTATGGCCAAGACCAAAGAGCTGTCAAAGGACACCAGAAACAAAATTGTAGACCTGCACCAGGCTGGGAAGACTGAATCTGCAACAGGTAAGCAGCTTGGTTTGAAGAAATCAACTTTGGGAGCAATTATTAGGAAATGGAAGACATACAAGACCACTGATAATCTCCCTCGATCTGGGGCTCCACGCAAGATCTCACCCCGTGGGGTCAAAATGATCACAGAACCACACGAGGGGATCTAGTGAATGACATGCAGAGCGCTGGGACCAAAGTAACAAAGCCTACCATCAGTAACACACTACACCGCCAGGGACTCAAATCCTGCAGTGCCAGACATGTCCCCCAGCTTAAGGCAGTACATGTCCAGGCCCGTCTGAAGTTTGCTAGAGAGCATTTGGATGATCCAGAAGAAGATTGGGAGAATGTTATATGGTCAGATGAAACCAAAATATAACTTTTTGGTAAAAACTCAACTCGTCGTGTTTGGAGGACAAAGAATGCTGAGTTGCATCCAAAGAACGCCATACCTACTGTGAAGCATGGGGGTGGAAACATCATGCTTTGGGGCTGTTTTTCTGCAAAGGGACCAGGACAACTGATCCGTGTAAATGAAAGAATGAATGAGGCCATGTATCGTGAGATTTTGAGTGAAAACCTCCTTCCATCAGCAAGGGCATTGAAGATGAAACGTGGCTGGGTCTTTCAGCATGACAATGATCCCAAACACACCGCCCGGGCAACGAAGGAGTGGCTTCGTAAGAAGCATTTCAAGGTCCTGGAGTGGCCTAGCCAGTCTCCAGATCTCAACCCCATAGAAAATCTTTGGAGGGAGTTGAAAGTCCGTGTTGCCCAGCAACAGCCTCAAAGCATCACTGCTCTAGAGGAGATCTGCATGGAGGATTGGGCCAAAATACCAGCAACAGTGTGTGAAAACCTTGTGAAAACTTACAGAAAACTTTTGACCTCTGTCATTGCCAACAAAGGGTATATAACAAAGTATTGAGATACACTTTTGTTATTGACCAAATACTTAATTTTCCACCATAATTTATGTATGTAAATATTTTGTAGCCTTTTTATCCTGTTTCAACAGAAGTGAATTAGCTTGGCTGGTTTTCGCCAGTTGATGTACCATCAGATGTACCAAAAGTTGGCTAAGGTTAGCTCGCTACCTAATGATCAAACAACTGTTTTTGACAGCGCAATTTCAGTTTTTATTAGAGTCAGTATAGCAATGTAATGTTATTGATCTGTCAGTTTCCCTAGTTAATTCCTTACTGACACGGTATAAACAGCTCTACAGGCAACACTGCCATGGTGCAGTCAGTACACAACACTATGCTCATCATGTCTTAGCAGGATTAGATGGCGACAGGTGTCCCAGCAGGGTCAGACAGCCAGGTCATTGGCTGTAACGCTAAGTAATTTGCCATCAAGATTAGCTGTACCTGGTAACTTATCAGAAAGAGACCGCAGCATCCATTCAACCTCTTCTCTTTCTACTTGGGGAAATTAAAACTTGCAATGCCTCTAATTCATGATACAATCTTTTATAAATGTATATGGCAGTGAGCCATTTGTTGTACTCATTGCATTTCACAACTTGTCCACTTTGCCTGTGAAATAGAAATTAAATGAATTTGCAGTGCCACGTGGCTTCATAGTAAATATATCCTCTGATTCAACAAAAGAGGCAGACATGTTTGAATTCCTACCCATTATAACATTAAGTTCTCAATTTTTTTCCATCACTCTTGACTTCATTGATTTTGTGCTGATAGTATCTTTTTTTCTTGGATGTGATGTGCTAGATCACAGATGGTTTCATCCATCTCCACTATACAGGACAGTTAATGAATACAGTAATGAATTCCACAGTAATGAATTGTCTGAGATCCATCCCCCGTTGCTAAGTCCAACTGTCCAACCTGTGCGACTAAGGACAGATGGCGGCCTGGCGGCGACAATGATGCCGGGTACTATTTTACTGATTTCACCTCCATTTCATTGGTTGGATGGGCTTCAAACATGCTGTAGATTTCCAGAGCTTGGCTTTTGGGGCTTGTCAGTGATGGAGTTACTGGCACCATCCAGCCCTAGCTACCTTCTCCCCCCCAATGACAAAAGTGTCATGTTCTTCTCTGCTATTGTAGACTCAGATGTGCTAGCTAGGCCAAATTATGTTTATTCAAATTTTCCACACATTTTCTGCTTAAGACAATACACGTTGTTGTCCATATTGGTTTTTGCTGGCTTGAGATTGAGAATGTTTTCTCCCTCAGTGATGAGCACCATATCTCCATCTTTCAGAAGAGTAGCTTGCCACAAATTAAGCCTAACAACCAATATATTTTACCTAGGCAAAGCGGTATACCGTATACTGTTTTTTTTAAATAATCGCGAGGGTGATTATAAGTTATGAGTTAACAATCTAAGATGTGCCAAATAAATGATCTACAGATCAAGGCTCCAGTTATGCATTTGGTTTTCTAACTTGCCAACTGAGTGGCTAGCTTGGCAGATTGTAAGCTTCTTGGTTATAGCAGAGACAAAAAATCCCTGAAACTCTGGATACTGCACAACCCTAATTGTACCTTTCCATCACCATTTTTTCCCATTCCTCCTTGCAAAACAGCTCGAGCTCAGTGAGGTTGGATAGAGAGCATTTGTGAACAGCAGTTTTCAGTTCTTTCCACAGATTCTCGATTGGATTCAGGTCTGGACTTTGACTTGGCCATTCTAACACCTGGATATGTTTATTTTTGAACCATTCCATTGTAGATTTTGCTTTATGTTTTGGATCATTGTCTTGTTGGAAGACAAATCTCCGTCCCAGTCTCAGGTCTTTTGCAGACTCCATCAGGTTTTCTTCCAGAATGGTCCTGTATTTGGCTCCATCCATCTTCCCATCAATTTGAACCATCTTCCCTGTCCCTGCTGAAGAAAAGCAGGCCCAAACCATGATGCGGCCACCACCATGTTTGACAGTGGGGATGGTGTGTTCAGGGTGATGAGCTGTGTTGCTTTTACGCCAAACATAACGTTTTGCATTGTTGCCAAAAAGTTCAATTTTGGTTTCATCTGACCAGAGCACCTTCTTCCACATGTTTGGTGTGTCTCCCAGGTGGCTTGTGGCAAACTTTAAACAACACTTTTTATGGATATCTTTAAGAAATGGCTTTCTTCTTGCCACTCTTCCATAAAGGCCAGATTTGTGCAATATACGACTGATTGTTGTCCTATGGACAGAGTCTCCCACCTCAGCTGTAGATCTCTGCAGTTCATCCAGAGTGATCATGGGCCTCTTGGCTGCATCAGTCTTCTCCTTGTATGAGCTGAAAGTTTAGAGGGACGGCCAGGTCTTGGTAGATTTGCAGTGGTCTGATACTCCTTCCATTTCAATATTATCGCTTGCACAGTGCTCCTTGGGATGTTTAAAGCTTGGGAAATCTTTTTGTATCCAAATCCGGCTTTAAACTTCTTCACAACAGTATCTCGGACCTGCCTGGTGTGTTCCTTGTTCTTCATGATCTTGGGTCTACAGTCAATCACGGACTACAGGAAGAAACCCAGCCCAGTCACGGACCAGGATGTCTTGCTCCCAGGCAGACTAAATAACTTTTTTGCCCGCTTTGAGGACAATACAGTGCCACTGACACGGCCTGCAACGAAAACATGCGGTCTCTCCTTCACTGCAGCCGAGGTGAGTAAGACATTTAAACGTGTTAACCCTCGCAAGGCTGCAGGCCCAGATGGCATCCCCAGCCGCGCCCTCAGAGCATGCGCAGACCAGCTGGCCGGTGTGTTTACGGACATATTCAATCAATCCCTATACCAGTCTGCTGTTCCCACATGCTTCAAGAGGGCCACCATTGTTCCTGTTCCCAAGAAAGCTAAGGTAACTGAGCTAAATGACTACCGCCCCGTAGCACTCACATCCGTCATCATGAAGTGCTTTGAGAGACTAGTCAAGGACCATATCACCTCCACCCTACCTGACACCCTAGACCCACTCCAATTTGCTTACCGCCCAAATAGGTCCACAGACGATGCAATCTCAACCACACTGCACACTGCCCTAACCCATCTGGACAAGAGGAATACCTATGTGAGAATGCTGTTCATCGACTACAGCTCGGCATTCAACACCATAGTACCCTCCAAGCTCGTCATCAAGCTCGAGACCCTGGGTCTCGACCCCGCCCTGTGCAACTGGGTACTGGACTTCCTGACGGGCCGCCCCCAGGTGGTGAGGGTAGGCAACAACATCTCCTCCCCGCTGATCCTCAACACTGGGGCCCCACAAGGTTGCGTTCTGAGCCCTCTCCTGTACTCCCTGTTCACCCACGACTGCGTGGCCACGCACGCCTCCAACTCAATCATCAAGTTTGCGGACGACACAACAGTGGTAGGCTTGATTACCAACAACGATGAGACGGCCTACAGGGAGGAGGTGAGGGCCCTCGGAGTGTGGTGTCAGGAAAACAACCTCACACTCAACGTCAACAAAACTAAGGAGATGATTGTGGACTTCAGGAAACAGCAGAGGGAACACCCCCCTATCCACATCGATGGAACAGTAGTGGAGAGGGTAGCAAGTTTTAAGTTCCTCGGCATACACATCACAGACAAACTGAATTGGTCCACTCACACAGACAGCATCGTGAAGAAGGCGCAGCAGCGCCTCTTCAACCTCAGGAGGCTGAAGAAATTCGGCTTGTCACCAAAAGCACTCACAAACTTCTACAGATGCACAATCGAGAGCATCCTGGCGGGCTGTATCACCGCCTGGTATGGCAACTGCACCGCCCTCAACCGTAAGGCTCTCCAGAGGGTAGTGAGGTCTGCACAACGCATCACCGGGGGCAAACTACCTGCCCTCCAGGACACCTACACCACCCGATGTCACAGGAAGGCCATAAAGATCATCAAGGACATCAACCACCCGAGCCACTGCCTGTTCACCCCGCTATCATCCAGAAGGCGAGGTCAGTACAGGTGCATCAAAGCTGGGACCGAGAGACTGAAAAACAGCTTCTATCTCAAGGCCATCAGACTGTTAAACAGCCACCACTAACACTGAGTGGCTGCTGCCAACACACTGACACTGACCCAACTCCAGCCACTTTAATAATGGGAATTGATGGGAAATGATGTAAATATATCACTAGCCACTTTAAACAATGCTACCTTATATAAATGTTACTTACCCTACATTATTCATCTCATATGCATACGTATATACTGTACTCTATATCATCGACGGTATCCTTATGTAATACATGTATCACTAGCCACTTTATACTATACTATGCCACTTTGTTTACATACTCATCTCATTTGTACATACTGTACCCGATACCATCTACTGTATCTTGCCTATGCTGCTCTGTACCATCACTCATTCATATATCCTTATGTACATATTCTTTATCCCCTTACACTGTGTACAAGACAGTAGTTTTGGAATTGTTAGTTAGATTACTTGTTATTACTGCATTGTCGGAACTAGAAGCACAAGCATTTCGCTACACTCACATTAACATCTGCTAACCATGTGTATGTGACAAATAAAATTTGATTTGATTTGATTTGATTTGATGCTCTCTGCGCTTTTAACGGACCTCTGAGACTATCACAGTGCAGGTGCATTTATACGGAGACTTGATTACACACAGGTGGATTGTATTTATCATCATTAGTCATTTAGGTCAACATTGGATCATTCAGAGATCCTCACTGAACTTCTGGAGAGAGTTTGCTGCACTGAAAGTAAAGGGGCTGAATAATTTTGCACGCCCAATTTTTCAGTTTTTGATTTGTTAAAAAAGTTTGAAATATCCAATAAAAGTCGTTCCACTTCATCATTGTGTCCCACTTGTTGTTGATTCTTCACAAAAAATGTTTATGTTTGAAGCCTGAAATGTGGCAAAAGGTCGCAAAGTTCAAGGGGGCCGAATACTTTCGCAAGGCACTGTAGAGTCAACGGATAGGGTCAAGGAATATCTTTGGAGTGGCTTGGCTTCCATCCATGTGTAAAATGGAGCCCCAGATATTTTGACTTAATCCAAATCACAGTGTTCGACCACATGGGTTTGTGTGCTGAATATTCACCCATAGTTTCAAACATGACGCTGATTGCCTCCCAACTGGCGCAGTGGTCTAAGGCAATGCAGTGTTAGCTGTGCCACTAGAGATCCTGGTTCGAGTCCAGGCTCTGTCGCTGCGACCGGGAGACTCATGGGGCGGTGCACAATTGGCCCAGCGTCGTCCGTGTTAGGGGAGGGTTTGGCCGGCCGGGATCTCCTTGTCCCATCCCGCTCTAGCGACTGCTGTGGCAGGCCGAGCGCATGCATGCTGACACGGTGTACGGTGTTTCCTCCGACACATCTGTGCGGCTGGCTTCCTGGTTAAGCGGGCATTGTGTCAAGAAGCAGTGCGTCTTGGCTGTGTAGTGTTTCGGGTCACGCACGGCTCTCGACCATTACTTCTCCCGAGTCCATATGGGAGTTGCAGCGATAGGACAGGACTGTAACTACCAATTGGATAGCATGAAATTGGGGAGAAAAGGGTTACATTTAAAAAAAATAAACAACATGACGCTGATTGAACCAGTTATTTTTGGGGAGGATTCCACATACCCATTTATTAGCAGAATTCCATCTTGATAACCTGGTGAGCGCAGCATTCAGCCTGGTTTAACCAGGCTATCTTTGGCATAGCCTAGAATATTTACAGTGTAAAGCCATCTTTCCATCTTGTTTTCAGTCAGTGACCTCAGTGGCCACATTTGAGCAATTGACTGTAATTCAGACAAAAGTAGACGATTGTAGTCCAGGACTCTGTGTTCAGCTCTGGACATGGCACGTGTCACTTTGATCATGACTGGTAGTGGTAACTATTGATGTGTTGATGGTATTTGTTCCAGCGCTCACACATTGCTAGACTAATGAGCTCTAATGGCCTGTTTTGTTTTAGCCCTTTAATTGGTGTGTAAGGCTACATGGGCTCTGGATGATTGTTATTGTTATGGCAGAGAGTTGTTGGATTCTTCCTCCAGGATTGTCTAACATACTACTGGGAATGCATGCTGCTCTGTTTCAATGTCCTCACTAGTATACTACATTAAATTATATAATGCATTGGGCAATTGACATACATTGTAAGTAAAAGCTAATTGCAGATGACATGATTGATTAACATGCTCTAAATGAAGTAATGTATTTGACGTGTATTCAAAGTAGCATACACTCTTAGAAAAAAGTACAACCATATGGTTTTTCGGCTTTCCCCTTAGTGGAACCCTTTTTGGTGCAACAATCACCCACAAAACCCAACACCAAACAGGCTACCTAAATATGGTTCCCAATCAGAGACAATGACTAACACCTGCCTCTGATTGAGAACCATATCAGGCCAAACATAGAAATAGACAAACTAGACATGTAACAGAATGCCCACTCAGATCACACCCTGACCAAACAAAACATAGAAACATACAAAGAAAACTATGGTCAGGGTGTGACAATTCCTCTGTTCTGTTGTATTGTCATCACATGTTAAGGTTGAACACTGACAGTTTTTTAGCTTCAACGAGTCTTAGAGTTGTATGAGTTCCTTGAGCCTATGCAAATCCCAAAGTTGGAATAGTTACCACTTTATTACTATATGTAATCAGCAATGTTAATATTATGAATATTGTATTAGAATATGTAATATGCGTAAATATTTAAGGAAACTATACATTTCCAGTGTACAAACTTAACATGATGAACAGGAATGACATTTACTGTAACGCATGACCAAAATTAACTATCTCAAAGCCACGCCTCCAATAAGCCATGCCCTCAATCTTCTGATAGGCTGCCACCGCTACAATATATTATTAAAAAGGTTGTGGTTTGAACCTTGACACAGGGGTTCCTCAAATATCCTTTTCAGAAGTGGAACCTTTTTGAACTGGAAAGGTTCCCCTTGCGTGGAAATTTTTAGAACCCCCAAAAGGTTCTTCCAGACTCCTTTACTTCTAAGAGTGTCGAGCTGGCTGGTTTAGTATTCTGAAGGCACTAATGGTTGAGTGAGTGTGTGAAATCTGCGGTGACGAAGCAGTAATTTATCTTAAGACAATCCCACACATTATTTTCTAGAACCTGTTTGAAACTCCATAGGAAGTTTTCGACAGTTCAAAAGACACCACTATTATGGGGAGGATTACCCTTTTTTGCACGAAGCTCAAGTGGAGTCTCCGACTTGAGCCCTTCCTCTGCCATATCCCCCCCAGTTAAAGCAGCACTGTACTGTATCTTCCTCTCTTCCTCCTCCACTCTGCCTCTCTCTCTCTTTGATATGGAGAGAGCATGAGGGAGGGAGGGAGGGAGGGAGGTAGGGCAACAGGGGGTAGCAGACAGAAAATATTGTTATGTCATCCCACGGTTTCGGTATATTCAGCTAGCTAGCACACTGATGCACCTTTCTTCCTCCCTGCTCAGCCACTGTCCACATGTACCCCCCCCCCCCCCACCCCCACCCACCCCACACACACACATTCAAGAGTCCAAGATCATTTGTGCATCCGGGGCTCCCACAGACAACAAGTGTGGCTGACTGGCAGATCACCGGGACTGCTGCTTATAACAGACTGCGGAGGCAGTGGCACTATAAATAGGCTGGCGAATGGGCATGCTCGCCTGTCTTTTCCCAAACTAGAGCCTACGTCACTGCAGGGTGCTGATCGAGGGACTGAGGCGCTTCTCTCATATGCCAGTCATCTGCTGTTACTGCTGCTGCTGATGCTGACTAGCTACAGGCAGGCAAACCGGCAACCATATGATAGCCCTGCTGTGTTTGTGAATGACTATGTGAGTGACATACAATGCTTATTTTTATTATCTTACTGGAACATTCTGTAATGTGCTTCATGATCGTATCATAGGCTACAACCAGTGGCTTTGATAGACTGGATGGAATATGTGATAAGCACATGCTGACTTTGAAGCAGGCCACATCACAAAAGATGCATTACGATATGATATTGTTTATAATAAAGCATATATTACACATCTATAAGCACATTGTAAACATGACATTATAACTACATAGAGAATTTTCTAAGTAATACCTACGAGACCTGACTATACAGTGGTCCATCATGAAAATCTTTGTTTTTAATTCGCAGCAACTAGCACTCACCCAAATTAGATGGCATCACTGAGTTGACAGTGATAATATCTGTGCCATTGTCCAATGTCTTTCACCGTCCTGGTTAGTTCAGTAGTAATAAATCGAATTGAAATTCTGCATGCCTGGTTTCATTTCAGACACTGTGTGGAGACCTAGAAGTTTTATAGCCCAGGTTCATGTTGCCGAGGAAAGAGAGGCCATCTTATCCTCCCAACTCCCCAAAAAGAAAGCCGGCGTGGCTAAGCTAAGCCCCATGAATTCCAACGCCATGTTATTCCTTAGCCAACACCAATATGCATGTAAACAAATCCATGCTACCTACCATTTTCAGCAAAACATGAAATTGATTTTATCCCTCCTCTACATGCAAAGCTAGGTTGTGACTCTGTTCGAAATTATTATTCTGCCTCCACACCCGTGGTGCCATGAGAAAAGTAGCTAACCGAGCCAAACAACAAGTACATTTTACTTGGAGAATGAGAAAGTGGAAGGGGATGATTTGCAGGGTGGAGGTGGTGAAGGGTGGGGCTGTTAGTGGCTCCTCAATGCCCCTCCACCTACCCTCTTGAATGGGTCTCTGCTGCAGCTCCCTTGACTGCCGACCCCCGGCCGTCCCCGCTCATAAGGAGCCGCTATGATGGAGGGTTTTGTTGCAATGTAGGTCAACCACACAGGAAAGCTCACACAGGCCCCAGCAAGGGCCATGCCAGGGCTGAATGGGCAAATTGCTCTGCTTGTCGGCATGACTGGCAGAGTGAGCGTAGTGAGTGTACACAGGGGGCCTCACATCCACTTTCTTGCAAGCGCCATTTGCGCATTCCCGAGAACACTGCTGCTGCCTACCGCTGCGGTCTTCTTTGCCTTCGGAGGCCAAATGCAGAATCCGTGCAAATGCATAGACAGGCAGCGAGCGACTGATGTTCTCATCCATCTCCCTTCTCAGATCACAAATTTATTTCATCTGTCCAAATGCCACGGATGCCTTGTCTCTTGTTTCCAGATGCATGATGGGAAGGATCATAAGATGCCATGTTCATTTGATTTCTGTGATATCAGAGGCAATTCTCTCCAAACATTCAAACATATTATGTATTAGAGACTGTTTATCAAACAGCTTCAGCACCATTGAGAATGCCTCAAAGAGTTGCACAAAATTGTCAGAGCTGTTTTTTGAGGTTTTGTCAGAGTTCTGTGTGAAACTTGACGTGCCATATGGAATCCAGACCCACTGGATGGCGTTGGAATGATGGACACATGTCGCAGTCTCACAAGAGTCACTCAAACACGAGCCACCTAAATATTTTATGCGCTTATCCATCAATGGCGCCATAGATATACATTTCAGTCAATTTTACCATTTATATAATTGTTATTCATGTACTGTATTACACAAACACTTTGTTCTGTTGCGATTCTCAATCGAGAGTATATGGACATAATATATTATAAAGAAAGTAAAACAAATGTGTGGTACTACACTGAACAAAAATATAAATGCAGCTTATAAAGTCTCATGAGCTGAAATAAGAGCCCAGAAATTTTCCAAATGCTCAAAAAGCTGATTTCTATCAAATGTTGTGCACGAATTTGGACACATCCCTGTTAGTGAGAATTTCTCCTTTTCCAATATATTCCATCCACCGGACAGGTGTGGCATATCAAGAAGCTGATTAAACAGCATTATCATTACACAGGTGCACCTTGTGCTAGGGACAATAAAATGCCACTCCAAAATGTGACGTTTTGTCACACAACACATTGCCACAGATGTCTCAAGTTTTGAGGGAGCATGCAATTGGCAAGCCGACTGCAGGAATGTCCACCAGAGCTGTTGCCAGGTAATTTAATGTTAATTTCTCTACCATAAGCCACCTCCAATGTTGTTTTAGAGAATTTGGCAGTACGTCCAACCGGTCTCACAACTGCACAACTGTCCACAGTGTTCATATCTGTGGACAATTTTCAGCAAGTTGCAACATTGAAATTCAGAAATAACCACTTTTCCATAAACAAGCTCTAAATCATGTTTGTTGCACTCTGGATGTAAAAAAAAAAAGATGTTCTGCTCCCGAGTGGCGCAGCGGTCTAAGGCACTGTATCTCAGTGCAAGAGGAGTCACTACAGTCCCTGGTTGAAATCCAGGCTGTTTCACATCCGGCCGTGATTGGGAGTCCCATAGGTTGGCCACAATTGGTCCAGGTTGGGCCGGGGTAGACCATCATTGTAAATAAGAATTTGTTGTTAACTGAAGGTAAAAAATAAATAAATTGAAGGTAAAAAAAAACCTGGCCCGGAGAAAAACTCATAGCATGCATCATAAGTTCTGCCGATTGTCCTTGACCCTCTGCAGATTGCCCATGTCCAGTTACTCATGCCTTGTGCTTTAGCTACTGAACAAGAGTCCAGCCGCATGTGAAACTACTCACTAGTAGTCCTTACCGTCCCAGACAACATGACGTTGGGGTTGAAGAAAGTTGTTTCAAGCAGGTTAAGGCCATAGTAGAATTACAACATGACTTTTTGAATCACAAAAGGCCTCAAAAGAAAGCCAAGTATGAGTAAATTAAATGTACCATACCCTCACTATAAAGCCAAAGGTAACAAACACATTATTCATCCTTACTCAGAACACTCCGAAGTGTTAATTGCAGCCATTTCTTACAGTCCCTGGTTGAAACCCAGGCTGTTTCACATCCGGCCGTGATTGGGAGTCCCATAGGTTGGCGCACAATTGGTCCAGGTTGGGCCGGGGTAGACCATCATTGTAAATAAGAATTTGTTGTTAACTGAAGGTAATAAATAAATAAATTGAAGGTAAAAGAAAACCTGGCCTGCAGAAAAACTCATTCTGATTGGCTGGGCGTGGCTTCCCAGTGGGGTGGCCTATGCCCTCCCAGGCCCACCCATAGCTGCACCCTTGCCCAGTCATGTGAAATCCATAGATTAGGGCCTAATTAATTTATTTAAATTGACTGATTTCCATATATGAACTGTAACTCAGTAAAATATTTTTCATTTTTTCCATGTTGCGTTTAGATTTTTGTTCAGTATATTTGTTTAATTGATTGTTCCTCACATTGGGAGCATAACAAAGCCCATGTTTGAAAAGTTATTAAGCCCATATTTGAAAATACATTATTACTAGTTCGGTATTTCACTTCCTGTAAAACATGCTCATTGGCTCATTTTAATCCAGAGTGTGTGTTGCAATATATTTATCCCATGGCTGACCCCATTGCTCTCTGTCCAGCCTGTTGTCCATAGCATTAGACCTCCTCGGTCACCTCTGGCCTCTATCTCTCTCCAACCCCAGATCCGGTGGACTAAAACGGCCGGTAGTGCCTCCGACCGCTTCCAGGACTCCAGTGTGTTCAACGAGACCCTGCGCATCATCCGGATCCAGAGGCACCAGGGCGGACGCTACTACTGCAAGGCCGAGAATGGCCTGGGCTCACCGGCCATCAAGTCGATCCGAGTGGACGTCTACTGTGAGTGAGCAGGCCCTGCCTCGGTTGCTTGCCTGCCCTTTTCCCATGCACTCCTCCGATGTTCGCTGCTAGGGCTGGGAATTGGCAGGGACCTAACGATACAACATTATCACAATACTTAGGTGCCTATATGATGTGTATTGCGATTCTTCTTTTCATGATTCTATATGTATTGCGATTCGATACTGTAATCTTGATGTTTTAAACATATTGCTCACTATATGGCTGCTGCAGAGAGAAGTGAAAAAATTAGTTTTGATCAGTCATGGAAATAAGTGCTGAAAAATGTTGGCTCACTATTTAAAAAGAAGATGGAGCGCAAATCCGAAATGATCGATATAATATCATCCCAAAATAATATTGTGATATGTAACTGTATTGATTTTTCCCCATCATAGCATGCATCATAAGTTCTGCCGATTGTCCTTGACCCTCTGCAGATTGCCCTTGTCCAGTTACTCATGCCTTGTGCTTTAGCTACTGAACAGAGGCATTGGCTCACTCACTAGTAGTCCTTACCCTCCCAGACAACATGACGTTGGGGTTGAAGAAAGTTGTTTCAAGCAGGTTAAGGCCATAGTAGAATTACAACATTACTTTTTGAAACACAAAAGGCCTCAAAAGAAAGCCAAGTATGAGTAAATTAAATGTACCATACCCTCACTATAAAGCCAAAGGTACCAAACACATTATTCATCCTTACTCAGGACACTCCGAAGTGTTAATTGCAGCCATTTCTTAATGCTGTGGACGCTGCCATCATATCAGTGTCATCTCTGCTTTTATTCACTCAGTAAGTGTGAAGGCCTATGTGAAGGCCTGACAGTGCACATTGCTGAAGAAATTAATAGTTGTGAAATAAAGGGGTTGCGAATTCCAGCAATACAGTCAGAGCCTGAATCCCAAATGGCACCCTGTTCCCTACATACTGTGTTACTTTTGACCAGGGACAATAGTTAAATAAAGATAATACAAATGTATAAAAATTGAGCCATATAGGGAACAGAATACAATTTGGAACGCAGACTTAGATGTCTGAAGTCATGGTGCATAATCCCAACATTGCAAATGAAAAAAAGCAGCAACACTACCTGAAGAGAGAGATCACCCAAATTGCAAATCTAATTTTATGGCTGTAGAAAGTACTTTGCAGACCCACAGAGATGGCCACCCATTGGTGTTCACTTCAAATTCTCAAAGAGTACTTTATAGTGTTTCCTTTGTGCGACTGTTATAGGCCTTAAGAGACAGATTGGATTAAGCCTTTTAGATGGTGAATTCATCAATTGTTCTAATTGCTCTGTTAATCAGGGCTGATAATTGCAAATTGACTCAAATTAAGCATTATGTGGATAATGCAAGTTTTAGTGCATCCCATTGTTGGTGTTTGCATACCTCTCTCCAAAGCAGCAATTCAACTTCAAATGTCTGAGGACATAATGTACTGTTTTGCATATACATTTTCCCATTTACTGTGGCGGGCTGGATGTTGAGTATACCAAGCATTAGGAACACCTTCCTAATATTGAGTTGCACCCTTTTTCCCTCAGACCAGCCTACATTTGTCAGGGCATGGACTCTTCAAGGTGTAGAAAGCGTTCTACAGGGATGCTGGCGCATATTAACTCCAATGTTTCCCACAGTTGTGTCAAGTTGGCTGGATGTCCTTTGGTGGTGGACCGTTCTTGATACACACGGGAAACTGTTGAGAGTGAAAAACCCAGCAGCGTTGCAATTCTTGACACAAACCGGTGCGTCTGGCACCTACTACCATACCCTGTTAAAAGGCACTTGAATATAATGTCTCAATTGTCTCAAGGCTCAAATCCTTCTTTATTTTTATTTATTTATTTCACCTTTATTTAACCAGGTAGGCTAGTTGAGAACAAGTTCTCATTTGCAACTGCGACCTGGCCAAGATAAAGCGTAGCAATTCGACACATACAACAACACAGAGTTACACATGGAATAAACAAAACATACAGTCAATAATACAGTAGAACAAAATAAAACAAAAAGTCTATATACAGTGAGTGCAAATGAGGCAAGTTGAGGAAATAAATAGGCCATGGTGGCAAATTAATTAAAATATAGCATTTAAACAATGGAATGGTAGAGATACTGGGGTGCAAAGGAGAAAAATAAATAAATAAATACCAGTATGGGGATGAGGTAGGTAGATAGATGGGCTGTTTACAGATAGGCTAAGTACAGGTGCAGTGATCTGTAAAATGCTCTGACAGCTGGTGCTTAAAGCTAGTGAGGGAGATGTGAGTCTCCAGCTTCAGAGATTTTTGCAATTCGTTCCAGTCATGGGCAGCAGAGAACTGGAAGGAAAGACAACCAAAGGAGGAATTGGCTTTGGGGGTGACCAGTGAGATATACCTTCTGGAGTGCGTGCTACGAGTGGGTGCTGCTATGGTGACCAGTGAGCTGAGATAAGGCAGGGCTTTACCTAGCAGAGACTTGTAGATAACCGGTAGCCAGTGGGTTTGGCGACGAGTATGAAGCGAGGGCCAACCAACGAGAGCGTACAGGTCGCAATGGTGGGTAGTGTATGGTGCTTTGGTGACAAAACGGATGGCACTGTGATAGACTGCATCCAGTTTGTTGAGTAGAGTGTTGGAGGCTATTTTATAGATGACATCACCGAAGTTGAGGATCAGTAGGATGGTCAGTTTTACAAGGGTATGTTTGGCAGCATGAGTGAAGGATGCTTTGTTGCGATATAGGAAGCCAATTCTAGATTTAATTTAGGATTGGAGATGCTTAATGTGAGTCTGGAAGGAGAGTTTACAGTCTAACCAGACACCCAGGTATTTGTGGTTGTCCACGTATTCTAAGTCAGAGCCGTCCAGAGTAGTGATGCTGGACGGGCGAGCAGGTGTGGGCAGCGATCGTTTGAAAAGCATGCATTTAGTTTTCTTGCGTTTTAAGAGCAGTTGGAGGCCACGGAAGGAGAGTTGTATGGCATTGACGCTCGTCTGGAGGTTAGTTAACACAGTGTCCAAGGAGGGGCCAGAAGCATACCGGTCTCCTCTTCATCTAGACTGATTGAAGTGGATTTACCAAGTGACATAAGGGGTCACCTGGATTCGCCTGGTCAGTATGTCATGGAAAGAGGTGTTCTTAATGTTTTGTCTACTCAGTCTATACTTTCTCTCTGTGGATGAGTTGTATCGGAAGCCCCCGAGAAGCCTTACTCTGCAATCTTCCCCTACCTCGGTACTCCCATGAAAAAGTGAGCTACAAATTCTTCAACCCCCCCAAAATGAGGTTGATCGAGTCAGCGTTTCCATGTTTGACATTCAGCGTTCCCCGGCTGCCTGGAGCTGGCAAATACAAAAACAAGACAAATCTGGTGTGTCTGCACTCTGAGGATGTGCTTCCGAGAGAGTGGAGAGGAGGAGACGATAGAGGGCCATGGGTTAGTTTACTGCAGAGATGCAAGATAAATAGGAGCAGAGATGGACAGTGGCAGAAAACATTGCCAGGGGGAGACAATGAGCATAGTGTCATTACCCCTGACTCAGAGATCAGAGCACTTGCTTATTGTCTAATCTCTGCTCCACTGTGGCGTACTGGCACACATGCACTTTTATCGATCCTGCCTGCTTCACTAAATGAGACGAGCTGATCAAAGCAATGACACGTGTTGCTGTTCGCTGCCACTTGGCGATGCTGTGTTGGAATCCTTGGTGGTTGGCAAGGCTAAAGCACAACGATGACCTTGATTGAGTCTGACTGACATTCCACGGCAGTAGGAGAAAGAAATAAGGAAAACGTATCGGAGAATTGACTCAAGACTAATCTGCAAAGCCATTATTTATTATAAAAAAATGCAAATACATTATAATGGTTTGTACAGGAAATTTGTCTGGCTCTGGACTGCCCGTGGCAGTAGGTAGTCACAGTAGTTAGTTGGCTGGTGGGAAACAGATTTTTGAAGGTGCTTGTCTGCATCTCAAAGTAGCCCATAAAAGCCAGTGGCTCTCCGGTGGAACATTATCGAGCTCTTGTCAAAATCACAGTTTTAAAAGCTCCCTCTCGATTGGAGCTGGAACTTTGGAGTCTAAGTGGCCCTTTTCATTGAACTTCAAGCACTACTCGGGCTGTCAAAAAACATTTGAAAGCACCTCAGTGGAATGCGTGTGCCTTTATTTGACAATTATGGATGGAGTTGAGGATTCCTGAAATGTTGGATGTATGATAAATAGAAAAAAAGTCTAATTGTGATGTGTTTGTCGACTGTAGAAGTCAGGGATTGACATTACTGATGCGCTCCAGAAAAATCTCTAGAAAAATAGAACATTTAAATATTTCTATGATCTTTCATATGATATTTATATGATGGATATTATATTTCACATGTAAAACAAATCATGATTTTCCCTCTTGTCATGCACATTTGGTATGAGTATTACATCTGTGGCATCACAGGCTCTTTAAAGAGCTTAAGGGGGAAGATGTGATTGCAAAAGAGGACAACAGCTGTTAACCAATTGAACCAGCACACTTCATTAAAAGTCAGCCACTGTATATAAATAGGTCCCTGGGATTAAGAAGGAAAGGTAATTGCCCTTCATGCGTTGACCTACACAAGTGTGTGGCAAACAGAGGCTGCTTGGAGGCGCCTTGATGCCAATGACCACTGTTTCTATGTTCACTTTCTAGATTTGGATGATCCCATCGTAACCGTCCACCAGAGCATCGGGGAGGCTAAGGAGCAGTTCTACTATGAGCGGACAGTGTTCCTGCGCTGCATGGCCAACTCCAACCCCCCAGTGCGCTACAGCTGGAGGCGTGACAAAGAGTTCCTGTCCCAAGGCTCGGATAAGGGCGTGGAGATCTACGAGCCCTTCTTTACACAAGTAAGCCGAAAGTCCACACCTGCTGTGACATCTAGATCAGGGTCTAAAACTCGTGGCCTGGGTGCCAAATCTGGCCAAGAGCTGTTTCTTGTGGTTCCCCAGACAAATTGGTATCAGGCCCTCGGGGGAATTTTTCAGGCATTTGGGTAATTTTTTTTGAGAACCCTTAGCTTGATCAAACAACCCGTTCCTCTGATCAGCATTTTAGATATTAAGGAACTCCTATTCTCATAAAGGAAGTAATTTCTTATTATGGAAATTGTGTGTTTTAATTGTGTGTATTTATCCCCTTCACAGCATATAGAAAGTTTCCCATTGAGCACTCAAATCCCAAATGGGAGGATGTTTTGTGAGCACAATATCAGTGACTTGAGTTGGGAAATTGCACCAGTTTTTTTAAAAACATCTCCTCTCTTCCTTGTAAAGTCAGCTTCGTTGACAGGAGAGATGAGAGCATTTTGACAGTCGTATGTCTGACAGGCTTCACAAAGGCTGGTTTCATAAGCAGACAAACTATGATAAAGACGGGAACAGCTTGGGCTCGCGGTGGCATGAAACTCACACAACTCAGATATGCTCGAAATGAGCAGAGGAAGACGGCACTTCAGGGGCTCGCTGTATTTTTCTCCCAGTGGAGTTTCTCTCACACACACACACACACACACACACACACACACACACACACACACACACACACACACAGGACATCAGGACCTAGTTTTTCAGGTAGACTTCACATGTTGTGCCATCCTCAGCCTAGTAATGCCCTCCTGAGTTTTAATTAAGAACATAAGGAACAATAACATATTCTAAGTATGTTGCCAGTGCTACAAAGGTGGCGGTATACACAAGAGCAGACAAAACAGCTATTGTTGGTAAAATTATTTACAATGTCATGACGATACATGTGTGTTAATAGTGCTTGTATGCATCTTGACATTTGTCCCAAGCGCACCGCTTCATGCACATCCAAATAGACAGGCAATGAATTTCATGAAACTGAAAGCTCGGTGTAAAGATAATACTCCTAGTTCGGGGAATGAGCTCATTGTTGAAGCACTTCCAAAGAAGCGCTTTGATGAGGACGAGCCGACGAGACCAGTTCAATACCACTGCTATCTTACTTTGTAAGACACATTAAGAGCGACAGACGGCACATCACTTTACACTGTTTCTCTTTCTGAGTTGCAGGGGGAGACCAAGATTCTAAAGCTGAAGAACCTTCGACCTCAGGATTACGCCAACTACAGCTGTATCGCCTCTGTCCGGAATGTGTGCGGCATCCCCGAGAAGAATGTTCTCTTCAAACTCTCTAACAAAACAGGTAAACCTTTGGGGAACACGGTTATGTATTGTTTAGCACTCATAACATCAAGGATCTGGCAATTTCGCCTATGAAAAGCTGTGGAAATGCCCGATTCATTACGGATGGGAATCCTGTAGGCTCGCCATTTTTCTCTGTGATGCTTCACCCCTATATAGGGCCAATAATGATAGAGGAGAAAGCACTCGGTCCTAATACACCGCCCTGCGGGTTTCCTGCTCCGGCCCTTGATTAGACTTACAGTGTGTGTGAGCAGGCTTGCTTATGCCGTGCTAGTAAATGTATTTATCCCACTGGTTGGTATTGGGATGCCATATGCCTATTGATAAACCTATAAAGGTTATGAACCTACAAACGTAAAACCTATCATCAACTATACAGCTACACTATAGAACCGAATATCAACTAGTAACAGAATAGGATATGCTATTGGTGGACACCTGCTTGTCGAACATCTCATTCCAAAATCACGGGCAATAACATGGAGTTGGTCCCCCTTTGCTGCTATAACAGCCTCCACTCTTCTGGGAATGCTTTCCATTAGATGTTGGAACATTGCTGCGGGGACTTGTTCCGTTCAGCCTTGAGAATTAGTGAGGTCGGGCACTGATGTTCGGCGATTAGGCTTGGCTCGCAGTTGGCGTTCCAATTCATCCCAAAGGTGTTCGATGGGGTTGAGGTCAGGGCTCTGTGCAGGCTAGTCAAATTCTTCCACACCGATCTTGGGGCCAGTAGCTCTCTCCTGGCATCCGCCAAACACGTCCGTCAGACTGCCAGATGGTGAAGCATGATTCATCACTCCAGAGAACGTGTTTCCACTGCTCCAGAGTTCAATGGCGGCTGAGCCATTGTTACTCAGATGAAAGTGGGGCGTTGTTGCTCAGATGATGGTGCCATGTTGAAAGTCACTGAGCTCTTCAGTAATGCCATTCTACCGCCAATGTTTGTCTATGTAGATTGCATGGCTGTGTGCTCAATTGTATACACCTGTCAGCAATGGGTGTGGCTGAAATAGCAAATCCACTAATTTGAAGGGATGTCCACATACTTTTGTATATATAGTGTATATCCTACCTTTGGGAGAATACTACTCAGTTTACAGCAGCTGCAGTACCTATTGACTTGTTTGTTGACTTTTGACTAATCTCTCATGGACAGATGTACGTAACATAAATGGTATTGTAACATCTCTCAATAGACTGTGGGATGGAACAAATAATGAGTAACAATTGTTCCGGTGCCAAGATTTTTCGTCACTGATTATATGGACAAAATCAGAATTTTGCAGCTGTACACATCTTTTGAATTTTGGAAGGTGTGGGAACATTTGGCCCATGCTTTGGTTGAGAGTTTCCGTTGTCGTTTCAGGTTTCTAGTTTTATTTCTCATCTCTCATCTCAAGAACCTAATTGAGTAGCTGGCAAGAGTAAAAAATTATGGTTGCCGAGATTTAACTATCGACTTCTTACAGACATACATTATAATGCATACATTATAATGCATTCTACTTATTCCTGTGGTTTCAAGCATCCCCCACCATTAAACTGCTGGTGGAGGACCCTATCGTGGTGAACCCCGGGCAGTCCGTGACCCTGGTGTGTGTGACCTCCGGTGGGGAGCCAACACCCACACTCACCTGGGTGCGCAACACGGATGAGCTGTCCAAGAAAAGCCGACTCAACGGGGGAACCCTCACGCTGCCCGCCATCTCCATGGAGGAAGCAGGAGTCTACAGTTGCGTGGCCAGCAACAACGTTGGCAACCCGGCTAAGAAGTCCACTGCCATCGTGGTCCGAGGTAAGGCCCTGGAGGTAATACATTGATCCCGGACAAGCCTCCATTTGTTACCTTTATCCCGGACACACTCTCAAAATATGACCAAAACAGTTAGGTAGCATAAGGACAAGCCTGACTCTAGCTAGGAGAAAAGTAGTTAGGATCGTCTAGGGGCTAAACCTTCACGTAATTCTTGCATTGAGGTCAGTGGAAGATTTGCACAAACATTGGAATTACATGCATCTCAAGTTAGGATACAGGCCTTAGTGAATTACCTGAGATGGTGTCCATTCTACACTCAGAAAAACGGGTTCCAAAAGGTTTCTTTGGCTGACCCCATAGGAGAACCCTTTTGGGTTCCATGTAGAACCCTCTGTAGAAAGGTTCTACTTTGAATCCAAAGGGGTTGTACCTGGAACCAAAAGCGTTCTACGTGCAACCAAAAAGGGTTATTCAAAGAGTTCTCCAATGGGAACAGCCAAAGAACCCTTTATTAACATTCTAGATAGCATATTTTTATCTAAGCGTGTACAAGGTCATATCAGATGTGGATGCTCAATTAAACGTGTAAAGAATCTTTGGAAACTGGTCTATTCTGACCAAATGGCACCGATGTATGTTTGATTCCCCTCTAAAAGCCTTGCCACTGGGCTGTGTGTGTGTGTAGTCAGTGAATTACTATCAAGGCCGGAGATATGATATAACAACCCTCGGGGGACAAATGAGTAAGATCAAAGAAAACGAACACATGCTTACTGTTTAATGCTCCCAGTAGCACCCTCTTTTATTGATTCCTATGCAATTATGTTTTTTTTTACCCCGGCTTCTGTGATATACTCTTGGATTTTTGTGATGCTACTTTACCTCCTGAAAAGGACTAGAAAGCCATTGTTTTCCACAAGTACATAGAGTAGCCAGCCAAATAGAAAAAGTAGCCGAAGTAGCTCTATTTTGGTGTCCTCTGGCAGTGGTGTAAAATACTTTAAAGTACTACTTAAGTAGTTTTTGGGGTTATGTGTACTTTACTATTGATATTTTTTGACAACTTTTACTTCACTAGATTCCTAAAGAAAAGAATGTACTTTTACTCCATACATTTTCCCTTACACACAAAAGTACTTGTTACATTTTGAATGCTTAGCAGGACAGGAAAATGGTCAAATTCACACACTTATCAAAAGAACATCCCTGGTTATCGCTACTGCCTCTGATCTGGTGGACTCACTAAACACAAATACTTTGTTTGCAAATTTTGTCTGAGTGTTCGTGTGCCCATGACTATCCGTATATTTAAAAAAATATTACAAATTGTGCCGTCTGATTTGCTTAATATAAGGAATTTGAAATGATTTATACTTTTACTTTTGATGCGTAAGTATATTTTAGCAATTATATTTACTTTTGATAATTAGATATATACTCGCCAAAACCCTTAGGCCTACCAGTAGCATTTGCAAATTAGGCTACACTGACTGACGAGACGAGAGCCAATCACTTTAGCGTCACTGTCTGGGGAACCCCGACATCCTACACTCTTAGAAAAATGGTCCCAAAAGGGTTCTTCGGTTGTCCCCATAGGAGAACCATTTTTGGATCCAGGTAGAAGTACAGTAGAGGTAGGGTAGGGTAGGGTGGGCAATTCCAGTCCTCGAGGGCCTGATTGGTATCACAGTTTTGCCCCAGCTCCAGCTAACACTCCTGACTCCAATAATCACCTAATCATGATCTTCAGTTTAGAATGCAATTTGATTAATCAGCTGTGTTTGCTAGGGATGGAGAAAAAGTGTGACACCAATCAGGCCCTCGAGCACTGAAGTTGCACACCCCTGCAGTAGATAATGGAAAGTGGAAAAAGTAGCCGGCTGAAAATGAGTCTGTAACTGGCTGATTAGTCGACGGCCGGCGCTAATTGGAAAACACTGCTTAAGCATTGCAACAGAGGAGTGCAAACGTACTACTTTTTAACCCACCCACCCCTTTCTCTTGCCTCAGACAAGCACCCACTCAGACTCGATCTAGGAGAAACTGTGAGTCAAATTCTAATGGGGCTGGTCTATTATGGCTGCTACAGCAATGGTTTACACCCGTATGTTTATATGGTCATTAGTACGATCAAACGTTCATTCCGCCTCTTGCGCCTTAATAATTTTTCCGTCACAAATTTCTGTAATCAAACGTTTCTATCCAGCCAGCAAACAGAATTGCAGGTACCACCCCAAAACGTCATTTTCATTCCACTCATGAGGCTCAGAAACTGTAACTTGCCAGGGCAAATGCTGCTGCAGCTGTTGCATCTTATTTCACAGTCACCCCCTCTTCAAAGCGGATTGTCTGTGCACAGACATCTGCTGGCACCTCGGGACGGGTATAAGCTGCAGGTTTTGAGAGGAGATCCATTTATGTCTGTGGAGTCTTGGGCCCTGACAGCACTCTAAGTCCGATAACAGAAAGCTCCACATTTGCATGGGGAAGGATAATGTGTGTGTGTGTGTATGTGTGTGTATGTGTGAGTTTTGGGAGGTGGAGAGCGCTGGTTAGTTAGCGGGATTCAGATGTTTTGCCAAGGCAAGAGATCAGTCTGTTGAGAGAAGGACTGGAGGCAGCTCAGGCTAGGAGCTCAGCTAGAGAGACCCTGGGTGGTAGAAGACCCAAAGGGAAAGGCAATACTGACTATACACTCAGCATTTTTGGTCTACTATGAAGAAAAAGCACATCCAAACATTCCAATCTAGGATTTGTGACAGTCTTCTTCCAAAATATTGTTTGGTTCTTTGTGGAAAGATTGTGACTCGACCTCAAAGGACATTGAATACTGTAGTGTAAATGTGTAGTAAGTGTTAAAATACTATAGAATCTGGATGCTTGTGCTCAACGTACAATGTAATAATTACATCATACTGGTGAAGGTGTTCCAGTGTAACCCCATGATACGGTAACATAAAACAGAATTATTCAGTCTTATTGTTGTTATTCACCAACCAAGGAGATTACAGATTGGCAGCCACTGTATTATTCTACAGTTTTGTAGACGCTCGCAAAAAAATGTGTTAGAGTTGAACCGCTGTCTCTCTGGTCCTTCATCAAAGTTCTTCTACACAGGCTTCATGGATGATAAACATATAACAGACAACTCATCAGACAATAACCTTGATATGGTCTGTGCTGTGCAGCCGCTCTGAGGGGTCGTTCATTCGACTGCCTCTCTCAAATAAGATATTCAGCCTCCGGTGACTTGGAGAGACATTTACAAGCTCTGCCATGCTGCCCACAACACAAATTGTAGAATCTCATTTGTGGGGTAGCAGCAGAGGGGGATTGCACTTACATTTAAGCAATTTAGGGTTTAGTGCCTTGCTCAAGACTACATCTACAATTTCTTCACCTAGTCTGCTCAGGAGTTGAACCTGCAAACTTTTGGTTACTGGCCCAATGCTCTTAACCGCTAGATTACCTGCCGCCCATGTAATCTCATTGTGTTTCTTGCCACTTTACTCTGGGTCCACTTACTTTGGGCTTTAATGGTACTTTTTCACAGATGCATGCACTGTACAAAAGAGACTAACTATTTGTGGACCTTTTCTGAGAGTGGGGGCTGGACGGTGGAAATCCAGCCTCCCTTAGCATCCTTCTTGGAGTAAACTGGCAGGTATACCCTCAGCAATGATGAGAACATCATTAATAAAATAAATGGCAGGCGTACTTTAGCTATCGTAATACAACCGGACTGAGAAACGCATCAAATATCTTGAGAGGGGCCTTTCAGTATTTCAGTGCTTTTGAAGGCGTTCGGCAGGAGGAAAATTACCTGACTCTGTGGTTTATAACTTATTTAGCAGTCGAGGTGGCGGGCAGGTAGGTAGAGCTGGGCTGGGGGTGAGCTGGGCTTGCTGACCATGCAACTCACCCATTTTATTAATTTACACATATCTCTACTTGGTCTGTTTCTCCATGAGGCAAACAGAATAGGCAGTTGAGATACAGTATATTTCTTTTTTTTTGGGGGGGGGGGGGGGGGGGGGGCAGTCCAGTTATACTGCATAGATTCCATTATATAATGGGAGTCCTGGGCAGGTGGCAGCACTAGTGTTTGCCTCAGCAGAAAAAGGCCTGATCAATGGCCTTCTCTGGCTGTCAGTCTGGCCTAATTGATGAGTGGGCCTATATCGAAGAAACTGTCCTCATTAAAAGCAGGTGGAGGATCGTGCAAGTGCTCTCTGTGGTTATGGTATGTTTTTGGGGGATAATGTTACAAAGAAAAGTCAATGCTCTTTCTGAACTGTATTTCTCTCACTCTCTCTGGGATCTACTGGAAGGTTTTAGGGTTTAGGTGTTTGGGGCATTGTGGGAAGATATAGGTAGGCCAATTCTTAATTAAAGCATACACAATTCCAACTGAGGTTCCATCTGTGAAGCCTGGACTCTAGTAAGGTCATATCCAAGGAAACAAACCATTTTTTTGTCACTGAAAGATTGAGGTCAGCGTTAGCGCTTAAATGGCTTGATCTTAGACAACGTTTTTAGCAATTTGTTTTCTCCTTTTAGTAGCCCTTTTTAAATCGCTAGATAGAGTATGAAATCTATGACACTCAGATGAAAGCTACACCTGTACACTAAATGCATGTACCACCAAGGGAAATGGCATGTCCCTTACTGTGTAGCATCAAACATAGTGCAGCGTTAGACTTCTCTCTCAAAATAATTTTTTTAAGTTACTTTCTAGAGTTAGCTCAAGTGTCAGGATTAACAGCCCTGTTGAGATGAACAAATTGAAATGAAATTAAACCCAGGACTTGACGGAACTCGGCTCTCTGCCTTGCAAGTTACTTTCCTAGACTATCTGTGTGAAGATGGTCTAACCTCATCTAAAACACTGTCTCGTAAGTAGTAATGTAAAAGCTCTGTTGATAATGGCTGTATGCATGCGAAGGATTCCCAATCACCACACCTCAAAGACTTTATGCGCTCATCGAAGGAGATTCCAGCCATTCCGGCTCAATTACTCTAAGTTGCAAATTCGCCAACAAGAGGTGAACCAAGCTGACCCCTTGCATGCCGTGATCTGCCTGAGCTACCGCTGCATTTATTACCAGGGGCAGAGCGAGGGTATTATTTATACAGCCTTCCTCTAATGTTGCCACTTGGCTGCCCTCCAAACCCCCTTCGCAATAGGAACTTGTTACATTTGCTGCCCTGTATGTAAATCAGCATGTTAATCAGATTTTCATCAAATTTGTTCCAAAATAATTGATTGGCTCGCAACCTATCCTATCTCCATTAATGACTTGCAAGTGAGGGCTGTTGGTGAGAGTGGTGCTATAGTGGGGGACAGTTGGTCGATGGCTGGCCAAAGACCCTAGAGTGAAGATGGAGAACCAGTGGACACTGGCGGGAAGATGGGGCTATTCTGTAGAAGTTCTCAAGGGAGAGGAGAAAAGGATTGGAGAGGCAAGGGAATGACAGAGAGGAGGAAAGGGAAGGAGAGAAGATAAGGAGGAACATGAGGAGAGGGTGGAGTAGGAGGGAGAGGAGAGGGAAGGTGAGTAGAGGAGAGCAGAGCAGAATAGAGCATGGGGAAAGGAGAGGATGGCAGGGGAGAAAGGGAGAGGGGAGGAGAAGAAGAGTAGAGGAGGGGAGAGGACAGCAGAGCATCTGAAGCAGCGTGCCGATCTCTCTGAATGGTAATCACCAGTCCCACAGTGCTTTCTTTCCTGCCACAGAAACTCCTGCAGTCTACTCTGTGCTCAGCAGGTATGAGTAAAGGAGAGATGGATGGCAGGGTTACACAACTCATTCAGGGGGAGAGAGAATGCGTGTGACATAGGGACTGACGGCTTTTAAAAGGAGAATTCACAACATAGGTTGTGGATGTCTTTATCTGCAATGAAAACCACAATCATATGAGTGATGATTGATTTGATTTGAGACAATGCTCGCTAGGGTTGAATAGCGGAAACCGGTTACCGAGATTTATCGCCCAAAACCACTCCCTTTTCCAGGGATAAATAACTGCAAGAAACCGGTAAATTATAATAAATTATTTATATGAACAGCATGAAGTGAAATGGAACTGATAAATTATATGCAATGTCTAAATCTGGCTTCTCTACGGCCTTCTCTCTGCTCTCTGCATGATGAATCATCAACGCTCAGGGTGGGGACCAACAGCCAATCTCAGTATGGAGCACAGTTCACAATGCATGTAGACCAATCATCTCATCACGGTAACTTTTTCATGTGACAGGTAGGCCTACATTTGCTCAAGCGTTATAAAGGTCGGAATGTGCGTCTAATTTACACATCTCCATTTGGCTTTCGGGGGTCACCTTATTTTTTAATTGTAAAGATAAAAAACATTTTATTGCAGCTGCAGAGTTTTAAAACAGCCTATCACTCGAATATCGTTGCTTTAAATCAGTGCACGTGCGAGCACTCACATTATTTCTCTCCCTCCATCAATTCCATTCAAATTCTATCCACAATAGATCATCCTAATCAAGATGGATATATAGGCCTATAGATAGATAGATGTCCTAGCCTACCTCTTTCAGGTAAAACATTCTATGCAGTATTAGCCTTATATTTAGTTAATGAATGATGCATTGTGCATAATAAGCTTCTAACTTGTAGCCTCTGTCTCTTGTGCAATACTTACGCACCTGTGCTCCGCTGGCCTCGCTCCTTAAAAAATGCTCCTTAGCTCTTGGAGTCCCATGCAGGAAAAGCTAGACTAGACTAGAATAGTGAATAACCATAACTATTCTATCCAATTCTAGTTCTATATTATTCATGCATGTCATTAGAATGATGAAGATAAGGATAAAAAATCGTACTTCATTTAACTGTTGAAAGCGAGGTAGGAATAAAGCAACACTAGAGAGAGAAAGCTAATAACATTAGGGGAATTATTATGAAAGGCCCTATTATATTTCAAAATTAAAATTTGCTAGCCTCTATACTTGTAACTTTGTAGGCCGCATGTGCTGCACCAGAATCGCATGTTCTCTCCCTGCTTTTTCATGGTTTGAATTCCAGTCCATATACAGTGCCTTGCGAAAGTATTCGGCCCCCTTGAACTTTGCGACCTTTTGCCACATTTCAGGCTTCAAACATAAAGATATAAAACTGTATTTTTTTGTGAAGAATCAACAACAAGTGGGACACAATCATGAAGTGGAACGACATTTATTGGATATTTCAAACTTTTTTAACAAATCAAAAACTGAAAAATTGGGCGTGCAAAATTATTCAGCCCCTTTACTTTCAGTGCAGCAAACTCTCTCCAGAAGTTAAGTGAGGATCTCTGAATGATCCAATGTTGACCTAAATGACTAATGATGATAAATACAATCCACCTGTGTGTAATCAAGTCTCCGTATAAATGCACCTGCACTGTGATAGTCTCAGAGGTCCGTTAAAAGCGCAGAGAGCATCATGAAGAACAAGGAACACACCAGGCAGGTCCGAGATACTGTTGTGAAGAAGTTTAAAGCCGGATTTGGATACAAAAAGATTTCCCAAGCTTTAAACATCCCAAGGAGCACTGTGCAAGCGATAATATTGAAATGGAAGGAGTATCAGACCACTGCAAATCTACCAAGACCTGGGCGTCCCTCTAAACTTTCAGCTCATACAAGGAGAAGACTGATCAGAGATGCAGCCAAGAGGCCCATGATCACTCTGGATGAACTGCAGAGATCTACAGCTGAGGTGGGAGACTCTGTCCATAGGACAACAATCAGTCGTATATTGCACAAATCTGGCCTTTATGGAAGAGTGGCAAGAAGAAAGCCATTTCTTAAAGATATCCATAAAAAGTGTCGGTTAAAGTTTGCCACACGCCACCTGGGAGACACACCAAACATGTGGAAGAAGGTGCTCTGGTCAGATGAAACCAACATTTAACTTTTTGGCAACAATGCAAAACGTTATGTTTGGCGTAAAAGCAACACAGCCCATCACCCTGAACACACCATCCCCACTGTCAAACATGGTGGTGGCAGCATCATGGTTTGGGCCTGCTTTTCTTCAGCAGGGACAGGGAAGATGGTTAAAATTGCTGGGAAGATGGATGGAGCCAAATACAGGACCATTCTGGAAGAAAACCTGATGGAGTCTGCAAAAGACCTGAGACTGGGACGGAGATTTGTCTTCCAACAAGACAATGATCCAAAACATAAAGCAAAATCTACAATGGAATGGTTCAAAAATAAACATATCCAGGTGTTAGAATGGCCAAGTCAAAGTCCAGACCTGAATCCAATCGAGAATCTGTGGAAAGAACTGAAAACTGCTGTTCACAAATGCTCTCCATCCAACCTCGCTGAGCTCGAGCTGTTTTGCAAGGAGGAATGGGGAAAAATTTCAGTCTCTCGATGTGCAAAACTGATAGAGACATACCCCAAGCGACTTACAGCTGTAATCGCAGCAAAAGGTGGCGCTACAAAGTATTAACTTAAGGGGGCTGAATAATTTTGCACGCCCAATTTTTCAGTTTTTGATTTGTTAAAAAAGTTTGAAATATCCAATAAATGTCGTTCCACTTCATGATTGTGTCCCACTTGTTGATTCTTCACAAAAAAATACAGTTTTATATCTTTATGTTTGAAGCCTGAAATGTGGCAAAAGGTCGCAAAGTTCAAGGGGGCCGAATACTCTCGCAAGGCACTGTAATACAGTAAGTAATACAGTCCACACACTCAAAAAGATTAGCCTACTGGAGCATTCATTTATTTACCCAAGATAGCATCTACTAGGGCCTCCTGAGTGGCACAGTGCTCTAAGGCACTGCATCACAGTGCTAGCTGGGCCACTAGAGATCCTTGGCCGAGTCCAGACTCTGTCGCAGCCGGCCACGACCGGGAGACCCATGGGGCGGCGCACAATTGGCCCAGCGTCGTCCGGATTAGGGGAGGGTTTGGCCGGCAGGGATGTTCTTGTCCCAATTCGCTGTGACGGGCCGGGCGCAATGCACGCTGACACGGTCGCCAGGTGTACGGTATTTCCTCTGACACATTGGTGCTACTGGCTTCCGGGTTAGCGGGCATTGAGTCAAGAAGCAGTGCGACTTGGCTGGGTTGTGTGTCGGAGGACGCACGGCTCTCGACCGTCGCCTCTCCCCAGAGTCCGTATGGGAGTTGCAGCGATGAGGCACGACTGTAACTACCAATTGGATACCATGAAATTGGGGAGAAAAAGAGGAAAAAGTTTAAAAAACAACAACAAAGAGAGCATATACTGTAGCTAGCTACATCTATGGACTTTTATGTTTTTCTGTCCTGCGTAATGTGTTGTAGCCTATACAGTGTATTCTGAAAGTATTCAGACCCCTTGACTTTTTCCACATTTTGTTCCGTTACAGCCTTATTCTAGAATGGATTTTTTTTTAAATCTCATCAATCAACACACAATACCCCATAATGACAAAGCGAAAACAGATTTTTATTTTTTTTTGCAAATCTATTAAAAATAAAAAACAGAAACCTTATTTTCATAAGTATTCGGCCCTTTGCTATGAGACTCAAAATTGAGCTCAGGTGCATCCTGTTTCCATTAATCATCCTTTAGATGTTTCTACAACTTGATTGGAGTTCACCTGTGGTAAATTCATTGATTGGACATGATTTGGAAAGGCACACACCTGTCTATATGAGATCCCACAGTTGACAGTGCATGTTAGAACATAAAACCAAGCCATGAGTTTGAAGGATTGTGTCGAGGCACAGATCTGGGGAAGGGTACCAAAACATTTCTGCAGCATTGAAAGTCCAAACGAACACAGTGGCCTCCATCGTTCTTAAATGGAAGACGTTTGGAACCACCAAGACTCTTCCTAGAGCTGGCCGCCCGGCCAAACTGAGCATCCGGGGGAGAAGGGCCTTGCTCAGGGAGGTGACCAAGAACCCGATGGTCACTCTGACAGATCTCCAGAGTTCCTCTGTGGAGATGGGAGAACCTTCTAGAAGGACAACCATCTCTGCAGCACTCCACCAATTAGTCCTTTATGGTAGAGTGGCCAGACGGAAGCCGCTCCTCAGTAAGAGGCATCTATGCCCGCTTGGAGTTTGCCAAAAGGCACCTAAAGACTCTCAGACCATGAGAAACAAGATTCTCTGGTTTGATGAAACCAATAATGAACGCTTTGGCCTGAATGCCAAGCATCACACCATGAGAAACAAGATTCTCTGGTTTGATGAAACCAAGAATGAACGCTTTGGCCTGAATGCCAAGCATCACACCTAGAGGAAACCTGGCACCATCCATACGAGGAAGCGTGGTGGTGGCAGCATCATGCTGTGGGGATGTTTTTCAGCAGCAGGGATTGGGAGACTAGTCAGGATTCAGGGAAAGGTGAACGGAGCAAAGTACAGAGAGATCCTGCTCCACAGCACTCAGGACCTCAGACTGGGGCGAAGGTTCACCTTCCAACAGGACAATGACCCTAAGCACACAGCCAAGACAACACAGGAGTGGCTTCAGGACAAGTCTCTGAATGTCCTTGAGTGGCCCAGCCAGTGCCCGGACTTGAACCTGATCAAACATATCTGGAGAGACCTGAAAATAGCTGTGCAGCGACGCTCCCCATCCAACCTGACAGAGCTTGAAAGGATCTGCAGAGAAGACTGGGAGAAACTCCCCAAATACAGGTGTGCCAAGCTTGTAGCATCCTACCCAAGCAGACTTGAGGCTGTAATCGCTGCCAAAGGTGCTTCAACAAAGCACTGAGTAAAGACTCTGAATAGTTATGTATGTGTATGTGATATTATTATTATTTTTAAACGTATACATTTGCAAACATTTCTACAAAACTGTTTTTGCTTTGTCATTATGGGGTATTGTGTGTAGATTGATTAGGGGGGAAAATACACGTTTCTGACAGTCAGAAAGTTGTAAAAACACTCCTGCACAAAATATTTGCAAGTACTGTATATCGGTCACCAGTGATTTCATCAGCTGATTTAGCATGTTGTATCCTGCCTGCAGCTAGCAAGCTTTACTGACATTATTTTTTTTCGACCATGTTAGTAAAATGACTTTACGTGACATTCAAGCACAAGGTGGATGTCATTACTTACAAAATAAATATTGTTGAATGAAGCTGGCTGATTCACTTCATGACTCCATCTTTAGTCACTTACTACTAATGTAGCCCTACTGTGTGAGTGAGTGACTTCACATTCATCATTCTAGCTTGATCCCGTGGTGCAGTGGTTTTCTCAAAGTCAGTGTCTTGGAGGCATTTTATTTTCATCTTGATTAATAGCGACAATATGACGCTTCACACACACTCGCCTGGGCTATTTTCTTAGGTGCTGGCCACTATGCAACTCTGGAGAGATGGCATATGGACTTAGAACAAGCGTATAACTAAAATGTACAAGTACATTCACTGTTTGATTGTGAAAAGTCATGTTTAAAGTAATATATGTTGTTTTTGGGAGTGTGGGAACAGCTATTTTTGTAATGGAAGTTTTTCATCCCCCTTTGTATGGATCCTCTGAGTTTTACTTCAATTGTGGCTTTAACCTTTGAAGCTTCCTGCTCAAACATTTGAATTCAGCTGAAGGCACAAATATTTTCCTGTTGTTTCAAAGTATTATATACCAAATATATAGTAAATGGAAAAGGGCCTGAGAGACTACTGGTAGATCACTTATTTACGTCATTTTAAATTGGTACATTGGAAATATTTTTGCTAATATTTTGAATGTTTTTAGTGTCCTGCAAATATGCATATGAACTCTTAGCTAAATGGGAAAGTGATGTTTATCGAAAACACTGTGGTAAAAAAATGTATGAGCCTCTTCTCGTGAAACATGTACCGCTGTCTTTGAGGAAAAGTGTGTGACAGTTACAATGAAGTCGGAAAACAAACAACCTCAAGTAATTTGTTCATTCACTAAAATGCAACCTCTCTCAGAGAATCTGGGACTTTGGCAGCAAAGCAGCCCCAAACCATGATGCTCCCTCCACCATCGTTTACAGTTGGGATGAGGTTTTGATGTTGGTGTGCTGTGCCTTTTTTTCTCCACACATAATGTTGTGCGTTCCTTCCAAACAACACAACTTTAGTTTCATCTGTCCACAGAATAATTGCTAGTATCGCTGTGGAACATCAAGGTGCTCTTTTGCGAACTTCAGACATGCAGCAATGTTTTTTTGGGATAGCAGTGGCTTCTTCCATGGTGTCCTCCCATGAACACCATTCGTGTTTAGTGTTTTACATATTGTAGACTCGTCAACAGAGATTTTAGCGTCTTCCAGAGATTTCGGTAAGTCTTTAGCTGACACTCTAAGATTCTGCGCTGTGCTCTTGCAGTCATCTTTGCAGGACGGCCACTCCAAGGGAGTGAAATTTCTAAATTTTTATAGACAATTTGTCTTACCATGGACTGACTTTTAGAGATACTTTTGTAACCCTTTCCAGCTTTATGCAAGGCGACAATTCTTTAATCTTAGGTCTTCTGAGATCTCTTTTGTTCGAGGCATGGTTCACATCAGGTAATGCTTCCTGTGAATAGCAAACTCAAATTTTGTGAGTGTTTTTATGGGGCAGGGCAGCTCTAACCAAAATCTCCAATCTCGTCTCATTGAGTCAACTCCAAGTTAGTTGACTCCTGACACCAATTAGCTTTTGAAGAAGTCATTAGCCTAGGGGTTCACATATTTTTTCCAACCTACACTGTGAATGTTTAAATTATGTATTCAATATAGAAAATAAAATCATTTGTGTTATCCGTTTAAGCACACTGATGTGATAAAATGTGATCTGATCACATTATATGTAAAATGTATGCATAAATCCAGGAAATTCCAAAGGATTCACATACATTTTCTTGCCACTGTATAGTATACAATGACTTATACCCAGTGTTTTATACCCGTTCAGCTATCTTTATTCAAAACTGTAACCTTTTGTGCCCCCAGGTGGCTGCCATAATTATAAATACAATCAGTACAGTAAGGTTGGTTATTTATAGGAAAAACACGGAACCCAAATTTTTAGCATTAGTGCTGATGTAGCCTATTACTCTTTCTCTCCGTAGGGCTAAAGAAGGGGCGCTTCTGGATCACGCCTGACCCGTACCACAACGACGACAACATCCAAATCGGCCGTGAGGTCAAGATCTCCTGCCAGGTAGAGGCAACGCCCCCTGAGGAGCTTCTGTTCAGTTGGCTGAAGAATGGCCGGCCGCTGCGCAGCTCGGAGCGCATGGTCATCACCCACACCGACCCCGACGTCCAGCCCGGCACTACCAACCTGGACATCATTGACCTCAAGTTCACAGACTTTGGCACGTACACCTGCGTGGCGGTGCTGAAGAACGGCGGCATCCCCGAAGTCAGCATCGACGTCAATATCTCTTCGACTACAGGTGAGCAGTGGACTGTACTGTACTGTTGTGCTTCTAGTTGTTTAATAGGTTTGTGGCACAGTTGACTAAAGTAGCATATTGTAGGGCTCATCATTACAGGACGATATAGGTTACAGCAGGGCTCTCTAACCCTGTTCCTGGAGAGCAACACTTCTGTAGGTTTTCGCTCTAACCCCAGTTGTATTTAACCTGATTCAGCTTATCTACCCGCTAATTATTAGAATCATGTGTTCTAGATTAGAGTTGGAGCAAAAATTTACAGGACAGTAGCTCTCCAGGAACAAGTTTGGAGAGCCCTGGGTTACAGGGATATGGAGAGTCATCAAGCTCTTTCAGTGTTTATGAAGGATGAGATGATGGGACAGCCCCTCCACACCCCTACCTACCCCTCTTAGTAGGCAATACACAAAGTACATACTACAGTATGTGTGCTTTGATAGGAAGGACACGCCATGACTGAACGATGGCCAGACGTGGCAAAAACACAGACTTCCATTCATTAACAGTCCATAATCCTTATGTGTTGGGTTTTAAAGCATTTTCGGGACAGATTGTTGGGATCAGTCCATTCAATCAGGCATAAATCTGTCGCTAATATGCGCATTCCTACTTCCAAACCTAATGATTATTTACAGCCTGCTAGTGTAGGGTCACCTGTGTTATTTTCTCCTAATTAGCTACTCCCTCTGTAATTTTCCTTTAGTTTGTTGGCGTATGAACTGATGCAAAAGATCTTTAGATGTTTTTTCTTAAAAACAATTGATAATGAGTTAGTAATGCCGGAGCGGAAACATCAAATGTTTGATGATAAGCCCGGACATTATTATTCCTGTTGTGGGCGGGAGGATTGGTAAATTGGCAATGAAACGGAAGGAAAACTTAAAAACATCAAGGAGCTGACCATTAGGATCATTGAAGTCCATTAAAACTACTTTTGTGAGTAGCTACAACTCATAAACCCAGAAATAGATGAGCCTATTTGTGCGGGAGCCTTTGTAGGACATGCTAATGTGCATCAACCTGAAATACACACACACACACACACACACACACACACACACACACACACACACACACACACACACACACACACACACATGCTTCCCTCTCTGGCACAGGTCTCCTGCAACTACTTATGTAAGTCTCAGGTGGTGTGTGTTCTTTCCTTCCCTCTCATCTAGCTGTCTTGATCGGTTCGTCAGATTCACATTTTTAAGACCTGCATTTGCCTTTGTTGTCACCTCCAGTATATTAACCAATGGAGCAGAGAAGAAGCCTCCAACATGCATTACTAAAATCCATTTGGGCTAAGCAAAGTAAAGCCTATCCAGAATGATTGGCCTGGGTTGGGATGATAGTGTTTGCCTTTGGCAGAGAACCCCCGTAGGAGAGCAGAGCTGAAAGCTCAGGGGGAGATGGCTACCCCTCAAACGCGCCAAATAAATGAGACCTGTCTGTTCATTCGTTGCCTCTCTGTTCTGTGTTCCCTTCCCTTACTCTATTACATATTTTGCGCTATTTTGTATTCATAGCTTTTTATTTCAGTGTAGCAGTGGCGGATTGGGATTGCAGTAGCAGGGGATGAAGGATGAATTGAAACAAGGATACCACAGTCATAGCACTGTTGGAGAGAGGGGGGGGGGGGGGGGGGGGGGGTGATGGGGTTGTCCAGAGGGTTGGATGGTCAGAATGCACAGGGCAAAAATCTAAGGACTTCCTGAGTCCCACTGAGTGATTTGTGATATACTGTCTACCAACCCCTAATCCTGGCTGAAGAACTATAGGGTGTTCTTGCCCACCTGATTCAGCTTTTCAAGGTCTAGGTGAATTGTTGATTAGTTGAATCAAGTATTAGTGCTGGGTTGGGATAAAACTTGTCTCTACCCCAGCAACTTTGTGTAAAGTAACATTGCGTAAACGTAACTTAAAATAGCATCACATAAAGGAACATTACGCAAAGTGACAATACTTAAAGTGACATCACATAAGGTAACATCATATAAGGTAACATCATGGAAAGCAATGTAATACAACGAAACATCACAAAGTAGCACCACGTAAAGTTAAGTGACGTTAAGTTTCTTTCTCCATCTCTCCCAGTTCCTCCGGAGCTGACGGTGCCGCGAGGCAAGTCCCCCATGGTGGTCCAGGAGGGTGACACAGTGGACCTGCAGTGCCTGGTGTCAGGGAAGCCCAAGCCCATCATCCTCTGGTCGAGGGCCGACAAGGAGGTGCCTATGCCCGATGGCAGCCTTCAGACAGAAAGCTACGATGGTGTGCTGCGCATTGTCAATGTCTCCCGCGAGATGACTGGAACCTACCGTTGCGCCACCAGCCAGTACAACGGCTTCAACGTGAAGCCCCGAGAAGCGCTGGTGGAGCTCACCGTGCAATGTGAGTATTCTGGATATACTGTGTTTTGCAATGGGTTTGAACCATGGTGAGTTACGTTGGTTCCATGAGTTGGAGAGGTCTCTGTAAGGAGGAGGTCAGGAGAGGTGGATGAACCGTGCAAAATTCTAAATTATATATTTGAATTGTGACTTGCAATCTGATTGGCACTTATCAGGAGTCGACTGTACACTGCAATGCACATAAGTTTTAAGGGGTTTAAGTTAGATGTGTGGGAATTTCTTATGTTGCTATCTGTATTATATTTTGTTTGATACATCATACCTCATCAATTCAATACATCATTCATTTCAATTAGTAACAGCACATAATCTTGGTGCGTTACGCATTTCGCAAATCATCTCGCCTCGGCTAATTATTAAAACGTCTGGATTCAATTTCCCCAGGTTGAAAGGTTAACCTTTCTGATCTCCCCATCCCGGATCCGGGTTCGTGAATACAGACTCAAGCTCATTACCATAACGCAACGTTAACTATTCATGAAAATCGCAAATGAAATGAAATAAATATGCTAGCTCTCAAGCTTAGCCTTTTGTTAACAACACTGTCATCTCAGATTTTCAAAATATGCTTCTCAACCATTGCAAAACAAGCATTTGTGTAACAGTATTGATGGCTAACGTAGCATTTAGCATTAGCATTCAGCTGGCAACATTTACACAAAAAAACAGAAAAGCATTCAAAAAAATCATTTACCTTTGAAGAACTTCAGATGTTTTCAATGAGGAGACTCTCAGATAGCAAATGTTCAGTTTTTCCTGAAAGATTATTTGTTTAGGACAAATCGCTCCGTTTTCTGCGTCACGTTTAGCTATGAAAAAACCCCTGTATCCAGGATTGTGTAAATCTATCAGCAAGCTCATTAGCATAACACAACGTTAACTATTTATGAAAATCGCAAATGAAATGAAATAAATATGCCATCTCTCAAGCTTAGCCTTTTGTAAACAACACTGTCATCTCAGATTTTCAAAATATGCTTCTCAACCATAGGAAAACAATAATTTGTGTAAAAGTAGCTAGCTAGAGTTAGCATTTCGCGTTAGCATTTAGCGTTAGCATTAGCGTTAGCATCCAGCACGCAACATTAACAAAAACATAAAAGCCTTCAAATAAAATCATTTACCTTTGAAGAACTTCTGATGTTTTCAATGAGGATACTCTCAGTTAGATAGCAGATGCTCAGTTTTTCCAAAAAGATTCCTTGTGTATTAGAAATAGCTCCGTTTTATACATCACATTTGGCTACCAAAAAAAATCCATAAATTCAGTCCTCAAAACGCAAACTTTTTTCCAAATTAACTCCATAATATCGACTGAAAACATGGCAAACGTTGTTTAGAATCAATCATCAAGGTGTTTTTCACATATCTCTTCATTGATACATCGTTCTTGGACACATGCTTTCTCCCCTGAATCAAATGGTAAAGTAGAAGCAGCTGGCAATTGCGCACCGAATTCGACGCAGGACACCAGGCGGACACTTGGAAAATGTAGTCTCTTATGGTCAATCTTCCAATGATATGCCTACAAATACGTCACAATGCTGCTAAGACCTTGGGCGAACGACAGAAAGTGTAGGCTCATTCGTTGCGCAATCACAGCCATATAAGGAGAGAATGGAAAACAGAGCTTCAGAAATTCTGCTAATTCCTGGGTGATGCATCATCTTGGTTTCGCCTGTAGAATGAGTTCTGGGGCACTTACAGACAAAATCTTTGCAGATTCTGAAACTTCAGAGTGTTTTCTTTCCAAAACTGTCAAGAATATGCATAGTCGAGCATCTTTTCGTGACAAAATATCGCGCTTAAAACGGGAACGTTTTTTATCCAAAAATGAAATAGCGCCCCTAGAGCTCTAACAGGTTAATGTAACATAATAAATTCCTGATGTACGTTCCACATTCAAAGGAAACATTTCAACACGACTTTTAACTCAGTCACACCGAAAAAGTGACAGGAAAGTGTCATATCTCAGTGTTAATGACCATTAGCGGCCTTTACTTAAGAGAAACGAGAGGCATTTTATAATTGCATAATCCATAACGTTTATTGACCTTGTACATACATGCGTAGGAGGAAATTATCTGGTGACATTATGGAGGAAGACACTATTAGAGGTCATAGAGCTTTGGTGGATGCATACCAAATGGAACCCAATTCCCAATGTAGTGCACTAGTCTGGTCAAAAGTAGTGCACTACATAGGGTGTGAAACATCCAGTCTAATTTATAGTAATATCGGAACGGAGGGAAGATGGCTTCTAGAAATGCAGAGCTGCTCATCGCTCGATCACCGCTTCTAATTTACTAGTGTCAGGCCTCTGAAATCTGTGATCTGTGACCTTATATCCCTCCCACCACCACGCAAAATTACATGGACCGTGAGGTGGGTGAAGAACGATGAGCCGTAGGAAGTGTGTGTGCGTGCGTGTGCGTGTGCATGTGCGTGCTGTCGTGGATTCATGAAGGTCTGTGTGTGTTCTGAGCGTGTCTGTGTGCATTAATGGATTAATGCGGAAGTGTGTGTGTGTGTGTGTGTGTGTGTCACTAGGCCACACACACTATTCCACAGAAGCTCTCACTGATTCACTGGAGTGAGAGCTCCCCAGGCAGCCTGGCCTCAGAGTTGTCCTTAGTGTGGCCCCAGGAGAACCGTTTGTGGACTGTGCAGAAACAGGCGAGAAGGAGGCTAGAGGAAAGGGGGGCTGAAGAGGAAGGAGGGCTGGTCCCAAAGAGCCGGGCATAGTGGGACCTAGCCAGGTACAATCAGAACTACAACAATAGGGCTCTGGTCAAAAGTAGTGAATATAGGGAATAGCGTGCTATTTGGAACACAGCCTAGCTGCAGCATTGGGATGCAGATGCCACTCTCTCTCTCTTCCCGTTCCTGCTCTCTCTGGATGAGCGCACTAAACAGTGTATTGACACAGATAAGGAGGTGTAGGACATGACAGTTGTCTGTTACTTTTACGCAGTGCTATGCACACCTAGGAATTGCAGGAGCGCTGCAATAAAACAGGAGTGGCAAACAACAGTAACAACCGGGGCCATGGGATTGAAGGTGGGATTTTCTTTGACTCATGGTGTCGGTGTAAATATGACAGCGTAAATGCTGGTTATATGCTTGATTAAAATGGGCAATCTGCAATTGCTACACACATTTTGACTTTTAAATCCATGTTATATATGTATATTTAAGTGGGAAGTTTACATACACTTAGGTTGGAGTCATTAAAAATAGTTTTTCAACCACTCCACAAATTTTTTGTTAACAAACTATAGTTTTGGCAAGTCGGTTAGGACATCCACTTTGTGCATGACACAAGTAATTTTTCCAACAATTGTTTATAGTCAGATTATTTCACTTCTAATTCACTGTATCACAACTCCAGGGGTCAGAAGTTTACATACACTAAGTTGACTGTGCCTTTAAACAGCTTGGAAAATTCCAGAAAATGATGTCATGGCTTTAGAAGCTTCTGATAGGCTAATTTTTTAATTGCTTTATTTTACTTTTATTTAACTAGGCCAGTCAGTTGAGAACAAATTTGCAATGACAGTCTAGGAACAGTGGGTTAACTGCCTTGATCAGGGGCAGAACGGCAGATGTTTACCTTGTCAGCTCGGGGATTCAATCTTGCAAACTTTCGGTTACTAGTCCAATGCTCTGACCACTAGGCTAAATGACATAATTTGAGTCAATTAGAGGTGTACATGTGGATGTATTTCAAGGCCTACCTTCAAACTCAGTGCCTCTTTGCTTGACATCATGGGAAAATCAAAAGAAATCAGCCAAGACATCAGAAAAAAAATTGTAGACCTCCACAAGTCTGGGTCATCCTTGGGAGCAATTTCCAAATGCCTGAAGGTACCACGTTCATCTGTACAAACAATAGTATGCAAGTTTAAACACCATGGGACCACGCAGCCGTCATTCCGCTCAGGAAAGAGACGCGTTCTGTGAACGTACTTTGGTGCGAAAAGTGAAAATCAATCCCAGAACAACAGCAAAGGACCTTGTGAAGATGCTTGAGGAAACAGGTACAAAAGTATCTGTATCCACAGTAAAAACGAGTCCTATGTCGACATAACCTGAAAGGCCGCTCAGAAAGGAAGAAGTCACTGCTCCAAAACCGCCATAAAAAAGCCAGACTACGGTTTGCAACTGCACATGGGGACAAAGATTGTTCTTTTTGGAGAAATGTCCTCTGGTCTGATGAAACAATAATGAAACTGTTTGGCCATAATGACCATCGTTATGTTTGGAGGAAAAAGGGGGAGGCTTGCAAGCCAAAGAACAGCATCCCAACCATGAAGCACAGGGGTGGCAGCATCATGTTGTGGGGCTGCTTTGCTGCAGGAGGGACTGGTGCACTTCACAAAATAGATGGCATCATGAGGACGGAAAATTACGTAGATATTGTGGCAGACCAGGGGGTTGGGTCAAAACGTTTACACAGATCAGACACGGACAGAGTAGGATTAGCTCAGCTTCAAAGGTGTTTATTAAAATAATAGTCCAAAAGAAAAGAATAGGTCTCGCCCTCTCTGGGATACCATCAAAAACTGAACTCCCTCCTGTTACCTCTGGTACCATCCCCAACTATACGGGAGTCCTTTCCTCCCCCAGTCTCTCCCTTGTGTGCTGCCCTTCTGGCAGCTTTATGGTACAGCTGGTGAGCAATCAGCCCTTGATTACTCACCAATCCCTAATCAGCCCCAATTAGTCCTGGCTGGAGAGCCCGTCTAGACCTGGCACGTCCAGCAGATGGAGCCATCGCCTCGTGATGTATACTCCGTCTGTCACCAGGCCTCGTCGAGTCTCCCCCTGGGGGCTGACCTATTGTACCCCCATTAGCTCTGTCGGGGAGGGGACTATCATCAGTGCGACGTATGTCTCCCTTCTCGATAGGGCATCCGTGTTTCCATGCTTCGCCCCTGACCTGTGCACAACAGAAAAAGAGAAGCGTTGAAGGGACAAGAACCACCTGGTGACCCGATCGTTTGTATCTCTTTCCCTGGCCATCCAGACCGTGACAATGGTGAAAGTGGGTACCTAATAGGTAATACTTGAGTATCTAGCGCCCATTCCCACTAGACACTCTTTCTCAACAATAGAGTATTTTTTTCTCTCTGGGTATCAGCTTTCGGTTGATGTACATGATGGGGTGCTCCTGCCCATCGTGTATCTGGGACCGAACGGCCCCTAGTCCCGTGTCACATGCATCCGTCTGAACCAACATCAGCACCTGGAAATCGGATGGGAACACAGCACTTCCTTCAGGCGGCTGAATGCCGCTTCTGTCTCGTCCGTCCATTTCACTGTTTTCGGGTGGCGGGCCCTGGTTAGATCGGTAAGGGGGTAAGCTATAGCCGCAAAGTTGTGGATACAATCCGTCTGGTGTCAAAAACACCGTCTTCTCCCGGGAGGAGGCTTCCAACAGTACTTGCCAATATCCTCTGGTCAGGTCAACGGTGCTGATGTACCGGGTCTATCCCAAACGGTCGATGAGCTCGTCCACCCTCGGCATGGGGTAGGTGTCAAACAAGCTAATGTCGTTCACACCCTGGAAATCATTACAGAAGTGCAGGCTACCGTCCGGTTCGGGCACCAACACGATGGGGCTGCACCATGCACTGTGAGACTCTTCAACGACCCCCATCCTCAGCATAGCCTCCACTTCCTGTTTCACGGCTTTCCTTCGGGCCTCCGGAATCTGATATGGCCTCTTTCGTACCGTTTCCCCGGGCAGGGTATGGGTGTGGTTTTCAATGAGGGTCGTGCGGCCCTGCTTCTCGGAGTACACCGCCGTGTTCCGATCGACAAGCTCCCTCTTGCTTCTGGGCCGGGTCGAGGTCCTCATTGCTCGGGACCACAACTTGTACCATTGGCGTCCTTGGTCCCGACCATAACACGCCAAGGCTGTCCTCTCGTGCCATTTCTTCAACAGGTTCACGTGGTAAATCTGTTGGGGTTTCCGTCCACCGGGCTGCGGTACGCGGTAATTGACAGGTCCCACCTTCTCAATCACCTCGTAGGGCCCGTTCCATGTTGCCAGGAACTTACTTTTGACCGTGGGGATCAAGAACAACACCCTATTTCCCACCTGGAATTCTCGGGGCTGGGCACCCCGATTGTAGACCTGGGCTTGGGTGCATTGGGCCTTCTCCATATGTTCCTCACGACTGGCAATATGGCTGTCATCCGCTCCCTCATCGTCTCCACATGCTCTACCACGCTGCGTAAGGGGGTCGGTTGGGCTTCCCACACCTCCTTGGCGAGGTCCAGTAGGCCGCGTGGCATCCTGCCGTAGAGGAGTTCGAAAGGGGAAAACCCAGTGGAGGATTAGGTGAGGTAGCTGGTCCCAGTTCTTCCCGTCCTACTCGATGACCTTCCACAGCATTTGTTTGAGCATTTTATTTATTTATTTTAGTCCTGACGGAGAGCCTGTCGAGACCTGGCACGTCCAGCAGATGGAGCTATCGCCTCGTGATGTATACGCCGTCTGTCACCAATCCTCGACAAGTCTCCCCCTGGTGGCTAACCTGCTACACGCCTCAATATATTGATGCAACATCTCAAGACATCAGTCAGGAAGTTAAAGCTTGGTTGCAAATGGGTCAGACTTTACATACACTCAATTAGTATTTGGTAGCATTGCCTTTAAATGGTTTAACTCAAACGTTTTGGGTAGCCTTCCACAAGCTTCCCACAATAAGTTGGGTGAATTTTGGCCCATTCCTCTTGACAGAGCTGGCGTAACTAAGTCAGGTTTGTAGGCCTCCTTGCTCGCACACGCTTTTTCAGTTCTGCCCACAAATGTTCTATAGGATTGAGGTCAGGGCTTTGTGATGGCCACTCCAATACCTTGAATTTGTTGTCCTTAGGCCATTTTGCCACAACTTTGGAAGTATGCTTGGGGTCATTGTCCATTTGGAAGAGCCATTTGCGACCAAGCTCTAAGTTCCTGCCTTGAGATGTTTTTTATATGTATATAATTATTTATTACAAAAAACACAAGGAAGGGGCAACATTAAAGTATTAGAACATGAAGGACAAACAATACAGCATCAAGACACTATCAAACATGTATCAGTCTTTCTGCAACAGAGCCATCCTTATGTGTGAGGGTGCGTGTGCATGATAGTGATATAAAATATGTCATAGTTTCCTTTTTCATGATAACAATCTTGTGAAGCCCGAACCCTGCAAGACCCCCCCCCACACACAGTTCCCCAATAGCTGTCCCTCAACCATTCGAGACCCCCCCCCCCCCTACCCGGAAGAAAAAATTAATACATAATATTAATTCCATTCCCCACCCCTATGAACCCCCCCCATGCACCAACAACCTAGAGAATGAACTAAAGAGAAAAAAGGAAAAGACAGAAGACAGCAAACAAAAATGCAAAAAAAATACACAAAATAATATGTTTAAAACAAAGGACATCAAGGACAACTGAAATCATAATAGCAATGCATACATTATATGTTTGTGTGCATGTCTGGCACTATTATGTATGTGTGTGTTCTTGTATGTGTTTATTTGAATGAGAGTGTGTGTATATGCATGTGTACAAACACCTGCACGGCATCAGCCTCAGGCAGACTGGCATTAGTTGTAAAACACTGCCACTTAGAGTCATTCAAATGTACCTTTATTATGTTTTATTTTGACTTTTTTTCCCCTTTATCTTTTGACCATCATTCTCTCTCACACAGCAACTCCATTCCCACTTGTCTCCAATTCCACATACCAACCCTCAGCTTCCCTCATCCCATCTATCTCTGCTGGCCACCCACTTCGTGTTTCTACGCAACACATATCTTTCAACTCTGCTATGATGTTTAACGTGCAATTTCAATCTATCTAATCGAACAGATGTTCAAACATCTTTCCCATTAATACAGGTATTTTATCAACCAGCACATTTGAGTTCAGCCATAATATTTGTTGTAACATTTGTTCTATCTTTTCAGGGGGATGAAATTGAAATTGTAGCCAGCTCTGCAATGCTTGTTTGAAAAAGGCAGATACTTTGAAAAAAGGATCATTTTCAATTAATAAAAATGAGACATGGCAAAAAGGCAATTTTTAAACAATGGATGAGCTTTTCTTATTAATCCACTTGAGAACCATTTAGGGTTCAAATTACACTTTTGATTGAGTGAAGCTTTTAGAGAGAGGTTTAGTGCTTTTATATTTAATAATCTCAACCCACCCAATTCATATTCATTATATACAGTGCCTTGCGAAAGTATTCGGCCCCCTTGAACTTTGCGACCTTTTGCCACATTTCAGGCTTCAAACATAAAGATATAAAACGGTATTTTTTTGTGAATTACACACAGGTGGATTGTATTTATCATCATTAGTCATTTAGGTCAACATTGGATCATTCAGAGATCCTCACTGAACTTCTGGAGAGAGTTTGCTGCACTGAAACTAAAGGGGCTGAATAATTTTGCACGCCCAATTTTTCAGTTTTTGATTTGTTAAAAAAGTTTGAAATATCCAATAAATGTCGTTCCACTTCATGATTGTGTCCCACTTGTTGTTGATTCTTCACAAAAAAATACAGTTTTATATCTTTATGTTTGAAGCCTGAAATGTGGCAAAAGGTCGCAAAGTTCAAGGGGGCCGAATACTTTCGCAAGGCACTGTACTTACATCTCTATGGGCAACACTCTAGTCTACCAGATCCACAGTGGTAGCTCATAGTTTGAGTTTCACACTCAAAGATGTATGTAAACAGCTTTACAGCTGCTCCTGCTGTTCTGTATGCATGCGTGCAATCGTGCAAGTGAGTGACTCACTGATGTTGTTTGTGGTTGCTTGCCATTTTAACGGCTCTCCACTCATTATGCGACTCCCATGCAGCCATGTCCTTGAGCATGATGGCTTAGGTTAATTCACTATGAATACAGCATGCCGTATTGTTAGCCTCTAATAATGAAAGTACATTGAATGTGATGTTCCACAGTAGTTCGCCTGCTAGCCGTGGGGTCTGTACATTCTGTACAGAAGGAAGATGTACATTACTTGCATGTGTATTTCTGCTTCTCAATAAAAACTTATTTGAAAAACAAAACCTTGGCAGAGAGGGAATCCTGTTTTTCTTGTGTCATGGACATGATAAATATATTCTAGGCTTGAGGAGTGTTTTGTAGGAAAATGACTATTTCTTATCAAACATATGCATGTACACCAGGCTAAATGTGCTGATGCCATGTTGATTTGGGGTGGTTCCCAAATAACACCCGAGTTAATGTATACGGTGCCTTCAGAAAGTATTCACACCCCTTGACTTTTTCCACATGTTGTTGTGTTACAGACGGAATTTAAAATTGAGATTTTGTGTCACTGGCCTACACACAATACCCCATAATGTCAAAGTCGAATTACTGTATGTTTTTTGAAATGTTTACTAATGAATTAAAATTAAAGCTGAAATGTCTTGAGTCAATAAGTATTTAAATCCTTTGTTAATGCAAGCCTAAATAAGTTTAGGAGTTAAAATGTGCTTAACATGTCACATAATAAGTTGAATGTACTCACTCTGTGTGCAATAAGTGTTTAACATGAATTTTGAATGACTACTTCATCTCTATACCTCACACATAACTTTATCTGTAAGGTCCCTCAGTCAAGCAGTGCATTTCAAACACAGATTCAACCACAAAGCCCAGGGAGGTTTTAAAATGTCTCGCAAAGAAGAGCACCCACCCAATCGGTTGATGTTTTAATTTTTTTATTTAACTAGGCAAGTCATTTATGAACAAGTTGTTATTTACAATTGACAACCCACAAAAAAGCTGACATTTATTATCCCTTTGAGTATGGTGAGGTTATTGATTACACTTTGGATGGTGTATCAATACACCCAGTCACTACAAAGATACAGGCGTTCTTCCTAACTCAGTTGCCGGAGAGGAAAGAAACCACTCAGGAATTACACCTTTAGGCCAATGGTGACTTTAAAACAGTTACAGAGTTTAATGGCTGTGATAGGAGATAACTGAGGATGGATCAACAACATTGTAGTTACTCCACAATACTAACCTAATTGACAGAACAGAGCTAAAACAAGGAAGCCTGTACAGAATAAAACATATTCAAAAACTTGCAACAAGGCAATAAAGTAATACTGCAAAAAACGTGGCAATTTTTTTTCCTGAATGCAAAGTGTTATGTTTGGGGCAAATCCAATACAACCAATTACTGAGTACCACTCTTAATATTTTCAAGCATAATGGTGGCTACATCATGTTATGGGTATGCTTGTAATCATTTAGCACAAGGGAATTTTTCAGGATAAAAAAGAAACAGAGTGGCGCTAAGCACAAGCAAAATCCGAGAGGAAAACCTGATTCAGTCTGGTTTCCACCAGACACTGGGAGATGAATTCACCTTTAAGCAGGACAATAACCTAAAATACAAATATACAGAGTTACAGATTTGACTTAAATCTACTTGAAAATCTACTGCACAACCTGAAATGGATTGTCTGGCAATGATCAACAACCAATTTGGCAGAGCTTGAAGAATTTTGAAAAGAGTAATAGGCAAATGATACACAATCCAAGTGTGAAAAGCTCTTAAAGACTTACCCAGAAGAACTCACAGCTGTAATCACTGCCAAAGGTACTTCTACAAAGTGTTAATTCAGGGGTTTGAAAACGTATGTAAATTACATATTTCTGTATTTCATTTTCAATAAATTTGCAAAAATGTTTAAAAACATGTTTTTACTTTGTCATTGTGGGGTATTTTGTGTAGATGGGTGAGAGACAAAATATATTTAATACATTTTAAAAACTGTAACACAACAAAATGTGGACTAAGTCTAGGGGTATGAATACTTTCTGAAGGCATTGTAGTGTACTACTTTTGACCAGAGCTCGTAGGGCTTTGGTCAACAGTGGATGGGTCCTGGTCAAAAGTAGTGCACTATAGGGAATAGGGTGCCATTTGGAAAACACACAAGTTTGCCAATCTGGGTTTCTTGCTTTTTTAAGTTGCTCTAATGTTTTGATATGATTAATGATGTTTTCAAATTCAGGGATGCAACTTTGGCTTTAGAAGTTGTTGGGACATATATGTAAATATATTACACACACAGTACCAGTCAAAAGTTTGGACACACCTACTCATTCAAAGGTTTTTATTTATTTTTACTATTTTATACATTGTAGAATTATAGTGAAGACATCACAACTATGAAATAACACATATGGAATCATGTAATAACCAAAAAAGTCAATGTACCCTTTGCTTTGATGACAGCTTTGCACACTCTTGGCATTCACTCAACCAGCTTCACCTGGAATGCTTTTCCAACAGTCTTGAAGGAGTCCCCACATATGATGAGAACTTGTTGGCTGTTTTTCCTTCACTCTGTGGTAACTTATCCCAAACCATTTCAATTGGGTTGAGGTCAGGTGATTGTGGGGGCCAGGTCATCTGATGCAGCTCTCCATCCCTTTCCTTCCTGGAGGTGTGTTGGGTCATTGTCCTGTTGAAAAACAAATGATATTAGGCGCAAATCAGATGGGATGGCATATCACTGCAGAATGCTGTGGTAGCCATGCTGGTTAAGTGTGCCTTGAATTCTAAATAAATCACTGACAGTGTCACCAGCAGAGCACCATCACACCTCCTCTTCTATGCTTCATGGTGGGAACCACACATGCGGAGATCATCCGTTCACCTACTCTGCGTCTCACAAAGACACGGCAGTTGGAACCAAAAATCTCAAATTTGGACTCATCAGACCAAAGGACAGATTTTCACCGGTCTAATTTCCATTGCTCATGTTTCTTGGCCCAAGCAAGTCTCTTCTTCTTATTGGTGTCCTTTAGTAGTGGTTTCTTTGCAGCAATTCGACCACACTGTCTCCTCTGAACAGATGATGTTGAGATGTGTCTGTTACTTGAACTATGTGAAGTATTTATTTGGCTGCAATTTCTGAGGCTGGTAACTCTAGCTTATCCTCTTCAGCAGAGGTAACTCTGTGTCTTCCTTTCCTGTGGAGGTCCCCATGAAATCCAGTTTCATCATAGCGTTTGATTGTTTTTGCGAGTGCACTTGAAGAAACTTGACAAAGTTCTTGACATTTTCAGATTGACTGACCTTCATGTCTTAATGTAATGATAGACTGTAATTTGTCTTTGCTTATTTGAGCTGTTCTTGCCATGATATGGACTTGGTATTTTACCAAATAGGGCTATCTTCTGTATACCACCCCTAACTTGTCACAACACAACTGATTTGCTCAAACACATTTAATTTTTAACAAGGCACACCTGTTAATTGAAAAGCATTCCTGCTGACTACCTCATTAAGCTGGTTGAGAGAATGACAAGAGTGTGCAAAGCTGTCATCAGTGGCTACTTTGAAGTATTCTAGATATAAAATATATTTGAATTTGTTTTTACACTTTTTTTTGGTTACTACATGATTCCATATGTGTTATTTCATAGTGATGTCCTCAGTATTATTCTATATTAAAATAGTATTACATAGTATTAAAATAGTAAAAATAAAGAAAAACCCTTGAATGGGTAGGTGTGTCCAAACTATTGATTGGTTCTGTGAGTTTTATTATATACAGTGGGGAGAACAAGTATTTGATACACTGCCAATTTTGCAGGTTTTCCTACTTACAAAGCAAGTAGAGGTATGTAATTTTTATCATAGGTACACTTCAACTGTGAGAGACGGAATCTAAAACAAAAATCCAGAAAATCACATTGTATGATTTTTAAGTAATTCATTTGCATTTTATTGCATGTAATAAGTATTTGATACATCAGAAAAGCAGAACTTAATATTCGGTATAGAAACCTTTGTTTGCAATTACAGAGATCATACGTTTCCTGTAGTTCTTGACCAGGTTTGCACACACTGCAGCAGTGATTTTGGCCCACTCCTCCATACATACCTTCTCCAGATCCTTCAGGTTTCGGGGCTGTCACTGGGCAATATGGACTTTCAGCTCCATCCAAAGATGTTCTATTGGGTTCAGGTCTGGAGACTGGCTAGGCCACTCCAGGACCTTGATATATTTCTTACGGAGCCACTCCTTAGTTGCCCTGGCTGTGTGTTTCTGGTAGTTGTCATGCTGGAAGACCCAGCCATGACCCATCTTCAATGCTCTTACTGAGGGAAGGAGGTTGTTGGTCAAGATCTCGCGATACATGTCCCCATCCATCCTCCCCTCAATACGGTGCAATCGTCCTGTCCCCTTTGCAGAAAAGCATCCTCAAAGAATGATGTTTCCACCTCCATGCTTCACGTTGGGATGGTTTTCTTGGGGTTGTATTCATCATTCTTCTTCCTCCAAACACAGCGACTTGAGATTTAGACCAAAAAGCTCTATTTTTGTCTCATCAGACCACATGGCCTTCTCCCATCCCTCCTCTGGATCATCCAGATGGCCATTGGCAAACTTAAGATGGGTCTGGACATGTGCTGGCTTGAGCAGGGGGACCTTGCGTGCGCTGCAGGATTTTAATCCATGACGGCGTACTGTGTTACTAATGGTTTTCTTTGAGACTGTGGTCCCAGCTCTCTTCAAGTCATTGACCAGGTCCTGCCGTGTAGTTCTGGGCTGATCCCTCACCTTCCTCATGATCATTGATGCCCCACGAGGTGAGATCTTACATGGAGCCCAAGACCGAGGGTGATTGACCGTCATCTTGAACTTCTTCCATTTTCTAATAATTGCGCCAACAGTTGTTGCCTTCTCACCAAGCTGCTTGCCTATTGTCCTGTAGCCCATCCCAGCCTTGTGCAGGTCTACAATTTTATCCCTGATGTCTTTGCACAGCTCTCTGGTCTTGGCCATTGTGGAGAGGTTGGAGTCTGTTTGATTGAGTGTGTGGACAGGTGTCTTTTATACAGGTAACGAGTTCAAACACGTGCAGTTAATACAGGTAATGAGTGGAGAACAGGAGGGCTTCAAACTTTTACGGCTGCTGTCCCTGTACAGGGATCAACATCAGCTGAAATTTCAGAGTGACAACTAATAGTACTCGATACAACTCAAACTTTCATTAAAACACACATGCAGGGTACTCAATTAAAGCTACACTCGTTGTGAATCTAGCCAACATGTCAGATTTTTAAAATGCTTTTCGGCGAAAGCATGAGAAGCTATTATCTGATAGCATGCAACCCCCGAAATACCCAAAGGGGACGTAAACAAAATAATTAGCGTAGCCGGCGCTACACAAAACGCAGAAATAAAATATAAAACATTCATTACCTTTGACGAGCTTCTTTGTTGGCACTCCTATATGTCCCATAAACATCACTATTGGGTCTTTTTTTTCGATTAAATCCGTCCATGAATACCCAAAATGTCCATTTATGAAGCCCGTCTGATCCATGAAAAAGCACCGTTCCAAAATGCAACGTAATTTTTTTCAATTAAAAAAGTTGCCTATAAACTTTGACAAAACACTTCAAACTACTTTTGTAATCCAACTTTAGGTATTAGTAAACGTTAATAATCGATCAAATTGATCACGGGGCGATCTGTATTCAATAGCATTACGTTTTGAAATCATGGTCCACATTCTCTCTTTCATAACTTCCTCCGGTGTACTCGACGACAGGAAGTGCCTATTCCTCATTTTACCAAGGATACATTTAAAATCAATTGACAGTACTGGCGACATCGTGTGGAAGCTGTAGGCATTGTAAACTGGGCCCTATCTATTTTCCCTTGCCATAGACAATACAGAGACTGGCGGAGGGATATTTTTTAGTTTTTTTTTGTGAACAGTTATCCTTGGGATTTTGCCTGCTAAACACGTTCTGTTATAGTCACAGACATGATTTAACCAGTTTTATAAACTTCAGAGTGTTTTCTATCCACACATACTAATCATATGCATATACTATATTCCTGGCATGAGTAGCAGGACGTTGAAATGTTGCACGATTTTTAACAAAAAGCTGCAAAAATTTGCAGCCTCTTTAACAGGTTTTAAAGAAAAACTAACAGGTCTGTGAGAGCCGGAATTCTTACTGGTTGGTAGGTGATCAAATACTTATTGCATGCAATAAAATGCAAATGAATTACTTAAAAATCGTACAATGTGATTTTCTGGATTTTTGTTTTAGATTCCGTCTCTCACAGTTGAAGTGCACCTATGATAAAAATTACAGACCTCCTCTACATGCTTTGTAAGTTGGAAAACCTGCAAAATCGGCAGTGTATCAAATACTTGTTCTCCCCACTGTATATTTTTTTTCCAGTTGGTTAAACAGTCTACCCGCCGCTAGGAGGCGTCCGCATGGTCTTAAAGCACCCCGTTGCCTCGTTTTTTTCATTCCATTCCAATGATAAAATTGGGGGGGGGGGGACAAAAATGCAATTTCAGGATGTGGGGGGGGGGGGGCATGTTCCCACTGAATGTTGTGCCCCTGTCCAAATGTGTGCTGGCACTCAGAAAATAAGAGAGAACATGTTATCATAAATGGGATGTTTGAAATTGACCCAGTACCAAAATCCACAGCTGCTCAACGACTAAATTATTAAATGAATTACTGTTATTAAATTCATTATTTCATATCTGTGCAGCGCACCAATTACATTTAGCGGAAGTTATGAAGTATTAAATTGTAAAACATAATGTGGTGTTACAGTAGTGATGTAGTGCATACTGTGCGTGACAGATGTCTGTAAACCAACTGTTTGTGTCCCCCTAAGCCTCTGGTCTGGAGGCAAGGATCACATTGTTTATGTCACATGTCTGGTCTGTCAGTCTGACGGCACTATTAGTATGTCATATAGCTCTCTTCTCCTTAGTATGTGTAGTCGTTTAGGGTAAAGTCTTCAGTAGTCATTTCTAGGCTGTGTGTTGTGCGTGTTGTGTTACCTCCTCCATAGCAGAGGCCCGGTGGACTGTGTGTGTGGCTGACTGAAGGAGATGCCTGTTAGTGATGATTCATACATACAGACTTCACTGTATACGGTGCATTCGGAAAGTATTCAGACCCCTTGACTTTTTTCACTTTTTGTTACATTACAGCCTTATTCTAAAATGGATTAAATCGTTTTTTTTCCCCCCAAGCTTGGCACACCTGTATTTGGGGAGTTCATCCCTTCTCTGCAGATCCGCTCAAGCTCTGTCAGGTTGTATGGTGAGCATCGCTGCACAGCTATTTTCAGGTGTCTTCAGAGATTTTCGATCGGGTTCAAGTCCGGGCTCTGGCTGGGCCACTCAAGGACATTCTGAGATCTGTCCTGAAGCCACTCCTGCGTTGTCTTGGCTGTGTGCTTAGGGTCATTGTCCTGTTGGAAGGTGAACCTTCACCCCAGTCTGAGGTCCTAAGCGCTCTGGAGCAGGTTTTCATCAAGGATCTCTCAGGACTGCTCTGTTCCTCTTTCCCTCGATCCTGACCAGTCTCCGAGTCCTTGTCGCTGAAAAATATCCCAACAGTATGATGCTGCCACCACCATGCTTCTTCGTAGGGATGGTGCCAGGCTTCCTCCAGACGTTAAGCTTGGCATTCAGGCCAAATAAGTAAATCTTGGTTTCAACAGACCAGAGAATTTTGTTTGGCCAGTATTCCACAAAGGCCTGATTGGTGGAGTGCTGCAGAGATGATTGTCCTTCTGGAAGGCTCTCCCATCTCCACAGAGGAAGTCTGGAGCTCTGTCAGTGACCATCGGGTTCTTGGTCACCTCCCTGACCAGGGCCCTTCTCCCCCGATTGCTTAGTTAGGCCGGGCGGCCAGCTCTAGGAAGAGTCTTGGTGGTTCCAAACTTCTTCCAATTTAAGAATGATGGAGGCCACTTTGTTCTTCAATGCTGCATACAAACAAATTGTACCCTTCCCCAGACCTGTGCCTCGACACAATCCTGTCTCGGAGCTCTATGGACAATTCATTCGTCCCTCATGACTTAGCTTTTGCTCTGACATGTACTGTCAACCGTGGGACCTTATATAGACAGGCGTGTGCCTTTCAAAATCATAAAAATAATATATTGAGTGTACCACACTTGGACTCCAATCAAGTTGTAGAAACATCTCAAGGATGATCAATGGAAACAGGATGCACCTGTGCTCCATTTCGAGTCTCATAGCAAAGGGTCTGAATAATTATGTAAATAAGGTATTTCTGTTTTATTTGTTAAACATTTTCACAAATTTCTAAAAACCTATTTTCGCTTTGTCATGGGGTATTGTGTGTAGATTGAGGAGGAAATGTTTTAATTTAATTCATTTTAGAATAAGGCTGTACCATAACAAAATGTGGAAAAAGGAAGAGTTCTGAATATTTTCCTAAGGCAATGTATGTGTTTGTCATGCTTCCACCATTTCACAAATGGTTCCTACTATTTGATTTGATTTGATTGCTCATCCACCTACTCCTCCTCCTCTTCCTGCAGAAATTGTGATTGCAGGAAAGGGAACTAGGGCAGGGAAGAGAGAAGGGTAGCTAGGAGTATAATCCCTAGCACAGGACTCATTACTTGTGGTAGGTCTGGGTACCAATGTATGCCACTGGATAATGTGTACTTATATCTGTGACAGCTGAGCAGGCTCTTGCAGCAGAGTTTGCGGAGGCGGTGGATGGAGAGGTGGGAGGAGATCGAGAGAGACACGAGAGGAAAGAGAGGGAGAGAGTGAAATAGAGGGAGGAGGAGGATGAGAGAGGAAGGAAATAGAGAGAGAGGTTGGAGAATGCTGCTCACCAGTGACATATAGAGATTGCTCTTGATTTCCCCAGGCTTTAAGCCTAAAGATCAGCATTATTCTGTTTTATTGGTAATGAAATTAAAATATTTTTCCTCTCTCTTTCTGTCTCCCTCTCTCTTTTTCTCCTCTTTCATTCTCCCTCTCTTTCTCTCCTCTGCCTGGCATCACCCTTTACACAAAGTGACGCCATTAAGGCCTGGAGGCCATCTGTTAGTTGCAGCCCCTTGTATTTGGCCCCGCTCTGTTCTACGTGTCAGGGCCAGTATATGTATGATAGCCACTTTATTTTTAATTGCATTTTAACATGCATAGGAGCCATTGTGATGGCTGTTGTTGACGACATCATAAGATAAAGGCTTTGGTTAACCTCGGAAACTAGGAACAGGACCTCGGTTGACTCCACTAGAACTTCTCCGAAGCTCCAGAGGACCTGCAGCCCACTTCGAAAGCCTTCCGCACTGAAACTATTGGTGTCCTGTGCAGCTTTGGTCTGGAGACTTCACAGCTCAATTATTTTCAATGCTACAGTACAGTGTATGTCCATCTGCTCCGTAAAATATTTCAGGCTTTAATTAACCAGAAACATTGAAACACCGGAGAGGCAGAAACCTTCAAAAAGGCAGAAACATTAAAAAGTATATATTGATAAATAGCCGCAAGACTGATTCTTATGACTTCATATTACAACTAGGAATGGGTAGCAGCAGCCAATGTAGAGACCACAGCCCCACACCCAAGTAATTGAATGCTCTCAGGTAATATACTTGAACCCAATTAACTCCTGTCTCACCTTAACAGTGTGGGCGTTGCAGCAGCCAGCCTGTAAGTCAGTTCCCTGCAGTCTACAGACGTTATCATTCCAAGGGTTAATTGAGTTTATTGGCCAGGCGTGTTCCGGCAATGCGTCCAATATACAATTACGAAGCACAGTGATTCAGCTGGAACAACAGGTGGGCTCCCAAGCGAGCTGGGGTCACGGAGGGCCTGGTTGGCTTTGTCAAAGGATCTCAACCTAATCAGACATGCTGGCCGAAGGGGGACTCTCTGCAGACTGGAAAGGTCAATGCCCATACTTGTCACTGATTCACCCTCTTTGAGGTGGTGCAGGCAGGAGCGGTAACAGGGAAAAGGGAGATAGCGAGGCTTTTGGAAGCGTGTCCTTTGCACTGGAGCATTGTTCTTTGAAACAGTACAGTCATTCTGTGTCTGGTACCATTATCACAGCCGTGTCACAGACAGGACAAAAAAATTGCTGTTAGCACCGATTTTGCAATTGTGTCAGACTGGGGTTCAAACGCGAGTTTCCTAGTCTCAGTGACTGAGTTAGTCCGCCTAGCCAAAGCCCAGTACTTTGTAGTGTGGCCCATATTAAAGCATTGATATAGTATCACATTACTTGTAGGTAAAAAAAAGTTGGTTTGGAGTGCATGTTAAGATAAGGTTGTCAGTCATATTGTGGGAATTATATAATGACGGGTCTATCCTTAATAAAATCATAGGCTTTACAAATTGATTACGTTCTCTTAGGCAGGCACTGTGCTACAGTAGTTAACCCAAAATCCATAATGAATTGTCTCAAAATTCTGATAAGACACTGATGATTATTAATGTTGCTATTTAAAGCATAATGAAGGGATAATTGCAGTCATACTCTGACATTTCACAACCCTTTCTGCATATTTCTCCCCTCGACATGAGTGCAAAAGGATTAAACGTACAAAAAATAAAAACTCTCAACCAGCGAAGATCCATCTCCCTCTGAAAAGCCCCAATTATTGTTAGTTTAAGCATTTCATCTATGGCCTGCTATTTTTTTCTTGCTTTACCCTGGTTATAAGAAATTAAATATGTTCTGAAGTATATTGATGTAAGCTGCTCAACCATAAAATCATAGCCTCTTTAATAAATTCTTGAAATTAGCTATGGGCATCAGTTGGAAGCCAAGAAGGGGAGAGAAAGCAGCACATACTATAGGATGAATGGCAAATTCCTAGTCAAGCCCCCTGACTATGGTTTGATAAATTTGGGCATTGGGGAACTAGCTGCAGGGTGATCGACATGGAGGGTGAACATTACTCTCTAAAAGGTTTCTATGACCAACGCTCTGTCATAGAAACACTTGTTTAATCCTGGGCTGTTCGTTAAGTATGGCATTCAAAGCTGGCTCCCAGCTTAATTAGTGAAGCGCTAATTTATCCCCACCAGTATTAATTTACGAAAAAGAGAGAATACGTTTGGAGAGAGAAAAACTAAACGACAACACTGAAATTCTGAAAGTGCTATCATCACCCAGTCATGCAATGCGAGTAGACTGAGAAATCCCCAGTTGAGCCGACCATGAAATGTGGCACGGATGGAACTATTCACACTGCAACTTTTTTTGCTGCCATTTCCCCCATTTAAATATATTGTCATCATGAATATTTTCGAAAAACCCCATTCACGAGTAGTAGTGCATAGAAAGAGTTAAAGACTTTAAAGTGTTATTAACAGTGCTTTTTGGGTTCGCAAAATGGTTCTATTAACAAGGGGATGAAGTCTTGCAGAGACATCACAGGAACATTTTAAGAACTTGCATAACACTTTACATGAAGTTGCTCTTATAGGCCTGTCTGTGTAGTAACAATGAAACTACCCTGGTAACAACACTGCATTAGCATAATAATGTTCAGTTGAACAATGGAACATGTTCTATGAATGTTTCATGGACTGCCAGGCACTAAAATCACTCCATACTGTCATCTATAGCTCGGTTGCATCCATAGCACAGCCCCGTCCCTCAGTTTACCAAACAGTGCCAGGATCAGGCTGTTGAAATGACATATTGTGCCTTTAAGGTTCTCTCTTCCCTTCTTTACTTTTGTTTAGGCCTACTTTTTGTTCTACCTCTTATGTTTTAATCCCTGTGGTAAATAACAGGTACAAACCTTACACCATTAATGAGTAATACGGATGGATTTTAGGAGGCAAACAAGTTTTTTGTTTTTCTAAAGTTAATTTCCTTGTATGACTTGAAAGGTCATGTTATCCTCTAGAGCCTGTTGTATTCTGAGTTTTTGAGGATATTTGAATTGAGAGTATTTCTCTACTTTACAATCAAAAGGGATTGCTGCTTCAAAATTCCAAGCATATTGTATGCGACAGAAACGTTTGAAGTTAGTTCATTTAGGCATAGTAATATTAGCTCTTCCGACGGTGGCCTGAGGAGGGCTTGCCTCCAGCCTCATTACAGATAGCTGTCCGTTAGATGCTTGCTTGCTGGGCTGTAGCATGCTAACAGGGTTCCTACCACTTTCGATGTTTTGCACTCAACTATGCTATTGATAGGGTGTAGTAAACAAACCACTTCCGACACTGACCTTCTGCCTCTATAAACTACATTCTAGGTATCATTAAGATCAAGTATATTTGCAATTCTGGAGAATCAAATCATATGTTATTCGTCACATACTTCATAAACAGCTGTAGACTAACAGTGAAATGCTTACTGACGGGGCCTTCTCAACAATGCAGAGAGAAAAGAAAATAATAGACAGTAAAACACGTAACAAAGTAATAATAGATACATAACGGGTAAAAATAACTTGGCTATATAAACGGGGTACAAGTCGATATGCATGGGTACGAAGTAATTGAGGTAGATATGTACATATAACTAGGATTAAAGTGACAGATAATAAACAGTAGGAGCAGCACATGTGAGTTAGTGCAAAAAGGGTCAATGCAGATAGTCCGTGTAGCTATTTGGTAACTATTTAGCAGAACTGTTCCTTTAAGTGTTTCTGGAGTATTATCTAGTAAGGTGTCACTCAAAAATTCTGTGAATCACGCTCGTTTGTCTCCGAGCGGAAGGCGGTCCCTGCGGACTCTCTCAGCCATTCTGTGTATTCAAGCAGCAAGCTCTTTCATTCAGTCGAGTTAAGAGAGGACAGTTCCTCTGAGAGTTCTCAAAATTAGACACAAAATGGGAAAAATATTTCAGAGGCCCTTAAAATATCTCCTACTAAATTGCCTCGCATATATACAACAACAATTCCAATTTAAGCTTTTCACTAGAAGCTATATTATCCTAGACGTGTGACTTCTGAGTTCTCATGTTAGTGCTAAGTAGCCCGTTTTGCCCACATACTCCGACTTCCACTGTGTAGCTGTGTCTGCTAGACGTATACAAAAGAGCGACAGGAACATTGCAGATTTAGCACTGTGTTTAGATCACTTTCCACCTAAGTTGGAGTGGCTAATTGATAAAGCCATGGCTACTGGCATCTCATTGCTATTGGGTTAGTGGTAATTATAGCGCAAGATAATCTAAAGGCTGGATAAATAAATAAAAGCTGATGGGACTTTAAAGTCCTGCAGATGGAGAAATTCTGGATGCAGATGAATGGATTATGTTTGGGTTGACATAAGGAGACGGGCTCAGATGCTGCCTGTGTGAGAAGGACAGTTTTTCTGTATTCCAAATCAACGCCTAGCTCCTCCTACTCTCTAGGCACTCCTGTAGATCTGAGAGGTTTATAGGTGTAAACAATATGGGAAGTAATTACCATATTGCTTGCACCTACCCAGTGGTGTAAAGTACTTAAGTACAAATACTTTAAAGTACTACTTAAGTAGTTTTTCGGGTATCTGTACTTTATATTTGACAACTTTTCCTTTAACTTCACTACATTCCCAAAATAAAATAATCTACTTTTTAAGCCATACATTTTCCCTGACACCCAAAAGTACTTGTTACATTTTGAATGCTTAGCAGGACAGGAAAATGGTCCAATTCACACACAACCCTATTCATCTCTACTGCCTCTGATCTGGTGGACTCACTAAACACACGTGTGAATTTTAAATGATGTCTGAGTGTTGAAAAATGTTGCCGTCTGGTTTGCAAAGGAATTTGATTTATACTTTTGATACTTAAGTATATTTTAGCAATTACATTTATTTTTGATACTTTTAGACTTTTACTTGAGTCATTTTTCTATTAAGGTATGACAATTGGGTACTTTTTCCACCACTGCACCTGCATCTTCTCAGATCTCCACAAGTGCATAGGGGATAGGGGTTATTTTAGGACCGGGCCATTGCTGCCCTGTGGCTGACTGTTGTGATGTAGGCCAGGGGCTAGGGATTTATTTGGGATTCAGCCTTTGCCTCCCTGCCTGCCTGACTAATAGGGCCTTTGGTCTTCCTCTCCATAGATCCTCCGGTGGTGGAACCGGTGTTCACAGAGATCCGCCAGGGTCTGGGTCGCGCCTTCACCCTCAACTGCCGGGTGCTGCGGGCGCACCCGTCCAAAGTGCTCAAGTACGAGTGGAAGCTGGGTACCAGGCTGCTGACCATGGGCCAGTTCGACCAGCGCGACGAGACGGACTACCACGTCAGGGCACTCAATAGGGAGGGCTACGGGGAGTACACCTGTGAAGTGACCAATGAGGCCGGGGCGGGTGCCTGCAGGTTCTTAGTCACAGGTATGTATAACAGACGTCTTTCATTTAATTTTTCAAAATTTTATTTAACTAGGCAAGTCAGTTAAGAAAAATTCTTATTTACAATGACGGCCAAACCCGGACAACGCTGGGCCCTATGGGACTCCCAATCACTGCTGGATGTGATACAGCCTGGATTCAAAATCAGGGACTGTAGTGACGCCTCTTGCACTGAGATGCAGTGCCTTAGACCTCTCCGCCACTCGGGAGCCCTTTAGATAAAAGTGTCTGCTAAATGACATGTATTATTGTTATACACTGCTCAAAAAAATAAAGGGAACACAAAAATAACACATCCTAGATCTGAATGAATGAAATATTCTTATTAAATACTTTTTTCTTTACATAGTTGAATGTGCTGACAACAAAATCACACAAAAATTATCAATGGAAATCAAATTTATCAACCCATGGAGGTCTGGATTGGGAGTCACACTCAAAATTAAAGTGGAAAACCACACTACAGGCTGATCCAACTTTGATGTAATGTCCTTAAAACAAGTCAAAATGAGGCTCAGTAGTGTGTGTGGCCTCCACGTGCCTATATGACCTCCCTACAACACCTGGGCATGCTCCTGATGAGGTGGCGGATGGTCTCCTTAGGGATCTCCTCCCAGACCTGGACTGGAGCGAGACATGATGTCCCAGATGTGCTCAATTGGATTCAGGTCTGGGGAACGGGCGGGCCAGTCCATAGCATCAATGCCTTCCTCTTGCAGGAACTGCTGGCACACTCCAGCTACATGAGGTCTAGCATTGTCTTGCATTAGGAGGAACCCAGGGCCACAGCTCGCATTGATGTGCCATCCTGGATGAGCTGCACTACCTGAGCCACTTGTGTGGGTTGTAGACTCCGTCTCATGCTACCACTAGAGTGAAAGCACCGCCAGCATACAAAACTGACCAAAATATCAGCCAGGAAGCATGAGAAGTGGTCTGTGGTCACCACCTGCAGAACCACTCCTTTATTGGGGGTGTCTTGCTAATTGTCTATAATTTCCACCTGTTGTCTATTCCATTTGCACAACAGCATGTGAAATTTATTGTCAATCAGTGTTGCTTCCTAAGTAAACAGTTTGATTTCACAGAAGTGTGATTGCCTTGGAGTTACATTGTGTTGTTTAAGTGTTCCCTTTATTTTTTTGAGCAGTGTATGTTATGTCCAATTCCTTTCCTCGAAGGATAAATAACTTTTGCAGACTGTATAGTACATTAATGTATGTAATGCACTGCTTTTGGATGTGTATCAGTCAGATCTACAGTATAAATAGTAACAAGCAGTGGGCTAACCGAGAATTGTACATCAATGGAGAGCTGCCCCTTTAATATGCCAGTTCAACTGCTCCTGCCCGTCTCTCCTGGACACAACGGTTGCATCCCAAATGGCACCCCATTCCCTATTTATTACCTTTAACCAGGCCCCATAGGGCTCAAGTCAAAACGAGTGCACTATTTAGGGAATAGGGTGCCTTTTGGAACACAGGCAACCTATTGATTTGATTCACGTTCACTTTGTGTGAGTGCTCCCTGTTGAAGCGAGAGACTCCCATTGTTAATGCCTGGAGACAAGTAGAATCCACTCCCTGACTATTCTAATGAAATGTATCCCATGGAGATGGCCTTGTCAGCCTTAATAAAAATACATTTAAAAAAAAACTAATAAGCTGCTTATCGCCGACACAACAAAACGTCACTTGTTTTCCCTGTAAGCATGAATGGCGTAAGCAGCGAAGTTCACACAGAATTTCAATGAGTTATTGAATAGACAGATGAGAGGAATATCTGTTTTAATAACATGCAAGGCAAGGTGTGAAAATACACCTATAGTGTTTTGGTATTAGTATTCTTAGCTCTCAGCGAGATGTCAGTTATGTAAAGTTTAGTGTGTGTTTTTACATGGCACTGTATCAACACTACTGAGCATAGAAAGTACCACTGTGGTTTTAAGTGGCTGTTGGGGGAAAATACCTATTCAAGGAAGAAGCCTCAGAAAGCCCTGGTTTGTTGTTTATTGCTGAATCATGTTATCTTTCAATGAGACTTCATAATGTATTCAAATTCTAATAACTTTGTTAGCACGAGACAACTTCTTATGTGGACATGCAGCAGAATCAGCAGGGAGAAAATGTCTTAGTTGTCAATGTGATATGGTGTTGGGATTTTGTTGTTCTGCTCTTAAGCTTTTTCAACATCAGAGGCTCAACCTCTATCTTGCTACCAACCATTTTCTGATGGATGGGAGAAAATGGCTAGAATGTTTTACTCTTGATAAGTGTTCAGAGTCTGCAGACCAAGAAGTGCAACTGTATCACTGCTAAAGTCTTTCCCGGGTTACATTAGTCCCAACTTGGATTTGCATTGGCAATTTTCTGCCCTGCACAGCAGCCACAAGGAGGATTACTGCACTCTCCATTCTGTCCTCCACCCCATAGAAAATGTCAGCAATTTAGAGAACACGAAAATTCAGGTCCACTTGTTATATGAGAAGGTCACCTCGTATTCCTGTACGGCTTTCCTGAAACTATTTGATTGTCGAACATTCACGAAGAGCAAGAAAACCTGTCTGTGTTCCTAATACAGGTTTGTGGTTCAAATACTCCCTCTCTTGTTTGAATCTTTGATATATATTCTGTCTGGAAAGACCATTAGCTTCCAAAGAACACTTCTTCTTTTATTACGGATTAATGCTTCATATTTGAGTGCTTTTTTGAGGAGTTCAGTCACATGAAAGCAAGGCAATAACAAACCTTGAAGGTAAACTCAGTGATACGATTTAGATGCAGAAAGTTAACAGCATAATGGGTCAATTTCCGCAACAACTAAGAGAGTTGAAGTGCGAAGCTCTACTTCTCCGCATTTTTGGTCCCGTGGCTACAATGCTGTAACAGCGTGAAGCGAACCTGTGCACATGCGCAAATACTGTATGAGAGCGAGGTCTTGGCTCTCGCTTATCTCAGTATGGTTGGTGTGATTGGTTGTGGTCTTCTATGTGTCATATCACGTTACAATGCGCGCGTATTCTGGGTACCTTCTTCTGATTGCACAATGGCAGAACATGTGGCGTAGCAGTAACATTGCTGCACCTGAGGCTGGTAATGAATGTTTGACAAGATGACAGTGCCACATTTTTGGGGAGTTGGTTGTGAAATATTGATGGCCTTGGTTTATCTCAGATGTCTGTTTTCGATGGGTAACAATATAGAGGTGTAAGCTATTTGGTCGAGGGATAAGAAGTGATCAGGTAGGCCTATTTTATGACGTTTTCACTGGATCAGAGCATGACATTTTTCCTTTCAGGCTGAGTGGATATCGAAAAGGAGAGGAACTATTGTCATTCTCAATGGATGTAAAAACAGACTTTATTTGCTGAGGTGAAGAAAACATTACTTTGAGAAGATCCACAGCTCATCAGTGGTGCTGTGTTAAGCAAATCAGAAATACTATCAGATCCCTAAATGGGCACATTTATAAGCCTACATTCGCGCACAGGACAGGCATTGAAGCTCGTCTGGAGGTTTGTTAACACAGTGTCCAAAGAAGGGCCAGATGTATACAGAATGGTGTCGTCTGCGTAGAGGTGGATCAGAGAATCACCAGCAGCAAGAGCTACATAATTGATGTATACAGAGAAAAGAGTCGGGCCGAGAATTGAACCCTGTGGCACCCTCATAATGACTGCCAGAGTTCCGGACAACAGGCCCTCCGATTTTACACACTGAACTTTATCTGAGAAGTAGTTGGTGAACCAGGCGAGGCAGTCATTTGAGAAACCAAGGCTGTTGAGTCTGACGATAAGAATGCTGTGATTGACAGAGTCGAAAGCCTTGGGCAGGTCGATGAAGACGGCTGCACAGTATTGTCTTTTATCAATGGTGGTTATGATATCGTTCAGGATCTTGGGCGTGGCTGAGGTGCACCCATGACCAGCTCGGAAACCAGATTGCATAGCGGAGAAGGTATGGTGTGATTCGAAATGGTCGGTGATCTGTTTGTTAACTTGGCTTTCGAAGACTTTAGAAAGGCAGGGTAGGATAGATATAGGTCTGTAACAGTTTGGGTCTAGAGTGTCTCCCCCTTTGAAGAGGGGGATTGACCGCGGCAGCTTTCCAATCTTTAGGGATCTCAGTCGATACAAAGAGAGGTTGAACAGGCTAGTAATAGGGGTTGCAACAATTGCGGCGGATAATTTTAGAAAGAGAGGGTCCAGATTGTCTCGCCCAGCTGATTTGTAAGGGGTCCAGATTTTGCAGCTCTTTCAGAAAATCAGCTATCTGGATTTGGCTGAAGGAGAAGTGGGGAGGCTTGGGCAAGTTGCTGTGGGGGGTGCAGAGCTGTTGACCGGGGTAGGGGTAGCCAGGTGGAAAGCATGGCCAGCCGTAGAAAAATGCTTCTTGAAATTCTCGATTATCATAGATTTATGGGTGGAGACAGTGTTTCCTAGCCTCAGTACAGTGGGCAGCTGGGAGGAGGTGCTCTTATTCTCCATGGACTTTACAGTGTCCCAGAATTAACAAGCATAATAATGTTGGCACTTTATGCAAAGGATTGTTACCTATAACCAGGATTGTTACCTAAAATCAGGATTGTTACCTATAACCAGTATAGTTACCTATAACCAGGATTGTTACCTATAACAGGATTGTTACATATAACCAGGATTGTTACCTCTAACCAGGATTGTTACCTATAACCAGGATTGTTACCTATAACCAGGATTGCCATTGCATTACATTACATTTTTGTCAAGCTATTTTTATTTTAACAAACAATTATTTTGATTAGTCCTATATTGTCCCTAGCATCCTTACCCCCTTGTAACAGATGTTGGATACAAACAAACAGAGACACACACACATACATACTCTTACACACTCAATCCCTTTCCCCCACATTCAACCATAAGCTCAGATGCTCAACGGTTGTTAAATTCCAGTGTCACGATCGTTGTAAGGAACGGACCAAAATGCAGCGTAGTATGTGTTCATGATGAAGTTTTTAATTAAAGAAAGCACTGAACACTGAATACAAACTATACAAAACAATAAACAAATAACGACCGTGAAGCTATCATAAGAACTGTGCTGACACAAGCAACTAACATAGACATCCCAAAATCATAGAAAAACAAACATAGACTGCCCACCCCAACCCACGCCCTGACCATACTAAATAACGACAAAACAAAGGAAATAAAGGTCAGAACGTGACATCCAGGGCCCAACGCAAGAAAGGATCTGATTTTACGAATGTCTATACAGTTACAGCTGTTTGAGAAAGTATGCAAGATTGAGCAAAAATGTGAGATTTACCAATGTCAAGTCCTAGGTGATGGAGATCAGATCCTTACCATGAAACAGACACACGGTGGTCCCCGGTTGTGACCATTTTCTCAAGCATCTGTGTGCTGTCAGACCTTTGATTATTTTGTGCCACCAGGGCCACAATAATATGAATGGTATAGTGTAGTTTATTTATTTAACAATTGTTTTATTTTATTACTATTCTATACATTTGTTTTTCTTTATTGTTACAATCCCTACCATGGCAAGTATTTGGTGTTCCATTATTCGACTCCTCTATGAGAACTTAGTAATTTTTAGAATAGCCATGGAGTAGTCTATGTGTCTCTGAACATTTTGTTGTCAATATACAGTTTATCGACTACGAGAGCTACAAGCTTCCAGTTTAAACTATTCTCCTCTATCTGTACTGGGGGTACAGAACTTTGCGCCGTTCTGCAATCTCCCTCGGGAACTTATCATTCATTGCTATTTTCGTGCCAATGAGTCTTTTTACCCAGGCTTTTAACCATTACTTTATCCTTAAAGAAAGTAAATTTGGCAACAATTGGGCTCTCAAATCTCTGTCCTCTTTGTCCGAAACGCTGTACATGTTTGAGTTGGATTTTATCGACAGCATTGTGTGGGATTTGAAGCGTTGTAAGAAAGATTTCATTCACTACCTTTTCGGGAACTTCTCCTCTTTCTTGGATACCGTAAGTACTCGATTTTCTCTCATAGATCTAGTCTGTATGTCAAGTAAGGCTTTTCTCAGGAAGATGTTCTCCTTTTTAAGTTCATTAACGTCTGTTTCTATCTTATTGACTGTCCCTTTTCGCTTGTTTGTTTCTTTCTCCATTTTCTCAGCTTTTTCGTCACTCGTTTCGAGGCTCGCCTTCAAGTCCTTTGTATCCTTACTGACTAATTCAAGTATGCCCAGTTTGTCATTAACAGATGACTTTAACAGATCGCTTTACCCCTTTACCAGTCCCGGTGGTGAAAATCATAAATCGTCTGTATCCGTCGAGGAGTTGCATTTTCTTTTGGAGATTAATTATCCTCGTTTACTCTCCGTCATGTTTGAGTGTTGCTTGTTTTCGTAATATTTGTCAATACATTTCTCTAGCCTTTTGATTTGTTTTGTGTTGTTATCCAGATTGAATGCTATTACCTCTGAGTATTTGAAGTGCTAATATTTAGTTTAAGTATGATATTGAATATTTCGTTTTTTATCTTTAGTCGATCTGCACCGCCGTGTTCAGTCCGCCATCTTCACTCAATCAAGCTTCACTCATTGTGTGGATTGTTCAAGCACCTTTGGCAGCAATTACAGCCTCGAGTCTTCTTGGGTATGACGCTACAAGCTTGGCACACCTGTATTGGGGAGGTTTCTACCATTCGTCTCTGCAGATCCTCTCAAGCTTTGTCAGGTTGGATGGGGAGCATTGCTGCACAGCTATTTTCAGGTCTCTCCAGAGATGTTCGATCGTGTTCAAGTCCGGGCTCTGGCCGGGCCACTCAAGGACATTCAGAGACTTGTCCCGAAGCCACTCCTGTCTTGTCTGTGTGCTTAGGGTCGTTGTCCTGTTGGAAGGTGAACCTCTCTTTACTTTGCTCTGTTCATCTTTGCCTCAATTCTGACTAGTCTCCCAGTCCCTACTGGTGAAAAATGCCCCCACAGCACCATGCTTCACTATAGGGATAGTGTCAGGTTTCCTTCAGACGTTATACTTGGCATTCAGGCCAAAGAGTTGAATCTTGGTTTCATCAGACCAGAGAATCTTGTTTCCCATGGTCTGAGAGACTTTAGGTGCTTTTTGGCAAACTCCAAGTGGGCTGTCGTGCCATTTACTGAGGAGTGGCTTCCGTCTGGCCACTCTACCATAAAGGCCTTATTGGTGGAGTTCTGCAGAGAGGGTTGTCTTTCTTGAAGGTTCTCCCATCTAAACAGAGGAAGTTCTTGGTCACCTCCCTGACCAAGGCCCTTCTCCCCCGATTGCTTAGTTTGGCGGACACTGTATGTAATGGGGAATTGATAGACGTTAACTGTCAAACGCGAACAATCCACACAATGAAGTTATGAAACAATGAATGTGCACAAATTCACGGAAGAGTGCATTCAGGAGAGATATTGTGCGTTCTGCCACACTCCCCTTCTTGTACCGTGCCATCCCACGAACTCTGCAATGGATTAGTTTTGGCCTCCGCAATAGTTGACAGAGATGGGTGCAAATAAGACAGGTGCCTCGTGTGCCATAAAAAAATACATACAGTATATAATTTGCTGTGTGTAGTACTCTGTATGGACAGATAAGAGTAGACTGGGGTGTGTGAGCAGCCAGCTTGTGTGTAACCTACCCGCCACCTTGTGACCCTTCCCTGACCTTTCTGTGACTGTGAGGCTAAAGCAAAAGACAGATGGGAGGGGTCTGCATCACTCCAGGGGCAGTCCTGCTGAGTGTAAGCTTATAGCCAATATGCTTTCAAATAGGCTTCTCTGTCTAAAGTCATACTACCATTGATCTCAATGACTTTGTAGCCATCGGCATGGTATATATAGGCATGCTTAATCATATACAGTGTTTATTTCCTTCTTACTTATAAGTTATATATTTTGTCCACAAACAACATTTCCATGTTTTTATTGTAAATGATTGATGGGAAATGGATGAGCTTGGATAACCTTTTCTTTCAATCAAGCTTTGAGATAATAACAAGAGGGAGCTCTGTTGATCTAGCTAGATTGTGTCAAACACAATCAAATATTTATATTTTCATTATGATGTTTTCTTTTCTCCATGAAAACAATTCAATATTAGAATAGATGCGATACAATTAGATAGTATTAGCCTGCTGAGCTAAAGCTCAGGAGCCAACGCAAGTTTCCAGGTTCCAGACAAGGGTAAACATCACTCGAACTTGCTCGCAAACAACCTCAGATGCAGTATGTTGTGTTGAATCATTATTCACTGTAACATCAAATATACAGTACTTTATCCACATTTTGTTACAGCCTTATTGTTTTTTCCCCTCATCACCCTACACACCATACCCTATAATGACAAAGCAAAAATGGAAATATCACATTTACATAAGTATTCAGACCCTTTACTGCAGTGATTACAGCCTTGAGGCTTCTTGGGTATGAAGATACAAGCTTGGCACACCTGTATTTGGGGAATTTCTCCCATTCTTCTCTGCAGATCCTCTGTTTGGTTGGAAGGGGATTGTCGCTGCACATCTATTTTCAAGTCTCTCCAGAGATGTTTGATCGGGTTAATTTCTGGGCTCTGGCTGGGCCACTCAAGGACATTCAGAGACTTGTCCCAAAGCCACTCCTGCGTTGTCTTGTCTGTGTGCTTAGGGTCGTTGTCCTGTTGGAAGGAGAACCTTCGCCCCAGTCTGACATCCTGAGCGCTCTGTAGCAGGTTTACATCAAGGATCTCTCTGTACTTTGCTCCATTCATATTTCCCTCAATCCTGACTAGTCTCCCAGTACCTGCCGCTGAAAAACACCCCACAGCATGATGCTGCCACCACCATGTTTCACCATAGGCATGGTTCCAGGATTCCTACAGACGTGACACTTGGCATTCAGGCCAAAGAGTTCAATCTTGGTTTCATCAGACCAGAGAACCTTGTTTCTCATGGTCTGCGAGTCCTTTAGGTGACTTTTGGAAAACTCCAAGTGAGCTGTCATGTGCCTTTTACTGAAAATTGGCTGGCCACTACCATAAAGGCCTGGGTGCTGCAAAGAGGGTTGTCCTTCTTGAAGGTTCTCCCATCTAAACATAGGAAGTCTGGTGCTCTGTCCGAGTAACCATCGGGTTCTTGGTCACCTCCCTGAGCGAGGCCCTTCTCCCCTGATTGCTCAGTTTGGCCGGGCGGCCAGCTCTAGGAAGTCTTGGTGGTTCTAAACTTCTTCCATTTAAGATAGATGGAGGCCACTGTGGTCTTGGGGACCTTCAATGCTCATAAATGTTCTGGTACCCTTCCCCAGATCTGTGCCTCAACACAATCCTGTCTCGCACCTCAACGAACAATTCCTTCAACCTCATGGCTTGGTTTTTGCTCTGACATGCATCCTCAACTGTGGGAAAGGTGTGTGCCTTTCCAAATCATGTCCAATCAATTGAAGTGACCACAGGTGGACTCCAATCAAGTAGAAACATCTCAGGATGATCAATGGAAACAGGATGCACCTGAGCTCAATTTCGTGTCTCATAGCAAAGGTTCTGAATACTTATGTCAATAATGTATTTCTGTTTTTATTTTTTGATTCTTTGGAAGAAAGTAAACTAACGTTTTTGCTTCGTCATTATGGGGTATTGTGTGTAGATTAATGGGGGGGGGGGGGGGGGGGGGATAATTTAAGCAATTTTAGAATGAGGCTGTAACGTAACAAAATGTGGAAAAGGTCAAGGGGCCTGAATTCTGAATGCACTGTATGTGATAGATACTAGGACTGACCCCAATTAGTCGACTAGACGATTGTTTGGTCAATAGGCTGTTGGTCGATCGATAATTGTTTTAGTTGAGCAGTAGCAAATATATATTATTTTTTTAATCAAACAGTGCACTTAAAGCATGAGACAAGTTCAATGCATATGTCATTTATTTTATTAAAACACATAGGGTGTGTCTAATATATGGAAAAATACACATTTTAAAATGTTGGTCAAAAGAACAGACGACTTTCGGTTGCCAAGATTTTTTTTTTCGGGGACAGCCCTAATACGTACATCAACATTGGACTAAACCTTTACCCTTTGGGTTAATTGTCCCACTGAAGCTCCTGTGCACCTCTTCTTGCTTCTCTAGTAGCAATTTTGGTTTTCATTTGACAAGAACGAGACAGCCCTCGCTGCTAAGCTGTTTTCAATTTCTTGTCAGCTTTCAGCTCATAGAGGGGCCCTCTTCTTCTTTACTGCATAGTTGCATTCTTTGAACCACAGAAAAATGGTCTTTCTCATTTCTGCATTGGGGAAAGTAAAGCTTCAATGCTACAGTGACAGTGCTTAGAATGTACACTGAGTTTACAAAACATTATTAACGCCTGCTCTTTCCATGACAGACTGACCAGGTGAAAGCTTATGGTCCCTTATTAATGTCACCTGTAAATGAAGGGGAGGAGACAGGTTAAAGAAGCATTTTTAAGCCTTGAGACAATTGAGACATGGATTGTGTGTGTGCCATTCAGAGGGTGAATGGGCAAGACACAAGATTGAAGTGCCTTTGAACCGGGTATGGTAGTAGTTGCCAGGCGCACCTGTTTGAGTGCGTCAAAAACTGAAACACAGCTGGATTTTTCGCGCTCAATCGTTTCCCGTGTGTATCAAGAATGGTCCAGCACCCAAAGGACATCCAGCCAACTTGACACAACTGTGGGAAGCATTGGAGTCAACCTTGGCCAGCATCCCTGTGGAACACCTTTGACACCTTGTAGAGTCCATTCCCTGATGAATTGAGGCTGTTCTGAGGGCAAACGAGGGTTCAACTCAATATTAGGAAGCTGTTCCTAATGATTTGTACATTGTGTATATTGGCGAGGCTATTTTTAGGTGTAGAAGAGTATTGATAAATGGCATTTCAAGGAAACTAACAAAGAATGATATGTCACAGTTGTGTGTGGCTGAGGGGAATTAACGTCAGTTAGAATGGTGATGTATGCATACACACACACACACATTCACGCAAACATGCTAAAACCAGTCTGCTTTTCTTTTTTTGTTACAGGGAGGGCCTATGCACCAGAGTTCTACTATGACACATACAGTGCGTTGTGGCAGAACCGGCCCAGGGTCTACGGCTTCAAGCTACAGTGGACCCAGCAGAACCCCCTGTCTGTGGACCGCATCGTGGCCTACCGACTCGGGATGAAACAGGTGAGCAAGAATACAGGGACCTTCTCTCACTTTTATGCTCTCGGTTTTGTCCCAGTTTCACCCTTTTACGTCTACTTTTGTCTCAAAGGTAAGAGATCAATAAAGTTTGTATGTTTGAATTAACTGTAGCACACACTAGTTCCTAATTGTGTTGTCACTCATGAGAGTGAGTTCTATTGCAACAAATGTTATTACTCTGCAGTCATTTCATGCAGAAAGACTAAACCAAGGAGATTGATAAGCTTTGCAGAAGATGAGCCTGAGACCTAACGTATCCAATCCCACTAAAGCTTGTGCATGATGCACTTGTGAATACATTAGCATTTGTACTTTCTGACTGCGTCACATTCTCTTGTGGGGATCATTACCCCCCCCCCACCCAACCTCCATGTTGGTGGTGTTCCAGTTAGTGATGGCATTCCCTCTCCCTCAACTTCAGCACTGTCATCACTCAGCTGGAATAGTGGAGTCCTCAGCCACTTGTAATGACATCACACTGCGTGATTTATTCCCCGTCAGGGTTGTCATTGCCTTGTTCAAAGTCAACACTAAGTAAAACAAGTCACTGATTTCATTCATTTTTTTCTTAACAAAATTACCGGTCTTGTGTGCTGTTAGTCATCACTGCGGGGAACTGAGAACATTTTTTGGGGGTACTTTGTACACATCAGGTGTTCTGCCCAGTGGTTTCACACATGTTGGGGGCAACTCTCTTACACGACACGCTCAGCATTATTATTAGCACACTGAAGCACATTTTCACTGACTGCACAGATTTCTTTTAGGCTCGAGGGACTTCTTTAAGTGCTTGAGCTGGGTGGCTTTTTACATGGGAGGTGGTGCATCTGTATTGTCATTGAGTCGGCCCAAGTTCCAGTTCTGTTCTACCTTTTTTCGTTCATCTCTCCTGCTTTCGTGTTTTCTTTATTATGACAAAGCAGCTAGCAATTGTTTCTTATTTCCTCATTCTTGCTAGGTCTGCATAGGAGAGGAGCCTGACATAGGTGATTCTACAGAAGTGGTGAAAATTGCAGTCTCACCCCCCAACAAAAAAAAATAAAGAAAATTCACGTTTCGTTCGGTTGTTTGTTATTTTGTTTGTGTTCATTCGTTAAATAATTTAAGAATGTACGCTTACCACACTGCGCCTTGGTCTCCTTCGTACAACGGACGTGACAGAAGAACCCACCATAAAAGGACCAAGCAGCGTACTCAAGAGGAGTGGACATCCTGGGCCCGGGAGAAAGATGAGTGGAGGACATCTTGGACCTGGGAGGAGGTAATGGCAGGGGACAAGACTCTGCCATGGAAGCAGGTGGAAACAGCGCAGGAGGAACGGCGACAATACGAGGGGACACGGCTAGCACGAAAGCCCGAGAGGCAGCCCCAAGATTTTTTGGGGGGAGGGACACACGAGGAGATTGGCTGAGTCAGATTGGAGACCTGAGCCAACTCCTCGTGCTTACTGTGGGGAGCGTGTGATTGGTCAGGCACTGTGTTATTCAGAGATAGATGCCCACAGTGTCTCTAGTTCACATTCATAGCCCGGTGCGCTCTATTCCAGCTCCTCGCATTTGCCGAACTAGAATGGACATCCAGGCAGGACACATTGAGCCAGCTCTACGTTCCAGATCTCCAATGCGTCTCCACGGCCCAGTGTATCCTGTGCCTGCTCCCCGCACTCGCCCTGAGGTGCATGTCACCAGCCTGGTACCACCAGTGCCGGAACCACGCACCAGGCCTCCAGTGCGCCTCCAGAGTCCAGTACGTCCTGTGCCTGCTCCTCGCACCTGCCCTGAGGTGCATGTTTCCAGCCCGGTACCACGCACCAGGTCTCCAGTGCGCCTCCAGAGTCCAGTACGTCCTGTGTCTGCTCCTCGCACCTGCCCTGAGGTCCATGTCTCCAGCCCAGTACCACCAGTACCGGCACCTCACACCAGGTATCCAGTGCGACTCAGCAGTCCAGAGCTTCCGGCGACAGAACCTGGTCCAGAGCTTCCGGCGACGTTTAACAGTCCGGAACCTCCAACGACGGGCCACAGTCCGGAACCTCCGAGGGTAGATGCCCACCTGGACCCTCCCCTATTCAAGATGGCAGTCTCAGACTGAAGTATGTAACGAACATAGAGAAGCGGAAGAATTCCGTTTGAGTCTCAGGCAAGAGTTGGACAACATGTCCTAGAGAGGAATCTCTCGCGAGAAACGGGGCGTTGAGCTCAGAAAAAAATTAACTACATGGAATTCAAATAATTGAATCGACGTTGGTCAATTAGGTGTTTAAAAACTGAAATTAAACCACATTTTGGTTAATTGCTCAACACTCTGTTAGCTATGGGAATTATTTAATGTCCAAATTAAGTCACAATTGTCCAAACCGAAACGGTCACAACTGAAACAGTTGACCCATTATTGATATATATATTATTTAGTGTGTCATCATGGTATCTGTGACAGCACGCCATTGAGACCAATGTTCCCTCAAATTTTTGGGGGCACTGAGCAAATTTTCTGTCTTGTGAGCGGAAACTTAAACGTTGTGAGAATTCTTTGCAACTTCCGGCATGTGTTTACAGTGCCCTTACAGTTTTAGAAAGTAGCCAATAGGCTGTTGTGGCTATTTTAGCATAATGTAGGCCTATCAACAAAATAAATGTAGCAAATCCCATTACATTTTCACATGGAAATAGCTTTTTATTTCTATGATATAGCCTACAGTAGCCTATATGTGGTGTTTACACAGGCCTACATTACATAAGACGTTTTTACTTCATGAAGGACTTGACATTTATTTTTTACTTAGTCTGTAACACCATGGGCCAAATAGGTGACCATAAATTGCATTGTATTGTGTTGTAAAGAAACCACTTTACAAAATAAAATGAATCATTATTACCATACAGAGAATAAAACAATGTAGACTACCTCTCTGCTTAAGGCTTGAATATGCAAATAGCCATGTCTCAAAACACAACACTGCCACTTTAATTCAGACATAAGCTTTTTACCTGACTGACTTTTCAAAAATAGCTTGAAATGTAGGCTACACGTTTTGTGCTCTTGTAGGAAGCAGTAACTCCCCATTGTTGACCTATACTCATCTATAACTGGGCTAATAACTAGCCAAAAAATATTAACAAATGTGCACGCGCGTGGCACTGCGCTCTGATCTGATCTGAAAAGCGCATTCATTCTGTCTGGGAGTGGTCTGAGTGGGTAGGGGAAAATGGAAAACTAGCTGTTATTGGCAGAGAGGTTTGGAATTGTCTTTCTTATTGGTCTAACTATACTTAACAAAAATATAAACGCAACATGCAACAATTTCATTGATTTTACTGAATTATACAGTGAGGGGAAAAAGTATTTGATCCCCTGCTGATTTTGTACGTTTGCCCACTGACAAAGAAATAATCAGTCTATTATTTTAATGGTAGGTTTATTTGAACACTGAGAGACAGAATAACAACAAAAAAATCCAGCAAAACACATGTCAAAAATGTTATAAATTGATTTGCATTTTAATGAGGGATATAAGTATTTGACCCCTCTGCAAAATATGACTTAGTACTTGGTGGCAAAACCCTTGTTGGCAATCACAGAGGTCAGATGTATCTTGTAGTTGGCTACCAGGTTTGCACACATCTCAGGAGGGATTTTGTCCCATTCCTCTTTGCAGATCTTCTCCAAGTCATTAAGGTTTCGAGGCTGATGTTTGGCAACTCGAACCTTCAGCTCCCTCCATAGATTTTCTATGGGATTAAGGTCTGGAGACTGGCTAGGCCACTCCAGGACCTTAATGTCCGTCTTCTTGAGCCACTCCTTTGTTGCCTTGGCCGTGTGTTTTGGGTCATTGTCATGCTGGAATACCCACCCACGACCCATTTTCAATGCTCTGGCTGAGGGAAGGAGATTCCCACCCAAGATTTGATGGTACATGGCCCCGTCCATCGTCCCTTTGATGCGGTGAAGTTGTCCTGTCCCATTAGCAGAAAACACCCCCAAAGCATATTGTTTCCACCTCCATGTTTGACGGTGGGGATGGTGTTCTTGGGGTCATAGGCAGCATTCCCCCCTCCTCCAAACACGGCGAGTTGAGTTGATGCCAAAGAGCTCCATTTTGGTCTCATCTGACCACAACACTTTCACCCAGTTGTCCTCTGAATCATTTAGATGTTCATTGGCAAACTTCAGACGGGCATGTATATGTGCTTTCTTGAGCAGGGGGACCTTGCGGGCGCTGCAGGATTTCAGTCCTTCACGGCGTAGTGTGTTACCAATTGTTTTCTTGGTGACTATGGTCCCAGCTGCCTTGAGATCATTGACAAGATCCTCCCGTGTAGTTCTGGGCTGATTCCTCACCGTTTTCATGATCATTGCAAATCCACAAGTTGCGATCTTGCATGGAGCCCCAGGCCGAGGGAGATTGACAGTTCTTTTGTGTTTCTTCCATTTGCGAATAATCGCACCAACTGTTGTCACCTTCTCACCAAGCTGCTTGTCCCTGACATCCTTGGAGAGCTCTTTGGTCTTGGCCATGGTGGAGAGTTTGGAATCTGATTGATTGATTGCTTCTGTGGACAAGTGTCTTTTATATAGGTAACAAACTGAGATTACTAGCACTCCCTTTAAGAGTGTGCTCCTAATCTCAGCTCGTTTCCTGTATAAAAGACACCTGGGAGCCAGAAATGTTTATGAAATACTTATTTCCCTCATTAAAATGCAAATCAATTTATAACATTTTTGACATGCGTTTTTCTGGAAATCAGTCAATTGAAATAAATTCATTAGGCCCTAATCTATGAATTTCACATGACTGGGAATACACATATGCATCCGTTAGTCACAGATACCTTAAAAAAAATGGGCCTCCGGCTCTCGTCATGGTATTTTTGTGCATTCAAATTGCCATGGATAAAATGTAATTGTATTCATTATCCGTAGCTTATGCATGACCATATCATAACCCTACCTCCACTATAGGGTACACTGTTCACAATGTTGACATCAGCAAACCGCTCGCCCACATAACGCCAAACACGAGTTCTGCGGTTGTGAGGCCAGTCGGACATACTGCCAAATTCTCTAAAACGACATTTGAGGCAGCTTATGGTAGGAAAATGAACATTAAATTATCTGGCAACAGCTCTGGTGGACATTGCTGCAGTCAGCACGCCAATTGCACGCTCCCTCAAAACGTGAGACATCTGTGGCTTTGTGTGACAATCTGCACATTTTAGTGGCCTTTTGTCCCCAGCACAAGGTGCACCTATGTAATGATCAAGCTGTTTAATCAGCTTGTTGATATGCCACACCTGTCAGGTGGATGGATTATCTTGGCAAAGGATAAATGGTCACTAACAGGGATGTAAACACATTTGGGTGTATGGAACATTTCTGGAATCTTTTATTTCAGCTCATGAAACATAGGACCAACACTTTACATGTTGCGTTTATATTTTTGTTCAGTGTAATTTACCATAATGACACTTAAAGTGTCAAAGTGGCTGGTGATACATTTATTACATAAATTGTTCATTATTAAAGTGGCAGCAGTCACTCAATGTTAGTGAAGGCTGTTTAACAGTCTGATGGCCTTGAGATAGAAGCTGTTTTTCAGTCTCTCGGTCCCCGCTTTGATGCACCTGTACTGACCTCGCCTTCTGGATGATAGAGGGGTGAACAGGCAGTGGCTCGAGTGGTTGATGATCTTTTTGGCCTTCCTGTGACATTGGGTGGTGTAGGTGTCCTGGAGGGCAGGTAGTTTGTCCCCGGTGTTGCGTTGTGCAGACCTCATTACCCTCTGGAGAGCCTTACGGGCGGAGCAATTGCCGTACCAGGTGGTGATACAGCCCGACAGGATGCTCTCGATTGTGCATCTGTAAAAGTTTGTGAGCGTTTTTGGTGACAAGCCGAATTTCTTCAGCCTCCTGAGGTTGAAGAGGCGCTGCTGCGCCTTCTTCACCACGCTGTCTGTGTGGGTGGACCATTTCAGTTTGTCCGTGATGTGTACGCCGAGGAACTTTAAAAACGTTCCACCTTCTCCACTACTGTCCCGTCGATGTGGATAGGGGGCTGCTCCCTCTGCTGTTTCCTGAAGTCCACGATCATCTCCTTTGTTTTGTTGACTTTGAGTGTGAGGTTCCGTCATGAAGTCCAGGACCCAGTTGCACAGGGCAGGGTCGAGACCCAGGGTCTCAAGCTTAATGATGAGTTTGGAGGGTACTATGGTGTGAAATGCTGAGCTATAGTCGATGAGCAGCATTCTTACATAGGTATTCCTCTTGTCCAGATGGGTTAGGGCAGTGTGATTGCAATTGCATCGTCTGTGGACCTATTTGGGCGGTAAACAAATTGGAGTGGGTCTAGGGTGTCAGGTAGGGTGGAGGTGATATGGTCCATGAAAAGTCTCTCAAAGCACTTTCTTGGGAACAGGAACAATGGTGCCCCTCTTGAAGCATGTGGGAACAGCAGACTGGGATAAGAATTGATTGAATATGTCTGTCAACACACCAGCCAGCTGGTCTGCGCATGCTCTGAGGACGTGGCTGGGGATGCCGTCTGGGCCGCCAGCCTTGTGAGGGTTAACACATTTAAATGTTTTACTCACATTGGCTGCAGTGAAGGAGAGCTTGCAGGTTTTGGTAGCGGGCCGTGTCAGTGGCACTGTATTGTCCTCAAAGTGAGAAAAGGAGTTGTTTTGTTTGTCTGGGAGCAAGACATCGTGGTCCGCGATGGGGCTGGTTTTCCTTTTGTAGTCCGTGATTGACAGTAGACCATGACACATACCTCTTGTGTCTGAGCCGTTGAATTGCGACTTTACTATACTGACGCTTAGCTTGTTTGATTGCCTTGCTGAGGGAATGGCTACACTGTTTGTATTCGGTCATTTTCCAGTCACCTTGCCCTTGATTAAAAGCAGTGGTTCGCGCTTTCAGTTTTGCGTGAATGCTGCCATCAATCCACGGTTTCTGGTTGGAGAATGTTTTAATATACTCTGTGGGTACAACAACACCGATGCACTTGCTAATGAACTCAGTCACCGAATCATAGTATTCATCAATGTTATTGTCCAACGGAACATATCCCAGTCCACGTGATCAAAGCAATCTTGAAGCATGGAATCCGATTGGTCGGACCAGCATTGAACAGACCTGAGCAGGGGCGCTTCCTGTTTTAGTTTCTGTCTATTGGCTGGGAGCAACAAAATGGGGTCGTGTTCAGATTTTCCGAAAGGAGGGAGGGGGAGGGCTTTATATGCGTCGCGAAAGTTAGAATAACACTGATCCAGGGTTTTGTCAGCCCGGGTTGCATTTGATATGCTGATAAAATTTAGGGAGCCTTGTTTTCGGATCAGCCTTGTTAAAATCCTCAGCTACTAAATGCAGCCTCAGAATATGTGGTTTCCAGTTTACGTAGAGTCAAATTAATTTATTTCAGGGCCGTCGATGTGTCTGCTTGGGGGGGGATATACACAACTGTGATTATGATCGAAGTGAATTCTCTTGGTGCGGTCCGCATTTGATTGTAAGGAATTCTAGGTCAGGTGAACAAAAGGACTTGAGTTCCGGTATGTTGTTATGATGTTATGATCACACCACATCTCTTTAATCATAAGGCATACACCCCCACCCTTCTTCTTACCAGAGAGATGTTTGTTTCTGTTGGCGCGATGCGTGAAGAAACCAGGTGGCTGTACCGACTCTGATAACGTATCCCGAGTGAGCCATGTTTCCGTGAAACAAAGAACGTTACAATCTCTGATGTCTCTCTGGAAGGCAACCTTGCTCAGATTTTGTCTACCTTGTTGTCAAAAGACTGGACATTGGCGAGTAGTATGCTCGGGAGCGGTGCGTGATGTGCCCGTCTACGGAGCCTGACCAGAAGAGCACTCCATCTGCCCCTTCTGCAGTGCCGTTGTTTTGGGTCTGTACTATACACTACTAATTTTGAAAATTACTCTCTCCAGAAATAAGTCTCTCACTGTTGCCGCCTGCTACCGACCCCCCTCAGCTCCCAGCTGTGCCCTGGACACCATTTGTGAATTGATCGCCCCCCATCTAGCTTCAGAGTTTGTTCTGTTAGGTGACCTAAACTGGGATATGCTTAACACCCCGGCAGTCCTACAATCTAAGCTAGATGCCCTCAATCTCACTCAAATCATCAAGGAACCCACCAGGTACAACTCCCTAACTCTGTAAACAAGGGCACCCTCATAGACGTCATCCTGACCAACTGGCCCTCCAAATACACCTCCGCTGTCTTCAACCAGGATCGCAGCGATCACTGCCTCATTGCCTGTATCCGCTACGGAGCCGCAGTCAAACGACCACCCCTCATCACTGTCAAACGCTCCCTAAAACACTTCTGTGAGCAGGCCTTTCTAATCGACCTGGCCCGGGTATCCTGGAAGGACATTGACCTCATCCCGTCAGTTGAGGATGCCTGGTCTTTCTTTAAAAGTAACTTCCTCACCATTTTAGATAAGCATGCTCCGTTCAAAAAATGCAGAACTAAGAACAGATATAGCCCCTGGTTCAGTCCAGACCTGACTGCCCTCGACCAGCACAAAAACATCCTGTGGCGGACTGCAATAACATCGAATAGTCCCCGCGATATGCAACTGTTCAGGGAAGTCAGGAACCAATACACACAGTCAGTCAGGAAAGCTAAAGCCAACTTCTTCAGGCAGAAGTTTGCATCCTGTAGCTCCAACTCCAAAAAGTTCTGGGACACTGTGAAGTCCATGGAGAACAAGAGCACCTCCTCCCAGCTGCCCACTGCACTGAGGCTAGGTAACACGGTCACCACCGATAAATCCATGATTATCGAAAACTTCAACAAGCATTTCTCAACGGCTGGCCATGCCTTCCGCCTGGCTACTCCAACCTCGGCCAACAGCCCCCCCCCTCCGCAGCTACTCGCCCAAGCCTCTCCAGGTTCTCCTTTACCCAAATCCAGATAGCAGATGTTCTGAAAGAGCTGCAAAACCTGGACCCGTACAAATCAGCTGGGCTTGACAATCTGGACCCTCTATTCCTGAAACTATCCGCCGCCATTGTCGCAACCCCTATTACCAGCCTGTTCAACCTCTCTTTCATATCGTCTGAGATCCCCAAGGATTGGAAAGCTGCCGCAGTCATCCCCCTCTTCAAAGGGGGCGACACCCTGGACCCAAACTGTTACAGACCTATATCCATCCTGCCCTGCCTATCTAAGGTCTTCGAAAGCCAAGTCAACAAACAGGTCACTGACCATCTCGAATCCCACCGTACCTTCTCCGCTGTGCAATCTGGTTTCCGAGCCGGTCACGGGTGTACCTCAGCCACGCTCAAGGTACTAAACGATATCATAACCGCCATCGATAAAAGACAGTACTGTGCAGCCGTCTTCATAGACCTTGCCAAGGCTTTCGACTCTGTCAATCACCGTATTCTTATCGGCAGACTCAGTAGCCTCGGTTTTTCGGATGACTGCCTTGCCTGGTTCACCAATTACTTTGCAGACAGAGTTCAGTGTGTCAAATCGGAGGGCCTGTTGTCCGGTCCTCTGGCAGTCTCTATGGGGGTGCCACAGGGTTCAATTCTCGGGCCGACTCTTTTCTCTGTATATATCAATGATGTTTCTCATGCTGCGGGCGATTCCCTGATCCACCTCTACGCAGACGACACCATTCTATATACTTCCGGCCCGTCCTTGGACACTGTGCTATCTAACCTCCAAACGAGCTTCAATGCCATACAGCACTCCTTCCGTGGCCTCCAACTGCTCTTAAACGCTAGTAAAACCAAATGCATGCTTTTCAACCGTTCGCTGCCTGCACCCGCACGCCTGACCAGCATCACCACCCTGGATGGTTCCGACCTTGAATATGTGGACATCTATAAGTACCTAGGTGTCTGGCTAGACTCTAAACTCTCCTTCCAGACCCATATCAAACATCTCCAATCGAAAATCAAATCAAGAGTCGGCTTTCTATTCCGCAACAAAGCCTCCTTCACTCACGCCGCCAAACTTACCCTAGTAAAACTGACTATCCTACCGATCCTCGACTTCGGCGATGTCATCTACAAAATTGCTTCCAACACTCTACTCAGCAAACTGGATGCAGTTTATCACAGTGCCATCCGTTTTGTCACTAAAGCACCTTATACCACCCACCACTGCGACTTGTATGCTCTAGTCGGCTGGCCCTCGCTACATATTCGTCTCCAGACCCACTGGCTCCAGGTCATCTACAAGTTCATGCTAGGTAAAGCTCCGCCTTATCTCAGTTCACTGGTTACGATGGCAACACCCATCCGTAGCACGCGCTCCAGCAGGTGTATCTCACTGATCATCCCTAAAGCCAACACCTCATTTGGCCGCCTTTCGTTCCAGTTCTCTGCTGCCTGTGACTGGAACGAATTGCAAAAATCGCTGAAGTTGGAGACTTTTATCTCCCTCACCAACTTCAAACATCTGCTATCTGAGCAGCTAACCGATCGCTGCAGCTGTACATAGTCTATTGGTAAATAGCCCACCCATTTTCACCTACCTCATCCCCATACTGTTTTTATTTATTTATTTTTATGATCTTTTGCACACCAATATCTCTACCTGTACATAACCATCTGATCATTTATCACTCCAGTGTTAATCTGCATAATTGTAATTATTCGCCTACCTTCTCATGCCTTTTGCACACAAGGTATATAGACTCCCCTTTTTTCTACTGTGTTATTAACTTGTTAATTGTTTACTCCATGTGTAACTCTGTGTTGTCTGTTCACACTGCTATGCCTTATCTTGGCCAGTTCGCAGTTGCAAATGAGAACTTGTTCTCAACTAGCCTACCTGGTTAAATAAAGGTGAAATAAAAAAATTACAAAAATAAAATACTGTGCTCTACTGTATTCTACTGTGCTGTGCTCTACTGTACTGTTTTGTGCTCTACTGTACCCCACTGTATGCTACTGTGTTCATACAAAGACTCAATCATGGATACACTTACTGACAGTTGTGGCTGCTTCGCGTGATGTATTGCTGTCTCTACCTTCTTGCCCTTTGTGCTGTTGTCTGTACCCAATAATGTTTGTACCATGTTGTGCTGCTGCCATGTGTTGCTACCATGTTGTTGTCATGTTGTGTTGCTGCTATGCTATGTTATGTTGTCTTAGGTCTCTCTTTTTATGTAGTTTTGTGGTGTCTCTTGTCGTGATGTGTGTTTTGTCTTATATTTTTTTAAATACCCGTCCCCGCAGGAGGCCTTTTGGTAGGCCCACATTGTAAATATGAATTTGTTCTTGACTGACTTGCCTATTTAAATAAAGGATACATAAAATATATACTGTACAAGTCAGTTAAGAACAAATTATTATTTACAATGATGGCCGACTTAAAGGCCACAAAACACAAAACATGGTACAAACATTATTGTGCACAGACAACAGCACAAAGGTCAAGAAGGTAGAGACAACAATACATCACGCGAAGCGGCCACAACTGTTAGTAAGAGTGTCCATGATTTGAGTCTTGGAATGAAGAGATTGAGATAAAACAAGAACAGGAGATGAGTGAGGGCAGGAAACTAATTAACGACTTCACCCAGAGGGGAATAGCTGCCAAAATAAGGTGAGGAACCAGTGATAGAATTCACTAGAACAGAGGATAGCTGTGTGCGCCGTGATTACATGTGCGTGAGCTATGTCTGAAAACCAGACAGCCAGTATATTTTAGTGGGAGAGGAGAAGAAGTCGCTGCTGGGTAAAAAGAGGACTCTTTCACTCTTCCGGACTCATCACATTGGATGTGCCCGGTTTTCACAGTCTCTGTCAGCCCCTCTTTTGTTTAAAAGACAACGTTCTCTAACCACCTGTCTTTTGCAATGGTAGCACATTATGGAGAGCTTGTATTGTGGTTTTACTCGCCAGGTTCAGTACAGTGGTTTCCTGGATGAGGCCCATCCATCATGGAAGTATGGCTGGTGACTGCTCTCTCCTTTCCGCCTGGCTCAGTGCCTGCTGTGTCCACCACACTCCTCTCACCCTCTCTAGGCTGGCACTCCGGCGCTCACTCACATTTGCTCACGTGTGACATTTTCAGGACACCAGCCGCTGGTTGACGTTTATTGTCATTATTCTTGTCCTGCAGGCAGAACTGAACAGTTTCCTTTTAGATAGGCCAGCTGCAAATTCAATATGGCTATATTGTAAAATATTCCTGAAAGCAAAATAAGTGCTACTACTTTTTGATCTTTACAGTAATTTTAGGCATTAGGGTTAGCAGTTTGTTTATGGTTATGTTTTAAATCAGATTTGATGACTTTGTGGCTATGCTAACTGGTGACCACTTTGCAGGGCTGCCTCCAGAACAAGATTCATGACGAAAAAGGCTAACCTGCACACCAGCCTGCATGGGGTTTAACTTAACCCTCATCACGGCAGACTGGACACTTGCAGTTCCTAGCAATTTTATTTTATTTTTCTGTTATTTTACCAGGTAAGTTGACTGCGAACACATTCTCATTTGCAGCAACAACCTGGGGAATAGTTACAGGGGAGAGGAGGGGGATTAATGAGCCAATTGTAAACTGGGGATTGTTAGGTGACCGTGATGGTTTGAGGGCCAGATTGGGAATTTAGCCAGGACACCGGGGTTAACACACCTACAATAAGTGCCATGGGATCTTTAATAACCTCAGAGAGTCACGACTACCGTTTAACATCCCATCTGATAGACGGCACCCTACGCAGGGCAGTGTCCCCAATCGGGGTATATCCTTTTAGACCAGAGGAAAGAGTGCCTCCTACTGGCTCTCCAACACCACTTCCAGCAGCATCTGGTCTCCCATCCAGGAACTGACCAGGACCAACTCTGCTTAGCTTTAGAAGCAAGCCAGCAGTGGTATGCAGGGTGGTATGCTGCTGGCATAACACCAATAAATGGGCTATAGGTATGGATTTTTTTAATAACATGCCTATTTGTGTTTTACAGCTAATTGATCTTTAATTGAGAATAAGAGCAGGGAAATCTCTAGTCATTTGTCACGGGTGTCGTTGGAACTAGACCAAGGTGCAGCGTGGTGAGTGTGCATTTTATTTTATTTTAAAATGTCACCAACAAAACAACAAATGAAAGCAACAACCGTGAAGCTTACTGGGCTAAGTACCACAAACTCAGTTAACTACCCACACTGAAAGGAGGGAAAAAGGGCTACCTATGATTCCCAATCAGAGACAACGATAGACAGCTGTCCCTGATTGAGAACCATACCCAGCCAAAACATAGAAATAAAGAAACCTAGAAAACAAAAAATAGAATGCCCACCCCACATCACACCCTGACCTAACCAAATAGAGAAATAAAACATCTCTCTAAGGTCAGGGCGTGACATCATTTGTGTCCCTCTAGATCTGACTGCAATACTAGTGAAAAGACTACTCACTAATTTGTAGTATTATATTACCCTGTAAACCAGGAATTTTATGAAATAATATCCATGGGGAAAACAAAGCAGCACCATCTTTGGCCATCAAATCGAAGGCAAACAGAACAAATACTTGACATAAAATCAGTCAAAAGTAAATCAAACCCCACTTCTTGTTTTGAAGTGTTAAGCGTTGGAGATTTTCATATTGTTTCTAATTTCCTTAGCTTTCATCATTGTTTTGCCCTTGCCTTTAAAATCTTGTTAGGGAGAAGGTAATTGCTTTTCAAATGAGCTTATTCTGTTTGAGTATGAATGCTTTCCAGCGCTTTTTATATTGTCTGTGTCCAGTTGGCTGGTTTGATTTTAGAGTTTCATTTAGTCCTTGTTTACTTGTGTGTGTGTGTGTGTGTGTGTGTGTGTGTGTGTGTGTGTGTGTGTGTGTGTGTGTGTGTGTGTGTGTGTGTGAACAAAGTGTTTCTTCCCAATCCAATCATTTGCCAAAATGACAGATAACCAGTCCTATTCTTTAAGCAGAATCAGCCTGCTATTATTCTCTCTGTATTGTGCGTAGTTTAATTGCATTGTTTTCCGGGCAACGAGTAATGATGAATAATGAACACTTCCATTCACTTTTTAATCACTTCCACTTTTCCAACATCATGGCTTTGGCGTCACAAACTATTTACATAATGAGGAAATGATAGCTACCTCGATGATGAGAGGTCACCATTATTATACGCATTAGTCGCAGTGGTCTAAGGACATGCAGATTAATTCTCATAGTTACAAGCCAACCGATAACAGAGTTAGTCTCACTTCGACTGGGGGATTTGGCGTCGGCAATGACTATGTGAGCCTATATCACGTTCTCACCAAACACGCTATGTCGCTATCTTCCGCTCTCATTCTTTATCCTTGATAACAATAGCTGATCAGATCCCAGATGGATCAAGCCATTGGGAGTTCGGGGATCAGCCCGGGCTGCCTAGAAGTGTTGCAATTCCACTGTAATAATGTCATCATACAGCTCCAGTGTTGCAGCAAGTGGGAAGTAGCATCCCATTGATTCATTCTGAGGAAGAAAGGCAGTTTGTCCCTCTGTTGGTTTGGACTGGTTGGCTGGTTGTCTGGCCGGTTGTCTGTCTGTCCATTTGTCTTTCAATACCCATTTCCATGGTAAATTGTGTGCAAGGGAGGGAGGAGGGAGGTAGGGGGGGAGTCAGAGGGGTAACGTCCTTCGTGACGCTAACTCTCCAAGCTCCCATCTTTTTCAGCCAGGGGGCCCAGAGGTGTGGCCTCATTCTGCCCCCCCCCCCCCACACACACACACACACTCCCGTTGATGATGGAAGCCCTCGCGGGGTCCTGACGGCGGTTGTTTCCGATCGTGCGACCCAGCAGGACACCCTTATCCAATTGTGCACCCCATATCCGCCTCTGATTCCCGTGCCCCCATACTGTTTATCCACTTCATTTATTCAATGGTGAGTTCCCTCTTCTCTCACTCACTCACTCTCCCTCCCACCCACACCTAAACTGCTGCTAATAGCATATTAAACTCTGCGACAGCTCAGCGGACTTCACCCCAACTTCACATACTGTGTTGTCTTGCTCAGTATTAATAGTCAAGGCCGGAACATTTTTAGTTAGTTACCTGCAATTTATCTAGCATCCTAACAAGGCCACACTCATTCACAGTCCCCCTTTCAACTCCCCCTCCCTCTTTAGTACACTACCGTTAGAATATCTGTTTCACAAAGTGATTTTCTTGTCCTTGTCGTACCTGATAGGGTAGCCTATTGCAAATACAGAAGTATTTAGTTGTATATTTCATATTTACTGGATATCTTTAAAAATGTATTATATATTTACTGGATATATCATCATATTCACTCTCTCCCTATCACAGTCTGCTGTCACCACTTGCTTCAAAATGTCCACCATTGTTCCTGTACCCCAGAGAGTTAAGGTAACTGAACTAAATGACTATTGCTTTGAGAGGCTAGTTAAGGATCATATCGCCTTACCCGACACCTTTTGACCCACTACAATTTGCATAACACCCCAATAGATCCACAGATGATGCAATAGCACTGCACACTGCCCTATCCCATCTGGACAAGAGGAATATCTATGTAAGAATGTTGTTCATTGACTACTGAACCTTCAACACCATAGCACCATCCAAGTTCATCATTAAGCACAATGAGACAGACTACTGGGAGGAGCTGAGGGGCCTGGCGTAGTGATGCCAGGAAAATAACCTCTTCCCTCAACAAAACAAAGGAGTTGATCGTGGACTTCTGGAGACTGCAGAGGGAGCATGCCCCCAAATCAACAGGGCCGCAGAGAAGCTGAAAAGCTTCAAGTTCCTCAGCGTACACATCACTGACAATCTTAAATGGTCGACCCACACAGACAGTGTGGTGAAAAAGGCGCAACAGGGCCTCTTCAACCTCAGGAGGCTGAAGAAATGTGGCTTGGCCCCTAAAGACCCTCACAAACCTTTACAGATGCACCATTGAGAGCATCCTGTCTGGCTCTATCACCGGCCTGGTACGGCAACTTCATACTCTGCAACTGCAGGGCTCCCTAGAAGGTGGTGCGGTCTGCCCAACGCATCACTGGGGGCACGGCACACTGCCTGCCCTCCAGGACAGCTACAGCACCCACAGGAAAGCCAATAAGATTATCAAGCCACCCAAACCACTGCCTGTTTGCCCTGCTATCATCCAGAAGGCAAGGTCAGTACAGGTGCATCAAAGCTGGGACTGAGAAACTGAAAAACAGCAATCAGACTGTTAAATAGCCATCACTAGCCCGCCTCCACCCAGTTCCCTGCCCTGAACTTAGTCACCGTCACTAGCCGGCTACCACCCGGTTACTCAACCCTACACCTTAGAGGCTGCTGCCCTATGTATATAGACATGGAACACTTGTCACTTTAATAATGGAACTATTTTACTCATTTCGTATGTATGATATTGTATTCTAGTCAAGGCCATCCTATTCACCTATTGCTGTAAATATACTATTATATCCTACAAATTCTTCAGATATACTACATATTCTATCCACATACCGTCCATAATGTCTATACATCCCATCATATATACACTGCTCAAAAAAATAAAGGGAACACTTAAACAACACAATGTAACTCCAAGTCAATCACACTTCTGTGAAATCAAACTGTCCACTTAGGAAGCAACACTGATTGACAATAAATTTCACATGCTGTTGTGCAAATGTAATAGACAACAGGTGGAAATTATAGACAATTAGCAAGACACCCCCAATAAAGGAGTGGTTCTGCAGGTGGTGACCACAGACCACTTCTCAGTTCCTATGCTTCCTGGCTGATGTTTTGGTCACTTTTGAATGCTGGCGGTGCTTTCGCTCTAGTGGTAGCATGAGACGGAGTCTACAACCCACACAAGTGGCTCAGGTAGTGCAGCTTATCTAGGATGACACATCAATGCAAGCTGTGGCAAGAAGGTTTGCTGTGTCTGTCAGCGTAGTGTCCAGAACATGGAGGCGCTACCAGGAGAAAGGCCAGTACATCAGGAGACGTGGAGGAGGCCGTAGGAGGTCACCAACCCAGCAGCAGGACCGCTACCTCCGCCTTTGTGCAAGGAGGAGCAGGAGGAGCACTGCCAGAGCCCTGCAAAATGACCTCCAGCAGGCCACAAATGTGCATGTGTCTGCTCAAACACCCAACTTCGTGCTGGACGTTTGGCATTTGCCAGAGAACACCAAGATTGGCAAATTCACCATTGGCGCCCTGTGCTCTTCATAGATGAAAACAGGTTCACACTGAGCACATGTGACAGAGTCTGGAGACGCCGTGGAGAACGTTCTGCTGCTTGCAACTTCCTCCAGCAGACCGGTTTGGCGGTGGGTCAGTCATGGTGTGGGCTGGCATTTCTTTGGGGGGCCGCACAGCCCTCCATGTGCTCGCCAGAGGTAGCCTGACTGCCATTAGGTACCGAGATGAGATCCTAAGACCCCTTGTGAGACCATATGCTGGTGCGGTTGGCCCTGGGTTCCTCCTAATGCAAGACAATGCTAGACCTCATGTGGCTGGAGTGTGTCAGCAGTTCCTGCAAGAGGAAGGCATTGATGCTATGGACTGGCCCGCCCGTTCCCCAGACCTGAATCCAATTGAGCACATCTGGGACATCATGTCTCGCTCCATCCACCAAGGCCACGTTGCACCACAGACTGTCCAGGAGTTGGAGGATGCTTTAGTCCAGGTCTGGGAGGAGATCCCTCAGGAGACCATCCGCCACCTCATCAGGAGCATGACCAGGCGTTGTAGGGAGGTCATATTCAGGCACGTGGAGGCCACACACACTATTGAGCCTCATTTTGACTTGTTTTAAGGACATTATATCAAAGTTGGTTCAGCCTGTAGTGTGGTCTTCCACTTTAATTTTTTAGTGTGACTCCAAATCCAGACCTCCATGGGTTGATCAATATGATTTCCATTGATAATTTTTGTGTGATTTTGTTGTCAGCACATTCAACTATGTAAAGGCAGGGTAGCCTAGTGGTTAGAGCGGTGGACTAGTAACCAGAAGGTTGCAAGTTCAAATCCCCGAGCTGACAAGGTACAAATCTGTCATTCTGCCCCTGAACAGGCAGTTAACCCACTGTTCCTAGGCTGTCATTGAAAATAAGAATTTGTTCTTAACTAACTTGCCTAGTTAAAAAAAAGTATTTAATAATAATATTTCATTCATTCAGATCTAGGATGTGTTATTTTAGTGTTCCCTTTATGTTTTTGAGCAGTGTATATATACAGTTGAAGTCGGAAGTTTACATACACTTAGGTTGGAGTCATTAAAACTTGTTTTCAACCACCCCACAGATTTCTTGTTAACAAACTATAGTTTTGGAAAGTTGGTTAGGTCACTTTGTGCATGACACAAGTAATTTTTCCAAAAATTGTTTACAGACAGATTATTTCACTTATAATTCACTGTATCACAATTCCAGTGGGTCAGAAGTATACGTACACTAATTGGACTGTGCCTTTAAACAGCTTGGAAAATTCCAGAAAATGATGTCATGTCTTTAGAAGCTTCTGATAGGACAATTGACATAATTTGAGTCAATTGGAGGTGTACCTGTGGATGTATTTCAAGGCCTACCTTCAAACTCGATGCCTATTTGCTTGACATCATTGGAAAATTAAAATAAATCATCCACGACCTCAGAAAAAGAATTGTAGACCTCCACAAATTCAGGTCATCCTTGGGAGCAATTTCCAAAAGCCTGAAGGTACCAAGTTCATCTGTACAAACAATAGACACCATGGGACCCCACAGCCATCATACCGCTCAGGAAGGAGATGCGTCTCCTAGAGATGAACGTACGTTGGTGCGAAAAGTGCAAATCACACTGGAACAACAACAGAGGACCTTGTGAAGATGCTGGAGGAAACAGGTACAAAAGTATCTTAATCCACAGTAAAACGAGTCCTGTATCGGCATAACCTGAAAGGCCGGTCAGCAAGAGAGAACCCACTGCTCCAAAACCGCCATAAAAAAACAGACTACGGTTTGCAACTGCACTTGGGGACAAATATTGTACTTTTTGGAGAAATGTCCTCTGGTCTGATGAAACAAAAATAGAACTGTTGGCCATATTGACCATTGTTATGTTTGGAGGAAAAAGGGGGAGGCTTGCAAGCCGAAGAACACCAACCCAATCTTGAAGCACGGAGGTGGCAGCATCATGTTGTGGGGGTGCTTTGCTGCAGGAAGGACTACTATTTTATACCCCATGCATACTTCCAAGTTGGGGAAAAATGGCTTAAGGACAACAAAGTCAAGGTATTGGAGTGGTCATCACAAAGCCCTGACCTCAATCACATAGAATATTTTTGTGGGCAGAACTGAAAAATTCTGTGTGAGCATGGAGACCAACAAACCTGACTCAGTTACACCAGTTCTGTCAGGGGGAATGGGCCAACATTCACCCAACTTATTGTGGGAAGCTTGTGGAAGGCTACCCGAAACGTTTGACCCAAGTTAAACAATTTAAAGACAATGCTACCAAATACTAATTCAGTGTATGTAAACTTCTGACCCACTGGGAATGTGATGAAATAAATAAAAGCTGAAATAAATCCTTCTCTCTACTATTATTCTGACATTTCACATTCTTAAAATGAAGTGGTGATCCTAATTGACCTTAGATTGGGAATTTTTACGAGGATTAAATGTCAGGAATTTTTAAAAACTGAGTTTAAATGTATTTGGCTAAGGTGTATGTAAACTTCTGACTTCAACTGTGTATATGTATATATATACTCAGCAAAAAAATAAACCTCCTCTCACTGTCAACTGCGTTTATTTTCAGCAAACTTAACATGTGTAAATATTTGTATGAACATAACAAGATTCAACGACTGAGACATAAATTGAACAATTTCCACAGAAATTGAATAATGTGTCCCTGAACAAAGGGGGGTCAAAATCAAAAGTAACAGTCAGTATTTGTTTAACACTTTTTTGGTTACTACATGATTCCATAAGTGTTATTTCCCAGTTTTGATGTCTTCACTATTATTCTACAATGTATAAAATAGTAAAAATAATGAACTCTCTTGAATGAGTAGGTGTGTCCATACTTTTGACTGGTACTGTATAAAGCCAAGGCAACTCTGCAGTCCAGCGCGACACCACTGAAGGGCCTAGTGCGGCAACAAGCTTTGGACATTAAAGAGAGGACTACTCCGTGTTTATACATCCTGACAGAGCATAGAAAAGGAGGAGATGAGGAGAAATTCCAAGTCCAAGTCGCAGCGAGTTTCCACGCCTTGGCCTCGAGTGCTCACAGTGTGTTTGTCATCCTTGGCATCATTAGCCTAGCTTTCTGTTTCATTGTCATCGTCATCAACTGACTGTGCATTTATAAACATGTCTTGTGTCAGAATTAGTGTGGAGGATAAAACAATTGGGTATTGCTCAAACAGATTAGAACGAACTCAAGGCTAATTGGTTCCATTTTAATGATTTAGTGATGTTTGCTTTTTGCGAGAAAGAGGCCTTGGATTGAATTCTCCCCGGATTGTTATTTACTCAGAGTAAATGATTTTCCCCCTCATCTCCTGTGGATTTGAGGCCTAGTTTTCTGTATCCCGATGAATCGCAGAGGAAGTGAGAGGGGGAATTTGCATGAGAAGGGATCTCTTTCTTCTTCTGTCTCTTTCTCCCTCTACCTCTCTCTCCCCCTTTACACAACAATATTTGCAGAACGATGACTTGAATAAGAAGTGAGAGTTGTTTCCATGGCAACACTGCATTTTACCTCCAACAGGCATTGCATAGCAGAATACAAAAAGGGCAGCGCTGATTGTAGTTGAAGAGACTTCAATAAAGAGTTTTTGCAAGTTCTTACCCTGACATTGGATTTCTTCATAGTCACTATTTTGGTGGATCACATGACATTTTGTCTAACTGTGTATGCAACCATACATGAGAGTCAGTATCTGCTCTCTCTCTCAATATCTCTAAGCAGTAAATGCTGAAAGGTGGGTGCATATTTATAGAGGACATAGCATTGAGTCACGATTTTAATTACCATAAAAAGAACCATGGCATTCAAATCACCATTATCACCGTGAATGACCCTAACATGGAACGTTAATGGCTCTTATCTTCTCTACCTCCTACCTGCAACGTGGGCAATCATCAAAACGAGCCGATCTATAGCTAAAGGACTCCTGACATCTCCAGGTGTGATAAGTAACATTTTTGTCTTGGTCTGTTATCTAGTACTGTATTTTTGCTAGCGAGGGCCATCTACTTTAAGTGTGATTCTGATTCTCAGAAGCCTACTTGATATGTGAACTGCTGACTGCTCATAACTTGCAGCTGATTGTTGACACATCAACCAGGATTAAGGGGCAATTTGTGACTGTTTTGTTAATCAGTGCCTGTATTGGAGGGGGAGTAGTTTCTCCTTTTTACGTAGTTATTCTCAGATCTAATTTGACTATTTTGTAGCTTTGTCAACTATGTGTGTTTTCTTTTCCTGTTCACCCCTCTCCCTGTAGCCTTTACAGATGCCCCCCAGCCCTTGGCTGCAACCCTTCTATTTTACTGTACCCTGCTGGCACAACCCCTGTACAATTCATGTTCTCTAGCAGCGTTTGGAACTGTCGATCTACGGTCAAGAACGCAGAGTTCAGTCCATAGACTTTTTGACCCTGACCGACACCTGGATCACCGCAGAGAACACTGCTACTCCAGCTACTCTCTCTTCATCTGGCTATGTGTTCTTTCATAGTCTGAGAGCATCTGGTCATCACGGTGGTGGCACAGGGCTACTCATTTATCCTAAGTGGAGATTTTCTATTTTCTCCCTCCCTCACTCACCTGTCCATCTCCTCTAGAATTTCATGCTGTCACTTGTCCACTCAAGCTTAACATTGTTGTAATCTATTGCCCACCAGGTGCCCTTAGAGAGTTCCTCAATTATCTTGACACCTTGATAAGCTAATTTCCTGATGATGGCTCACCGCTCATTGTAATGGGTGACTTCAACCTCCAAACGTCTGCCTTCGATTTATTTATTCCCACCTTTCTTTCCTCTCCTTGCCTCTTTTGACTTCTCCCTTTCCCAGTGCCCTCCCACTCACAAGGCAGGCAATAGACTTGACCTAATCTTTACTATGGGCTGTTCGTCTACTCACTGCAACCTTTGAAAAGAAGGTTGACAACATCCGTTCCTCATTCACTCAGCCTATTGAATCCACTGGTCCCACTCACACAGAACTACCCTACACCTTGACTTCTTTCTCCCCTCTGCTGACATATCTGCCAGGCACGCAGAGATGCAATCCTGTGATGAGTGGCCGCTCATCAACCTGCCCATTAGACCCCATCCCCTCCTCCCTACTCCAGACCATCTCTGAAGATCTCCCCTCATCAATCAATCCCTGATCACTGGCTGCGTTACCTGTTGAGGCGAGGCGTTCCCCTCAGGGAACTCCACCCCCCCCATTCAGCTGAAAAGGTGGCGCAGGGAATGCAAAAATATTCTTTAGAAATATTTTACCTCCACACATTAACAAGTCCAATACCTCAAATGAAAGATAAACACCTTGTTCATCTACCCATCGTGTCAGATTTTTAAAAATGTTTTACAGCGAAAACACAACATATATTTATGTTAGACCACCACCAAACCAAAGAAAAAACTTAGCCATTTTTTCCAGCCAAAGATAAAATCACAAAAGCAGGATTAGAAATAAAATCAATCACTAACCTCTTGAAAATCTTCATCAGATGACAGTCATATGACATGTTACACAGTACATTTATGTTTTGTTCGATAATATGCATTTTATATCCATAAATCTCGGTTTACATTGACGCCATGTTCAGAAATTCCTCCAAAATATCCGGAGGAATTATAGAAAGCCACGCCAGATAACAGAAATACTCATCATAAACTTTGACTAAAGATACATGTTCTACATATAATTAAAGATACACTGGTTCTTAATGCAACCACTGTGTCAGATTTATTTTAAACGTTACGGAAAAAGCCTAACATTGCAATAATCTGAGACGGCGCTCAGACGTAACAATATTTCTCTGCCATGTTGGAGTCAACAGAAATACAAAATTACAACATAAATATTCCCTTTGATGATCTTTCATCAGAATGTACTAGTGTCCAAGTAGCAGCATTTGCTATCACTTTCAGCTCACGTGCCCAAAAACTGACTTCTGGTCCAGGATAACTTGCATGAAAACTTCCAAAAGCCATATTCCAGGTCAAAAAAACTGGTCAAACTAAGTGCAGAATCAATCTTCAGGATGTTATAATCATATATATCCAATAACGTTCCAACCGGATCATTCGTTTTCATCTGGGGGCTGATTGGAACAGCCGTAGCACTCACAGAGAAATGCGCCACAACAAAATGGCATTCTCTTGCCACACCGACTATTTTCCCTCCCATTAGGTCAAAGTTCACAGCAAATGCTCCATTACACTTTCTACTGAATGAGGGCATCTTGTGGAAGACATAGGAAGTGTTTCCAGATCCATAACTTGTTGGGAAGGGAGGGGGCGATGACGTCAAAGTTGCCCCAACTTTCAGAATTTCAAAACTTGTTTGGAAGATTGCCTGCCCTATGAGTTCTGTTATACTCACAGACATAATTCAAACAGTTTTAGAAACTTCAGAGTGTTTTCTATCCAATAGTAATAATAATATGCGTATATTAGCAATTTAGGACAGAGTTTGATGCAGTTCACTATGGGCACGCAATTCACCCAAAGTGAAAATACTGCCCCCTATCTCCAACTTCTGCCCCCTATCTCCAACAAAATGGCCAGCCTCGCTCCCCTCTGACGTCAAAAACTACGGACCCTACTTTATTTTCTTTCCAAAACACTCAAAAATCATCTCTGTGTGCCTTTCTTCCCAGGAAAGGCCTGCCCGCTCCAAAGACCTCTCCATCACAGTTGACAATTCCACGGTGTCCCCCTCTGAGTTCAAAGAACCTTGGCATGACCCTCGACAACACCTTGTCGGTCTCCGCAAACATCAAAGCAGTGACTCGCTATGCTCAAACCCTACACCCCAACACGAGTACTCAGTTCTGCCACATCTGGTCTCTTGGTGTTTCTACACCTACGGGAGGGCAGCTCCTGCTCAGCGCAGTCAAAGCTCTTCTCTGTCCTGACACCCCAATGGTGGAACCAGCTTTCCCCTGAAGCTAGGACAGCTTAGTCTCCCTGCCCATCTTCTGAAAACATCGGAAACCCTACCTCTTCAAAGAGTTTCTTAAATTATCCCACGGCACCCCCCCGCACAAAAAATACTTGCCTTTCATGAACTGACACTCACACTTGACTTTTCCCCCTCCTACTAGCACTGACTTTGCTAATAGCTACTTTATTGAGAAAGAATGTACTTACTATGATTGAGATATCCTGGCTCCCGAGTGGCACAGTGGTCTAAGGCACTACATCTCAGTGCTAGAAGTGTCATCCTGGCTGTATCACAACCGGCCGTGATTGGGAGTCCCATAGGGTGGCACACAATTGGCCTTGCATCGTCCGGGTTTGGCGTGGTGTAGGCCGTCATTGTAAATAAGAATTTGTTCTTAACTGACTTGCCTAGTTCAATAAAGGTTAAATAAAAAACTAAAACATTTGAATATGTGGGAGTCCCACCGAGCTATCTTAAGATGAATGCACTAGCTGTAAGTTGCTCTGGATAAGAGCGTCTGCTAAATTATTAATATAGAAATAACACATCACTGGAGTTGATGAACCAACCTGCATATGTATTCCCCAGAAAGCCAGGCTAATGACGCCAAGGTCAGCATTCTAGGAAATTAAATATCAGGCTGGTGTGCAAGTATGAGTTGGTTTGAGGCAGGAGGGGGCAAGAGGAGACAGGAGGAATCAGGAGGAGGCTGTTGGGGCTGGAGGAGACTGGTAGAGACGGGAGGAGGCTGGTGGGGCAGGAAGAGGCAGGAGGAGACAGGTAGAGAGACACCATGAAGTTTGGATATCATTCTCTGTCCTCAAGAAGAGACAGTCATTTCAGCTTTATACAACCGATTTCTATTTGCAACATTCGGAACGTTCAGATACTTTATAAATATATTGGATATATTGGATATGAGTCCCGTCCTCAAGCATAGGGAGGTATATACGTTACATTTCTAACTGCAACGTTAGGCACATTTTCGCCCTACTGAACACACACCATGTGTAACACCATCTTATTTTTGAGTGGATATCTCTGCGGTCCCAGCCACCTCAGCCCAGGGGCGAGGGCAGTGCTCATACTCAAGGATGTGTTAAAAGTCAAGTGCCGTCTCAGACGAGGCCGATAGTCCCTTGTGCTTCTCGGGGTGAAGTGCTTGAATGGCAGACTGAGCTGATAACTTGCGAACATCTCGACGACATGGGACCTAAACTAGGGCGGAAGAGCAGTGTAGTGTATTTTGGAATATTCCAAAGTGCCATTTGTAAAGTGCATGCAATGCCATTTTAAGAGCACATAGTTTCTTTAGTTGTATGGATGCCCATGGTCAAACGAAATGCTTACTTGCAGGTTCCTTCTCGACAATGCAACAACTATAAGAAACAATAAAAGATAAGAATACGAACATAAAGTAAATGGCTCAGTAGAATGGAATACATTTTTTTAGCCTAAGTATATTACTGGAAGGCATAATTTATAGTCCAATATTTACACGTGTTATGGGGGATTGGGGAGGCAGTATTTTGCAATCAAGTCTAATGTCAGCAGTTGTGATGTGTGTGTCTGTGTGCGTGAGTGAGTGCATGTGTGCTAAGGTGTGGAGAATCACAGCAGGTGGTCAGTCCAGTTCAAGTGTTCAGCAGTCTGATGGCTTGTTGCCGACTTTGAGGGAGAGGTTGTCCTGGCACCACAATGCCAGTGCACTTATCTCCTCCCTATAGGCTGACTCGTCATTGGTTATCAGGACTACAACACTGGTGTTGTCAGCAAACTTGATGATGGAGTTGGTGTTGTGCAAAGCCACGCAGTCCTGGGTGAACAGGGAGTACAGCAGAGGACTGAGGACACACCCTTGTGGTTTGCCTGTGTTAAGAGTCAGTGTGGAGGAGGTGTTGTTGCCAATCCTCACAGCCTGTGGTCTGCCTGTCAGGATCCAGTTGCAGAGGGTGGTGTCCAGACCCAGGGCTCTGAGCTTGGTCTCGAGCTTGGAGGGATCAATAGTGTTGAAAACTGAACTGTAGTGAATGAACAGCATTCTCACATAGGTGTTCCTCTTATCCAGATGTGTTAAGGACATGTGAAAAGCAAAGGAAATTGTATCTTCCGTGTATTTGTTGGAGCGGTAGGCAAATTGGAATGGGTCCAGTGTGCCAGGCATGCTGGCGTTGATGGGCTATGACAGCCTCTCAAAGTACTTCATGATGACCGGGGTCATAGTCATTTGGGCATGTTACCTTTTTTTCTTGAGCACTGGGACTATGTTGGTCTCCTTAAAGCAGGTGGGGACTACAGGCGCAGGTGGAAGATGTCAGAATACGCCCACCGCCTGGTCAACACACACTCTGAGGACATGGCCAGGGATGCCATCTGGGCCGGTGCTTTGTCAGACAATTCACTATTTTGAGAGTTTTCCTCACATCAGCCTCAGAGTGCGAAAGTACCAGGTCGTACGGAGCAGCGGCAGTCTTCCTGGATTGCTCGGTATTGTCTGCCTCGATGTGAGCATAGAATGTGTCAAGCTCGTCTGCAAGGAAGGCTTCAGTGGGTCTTCCTTGCAGGCCCACTGAAGTCCGTGACAGTCTGTAGTCCTTGCCACGTGTTGCGAGTGTGAGTTTGAATCTCTATTGTCTTTTTGCGTCCCTAATGGACACATGCGTTGTCTCTCAGTACACATAGCCCTATAGGTAGAATTGGCAACCCTTTGCTTAAAAACCTCTTGAAGCTAGGGGGCACTATTTTTATGTTTGGAAAATAATGTTCCCAAAATAAATGGCCTATTTCTCAGGACCAGATGCTAGAATATGCATATAATTGACAGTTTAGGATAGAAAACACTCTAAAGTTTCCAAAACTGTAAAAATATGATCTGTGTATAACAGAACTGATTGCAGGAGAAAGCCTGAGAAAAATCCTAACAGAACTGATTGCAGGCGAAAGCCTGAGAAAAATCCAATCAGGAAGTGACTCTTATTTTGAAACCCCTGTGTTCCTATGCATCCCTATTGCCCATTGAAAGGGATATCAACCAGATTCCTTTTTCTATGGCTTCCCTAAGGTGTCAACAGCCTTTAGACATAGTTTCAAGCTTTTATTTTGAAGAATGAGCGTGAACGACCACATTGCGTAAGTGGACAGGTGGGGGCTCTCAGAGTGATTTGTGTGCAAAAGAGAGAGGCAGCCATTGTTACTCCCGGTCTTGGTGAAAAGCCATCTGTCCCGGTTGATATATTATCGAATAGATATTTGAAAAACACCTTGAGGATTGATTATAAAAAACGTTTGACATGTTTCTGTGTACATTATGGATATAATTTGGAATTTTTGTCTGCGTTGTCGTGACCGCTCTTTCCGGTGGATTCCTGGGCATAACGTACCAAACTAACGGAGGTATTTGGATATAAAAAATATCTTTACGGAACAAAAGGAACATTTGTTGTCTAACTGGGAGTCTAGTGAGTGAAAACATCCGAAGATCATCAAAGGTAAATGATTAATTTGATTGCTCTTCTGATTTTCATGACCAAGTTACCTGATGCTAGGTGTACTTATTGTTTTGTTATGCTATCGATAAACTATTGCTTTTTCTGTAAAGGATCATTTCAAAATCTGAGACGACAGGGTGATTAACAAAAGGCTAAGCTGTGTTTTTCGACCAATCATCTTCTATTTGTCGGCTGCTATTTGTTGACAGTGCTGGACTTGGCACCACGACGAAACGGCACTCTAGGAAAATGGCCAGCATGCTAATTGTTGTAGCCAAGATCAACAGCCATTAGCTGCAAACCATGGCTCAGGGGTTGGCCACGTAAACAAGTGTTGTTGTGCCTCTGGCATGGAAAGAGAATGAGTTGAGATGGTGTAAGTTGTTACTAGTGTTGAATGCATGAAAACGATTGTCACTCTGTCATTTTGAGAGACATGAATACAATGTTTAAAGATGTTCAGTAAAGAACGAAAACTGAATCTACAGTGCCTTGCGAAAGTATTCGGCCCCCTTGAACTTTGCGACCTTTTGCCACATTTCAGGCTTCAAACATAAAGATATAAAACTGTATTTTTTTTGTGAAGAATCAACAAAAAGTGGGACACAATCATGAAGTGGAACGACATTTATTGGATATTTCAAACTTTTTTAACAAATCAAAAACTGAAAAATTGGGCGTGCAAAATTATTCAGCCCCTTGACTTTCAGTGCAGCAAACTCTCTCCAGAAGTTCAGTGAGGATCTCTGAATGATCCAATGTTGACCTAAATGACTAATGATGATAAATACAATCCACCTGTGTGTAATCAAGTCTCCGTATAAATGCACCTGCACTGTGATAGTCTCAGAGGTCCGTTAAAAGCGCAGAGAATATCATGAAGAACAAGGAACACACCAGGCAGGTCCGAGATACTGTTGTGAAGAAGTTTAAAGCCGGATTTGGATACAAAAAGATTTCCCAAGCTTTAAACATCCCAAGGAGCACTGTGCAAGCGATAATATTGAAATGGAAGGAATATCAGACCACTGCAAATCTACCAAGACCTGGCCGTCCCTCTAAACTTTCAGCTCATACAAGGAGAAGACTGATCAGAGATGCAGCCAAGAGGCCCATGATCACTCTGGATGAACTGCAGAGATCTACAGCTGAGGTGGAGACTCTGTCCATAGGACAACAATCAGTCGTATATTGCACAAATCTGGCCTTTATGGAAGAGTGGCAAGAAGAAAGCCATTTCTTAAAGATATCCATAAAAAGTGTTGTTTAAAGTTTGCCACAAGCCACCTGGGAGAGACACCAAACATGTGGAAGAAGGTGCTCTGGTCAGATGAAACCAAAATCAAACTTTTTGGCAACAATGCAAAACGTTATGTTTGGCGTAAAAGCAACACAGCTCATCACCCTGAACACACCATCCCCACTGTCAAACATGGTGGTGGCAGCATCATGGTTTGGGCCTGCTTTTCTTCAGCAGGGACAGGGAAGATGGTTAAAATTGATGGGAAGATGGATGGAGCCAAATACAGGACCATTCTGGAAGAAAACCTGATGGAGTCTGCAAAAGACCTGACTGGGACGGAGATTTGTCTTCCAACAAGACAATGATCCAAAACATAAAGCAAAATCTACAATGGAATGGTTCAAAAATAAACATATCCAGGTGTTAGAATGGCCAAGTCAAAGTCAAGACCTGAATCCAATCGAGAATCTGTGGAAAGAACTGAAAACTGCTGTTCACAAATGCTCTCCATCCAACCTCACTGAGCTCGAGCTGTTTTGCAAGGAGGAATGGGAAAAAATGTCAGTCTCTCGATGTGCAAAACTGATAGAGACATACCCCAAGCGACTTACAGCTGTAATCGCAGCAAAAGGTGGCGCTACAAAGTATTAACTTAAGGGGGCTGAATAATTTTGCACGCCCAATTTTTCAGTTTTTGATTAGTTAAAAAAGTTTTAAATATCCAATAAATGTCGTTCCACTTCATGATTGTGTCCCACTTGTTGTTGATTCTTCACAAAAAAATACAGTTTTATATCTTTATGTTTGAAGCCTGAAATGTAACAAAAGGTCGCAAAGTTCAAGGGGGCCGAATACTTTCGCAAGGCACTGTATATATATATTTTATTTTTCCCTTATTTAACCAGGTAGGCCAGTTGAGAACAAGTTCTCAATTACATCTGCGACCTGGCCAAGAAAAAGCAAAGCAGTTCAACACATACAACAACACAAAGTTACACATGGCATAAACAAACATACAATCATACAATCAATAATAATATAATAGAAAAGTCATCACACCAGTGTGTGCAAATGAGGTAAGATTAGGGAGGTAAGGCAATAAATAGGCCGTAGTGGTGAAGTAATTACAATTAAGCAATTAAACACTGGAATGGTAGAATGTGCAGAAGATGAATGTGCAAGTAGAGATACTGGGGTGCAAAGGAGCAAGATAAATAAATAAATACAGTATTGGGATGAGGTAGATTTAATGGGCTATTTACAGATGAGCTATGCAGCTATGCAGGTGCAGTGATCTGTGAGCTGCTCTGACAGCTGTTGTTTAAAGCTGGTGAGGGAGGTAAGAGTCTCCAGCTTTAGTGATTTTTGCAATTCGTTCCAGTCATTGGCAGCAGAGAACTGGAAGGAGAGGCGGCCAAAGGAAGAATTGGCTTTGGGGGTGACCAGTGAGATATACCTGCTAGAGCGCGTGCTACGGTTGGGTGCTGCTATGGTGACCAGTGAGCTGAGATAAGGCGGGGCTTTACCTAGCAGAGACTTGTAGACGACCTGGAGCCAGTGTGTTTGGCGACAAATATGAAGCGAGGGCCAGCCAACGAGAGCATACAGGTCAATTTGCTGTTAGAGGCTATGAGTGTTGGAGGCTATTTTGTAAATTACATTGCCGAAGTCAAGGAGGGTATGTTTGGCAGCATAAGTGAAGGAGGCTTTGTTGCGAAATAGGAAGACGATTCTAGATTTAATTTTGGATTGGAGATGTTTAATGTGAGTCTGGAGAGTTTACAGTCTAACCAGACACCTAGGTATTTGTAGTTGTCCACATATTCTAAGTCAGAACCGTCCAGAGTAATGATGCTAGACGGGCGGGCAGGTGCGGGCAGCGATCGGTTGAAGAGCATGCATTTAGTTTTACTTGCATTTAAGAGCAGTTGGAGGCCACGGAAGGAGAGTTGTATGGCATTGAAGCTCATCTGGAGGTTTGTTAACACAGTGTCCAACAAAGAGCAAGAGGTATACAGAATGGTGTCGTCTGCGTAGAGGTGGATCAAAGAATCACCAGCAGCAAGAGCGACATCATTGATGTATACAGAGAAGAGAGTCGGCCCGGGAATTGAACCCTGTGGCACCCCCATAGAGACTGCCAGAGGTCCGGACAACAGGCCCTCCGATTTGACACACTGAACTCTATCAGAGAAGTAGTTGGTGAATCAGGCGAGGCAATCATTTGAGAAACCAAATCATCCTGATTTGGACCATATAGATTAATGAGCCAAAAGGCTTTTTCGTCCACTTTCATATTCAAAAAGATCAACCCAGACAGGAAGATCACATCAGTGACTCAACCCACTCAAGTGATGCACCCCTCCCAGGGACGGTATGAAAGAGCCCCAGTAAGCCAGTGACTCAGCCCCTGTAATAGGGTTAGAGGCAGAGAATCTCAGTGGAAAGAGGGGAACCGGCCAGGCAGAGACAGCAAGGGCGGTTCGTTGCTCCAGAGCCTTTCCGTTCACCTTCCCACTCCTGAGCCAGAATACACTCAATCATATGACCCACTGAAGAGATTAGTCTTCAGTAAAGACTTAAAGTTTGAGACCGAGTTTGCGTCTCTTACATGGGTAGGCAGACCATTCCATAAAAATGGAGCTCTATAGGAGAAAGCCCTGCCTCCAGCTGTTTGCTTAGAAATTCTAGGGACTATTAGGATGCCTGCGTCTTGTGACCGTAGCGTACGTGTAGGTATGTACGGCAGGACCAAATCAGAGAGGAGCAAGCCCATGTAATGCTTTGTAGGTTAGCAGTAACCTACTGCTGTAAAGAGTTTGTCCACAATGAGAAAGGCACCCTTCTCTCTCTGTTGCCTTTATACCGGATACAGTTTCTTATAATGTTTGTTTATCTCCCTTGGAAATTGGTCATTGAGACAGAATTTGGTCCCTTTTAAGCTCCCTTCCTCTGCTCTTGATCAGCTCCTTTTGTTGGTGGTGCTCAAATTTGGCGATGATCGGTCGGGGACCCTTGGTCTTGTCGCTCCGAGCTCCAAGTCTGTGTACTCGCTGGAAAGCCACCTTGTTTACAGTCTCTATAGGAAGTTTAATGGCGGATTGCATGAATTCTCTGATCGTGCCCTCTGGATCATTGGATGCATCCTCAGGAATCCCAGAAAACAATATATTTTCACTCATGCTACGACTAGTAGAGACTCCTTCATCACCCTGTTTTTCCTGAGTAGACAATCCATGTTGGAATCGTGGATTTTTACCTTGGCTACATGTTGATTTTTGTCTATCCACACCAGACGGAATCAGGACACACAGGTTGAAATATCGAAATGAACTCTGAACTAACTGTATTCATTTGGGGACAGGTCGAATCACATGAAACATTCATGGACATTTTGCTAGCTAGCTTGATGTTGCTTACTAATTTGTCCTGGGATATAAACATTGGTTGTTATTTTACCTGAAATGCACAAGGTCCTTTTTTTCCTGGATCTTTGTACAATTTTGAGTCACACAAAATCGTGTGTTCTCTACTCTGACAAATAATCCACGGATAAAAGGGCTATTTCATTTCTAGTACTCTCTCCTCCTTCAGTCCTTTTCTGTAGACTTTATTTGGCAGTTGGCAACCAACTTTTAGGTGCATTACCCCCACCAACTGGACTGGAATGGTGGCTTTCAATCACCCAGGTGGGTATAAAAACTAATGAGGAGATGGGAGAGGCGGGACTTACAGCACGTCAACCGTCAAAAATAGAACCAAGTTCTATCTTAGTGCCTGGCCACACAGACGCTCCCGAGCAGTTTGGATAAAATAATTGATTAACATGTAAACTCAGCAAAAAAAGAAGCATCCTCTCACTGTCAACTGTGTTTATTTTCAGCAAACTTAACATGTGTAAATATTTGTATGAACATAACAAGATTCAACAACTGAGACATAAACTGAACAAGTTCCACAGACATGTGACTAACAGAAATTGAATAATGTGTCCCTGAACATAGGGGGGTCAAAATCAAAAGTAACAGTCAGTATCAGGTGTGGCCACCAGCTGCATTAAGTACTGCAGTGCATCTCTTCCTCATGGACAGCACCAGATTTGCCAGTTTTTGCTGTGAGATGTTACCCCACTCTTCCACCAAGGCACCTGCAAGTTCCCGGACATTTCTGGGGGGAATGGCCCTAGCCCTCACCCGCCGATCCAACAGGTCCCAGACGTGCTCAATGGGATTGAGATCCGGGCTCTTTGCTGGCCATGGCAGAACACTGACATCCCTGTCTTGCAGGAAATCACGTACAGAACGAGAAGTATGGCTGGTGGCATTGTCATGCTGGAGGGTCATGTCAGGATGAGCCTGCAGGAAGGGTACCACATGAGGGAGGAGGATGTCTTCCCTGTAACGCACAGCGTTGAGATTGCCTGCAATGACAACAAGCTCAGTCCAATGATGCTGTGACACACCGCCCCAGACAATGACGGACCCTACACCTCCAAATCGATCCCGCTCCAGATTACAGGCCTCGGTGTAACGCTCATTCCTTCAACGATAAACGCAAATCCGACCATCACCCCATGTGAGACAAAACCGAGACTCGTCAGTGAAGAGCACTTTTTGCCAGTCCTGTCTGGTCCAGCGACTGTCTGGTCGGTGTGCCCAAAGGCGACATGGGTGATGTCTGGTGAGAACCTGCCTACAACAGTCCTACAAGCCCTCAGTCCAGCGTCTCTCAGCCTATTGCGGACAGTCTGAGCACTGATGGAGGGATTGTGCGTTCCTGGTGTAACTCGGGCAGTTGTTGTCATCCTGTACCTGTCCCGCAGGTGTGATGTTCAGATGTACCGATCCTGTGCAGGTGTTGTTACACGTGGTCTGCCACTGTGAGGACGATCAGCTGCCCATCCTGTCTCCCTGTAGCGTTGTCTTAGTCATCTCACAGTAAGGACATTGCAATTTATTGCCCTGGCCTCATCTGCAGTCCTCATGCCTCCTTGCAGCATGCCTAAAGCACTTTCACGCAGATGAGTAGGGACCCTGGGCATCTTTCTTTGGGTGTTTTTCAAAGTCTGTAGAAAGGCCTCTCTTGTCCTAAGTTTTTATAACTGTGACCTTAATTGCCTACCGTCTGTAAGCTGTTAGTGTCTTAACGACCGTTCCACAGGTGCATGTTCATTAATTTTTTATGGTTCATTGAACAAGCATGGAAACAGAGTTTAAACCCTTTACATTGAAGATCTGTGAAGTTATTTGGATTTTTACTAATTATCTTTGAAAGACAGGGTCCTGAAAAAGTGACTTTCTTTTTTTGCTGAGCTTGTTTAAATTTATTTTGCAACACTTGCTCGCGTATCTTGGTCGGTGTGGTCAGCATGTTAGTGTTGTCCTCAAATGTTTACAATACAGTAAACCTGGCAAGGCAACTGTACAATGAATCACTTAATACTTCCAAACATCACTAAAGGCTGCAGTGCATTCAGAAAGTATTCACTCACACCCCTTGACTTTGTCCACATTTAGTTGTCGTATCCTAAATTTAAAATTGATACCATTTAGATTTTTTTGACACTGGCCTACACACACACTACCCCGTAATGTCAAAGTGGAATAATGTTTAGTTTTTTTTTCATTTTTACAAGTTAATACAAAATGAAAAGCTGAAATGTCTTGAGTCAATAAGTATACAACCCCTTTGTTATGGCAAGCCTAAATAAGTTCAGCAGTACCCCACATATACAATTATTTTTAAGGTCCCTCGGTCGAGCAGTGAATTTCAAACAGATTCATATTCAGACCCCTTGACTTTTTCCACATTTTGTTAACCTTTCTGATCTCCCCATCCCGGATCCGGGATCGTGAATACAGACTCAAGCTCATTACCATAACGCAACGTTAACTATTCATGAAAATCGCAAATGAAATGAAATAAATATGCTAGCTCTCAAGCTTAGCCTTTTGTTAACAACACTGTCATCTCAGATTTTCAAAATATGCTTCTCAACCATTGCAAAACAAGCATTTGTGTAACAGTATTGATGGCTAACGTAGCATTTAGCATTAGCATTCAGCTGGCAACATTTACACAAAAAAACAGAAAAGCATTCAAAAAAATCATTTACCTTTGAAGAACTTCAGATGTTTTCAATGATAGCAAATGTTCAGATTTTCCTGAAAGATTATTTGTTTAGGACAAATCGCTCCGTTTTCTGCGTCACGTTTAGCTATGAAAAAACAAGCATTTGAAATGAAATGAAATGAAATAAATATGCCATCTCTCAAGCTTAGCCTTTTGTAAACAACACTGTCATCTCAGATTTTCAAAATATGCTTCTCAACCATAGGAAAACAATCATTTGTGTAAAAGTAGCTAGCTAGCGTTAGCATTTCGCGTTAGCATTTAGCGTTAGCATTAGCGTTAGCATCCAGCACGCAACATTAACAAAAACATAAAAGCCTTCAAATAAAATAATTTACCTTTGAAGAACTTCTGATGTTTTCAATGAGGATACTCTCAGTTAGATAGCAGATGCTCAGTTTTTCCAAAAAGATTCCTTGTGTATTAGAAATAGCTCCGTTTTATACATCACATTTGGCTACCAAAAAAAATCCATAAATTCAGTCCTCAAAACGCAAACTTTTTTCCAAATTAACTCCATAATATCGACTGAAAACATGGCAAACGTTGTTTAGAATCAATCATCAAGGTGTTTTTCACATATCTCTTCATTGATACATCGTTCTTGGACACATGCTTTCTCCCCTGAATGAAATGGTAAAGTAGAAGCAGCTGGCAATTGCGCACCGAATTCGACGCAGGACACCAGGCGGACACTTGGAAAATGTAGTCTCTTATGGTCAATCTTCCAATGATATGCCTACAAATACGTCACAATGCTGCTAAGACCTTGGGCGAACGACAGAAAGTGTAGGCTCATTCGTTGCGCAATCACAGCCAAATAAGGAGAGAATGGAAAACAGAGCTTCAGAAATTCTGCTAATTACTGGGTGATGCATCATCTTGGTTTCGCCTGTAGAATGAGTTCTGGGGCACTTACAGACAAAATCTTTGCAGATTCTGAAACTTCAGAGTGTTTTCTTTCCAAAACTGTCAAGAATATGCATAGTCGAGCATCTTTTCGTGACAAAATATCGCGCTTAAAACGGGAACGTTTTTTATCCAAAAATGAAATAGCGCCCCTAGAGCTCTAACAGGTTAAATTGTTCTAAAATGTATTCAATCTTTTTTTCCCTCATCAATCTACACACAATACCCCATAATGACAAAGCGACAACCAGGTTATTTTTTTTTTTTTTTTGCAAGTGTATTAAAAAGAAAAAAACAGATACCTTATTTACATACATTTTCAGACCCTTTGCTATGAGACTCAAAATTGAGCTCAGGTGCATTCTGTTTCCATTGATCATCCTTAAGATGTTTCTACAACTTGATTGTAGTCCACCTGGGGTGAATTCAATTGTTTGGACATGATTTGGAAAGCCTAGCACCTGTCTATATAAGGTCCCACAGTTGACAGTGCATGTCAGAGCAAAAAACAAACTATGAGATCGAAGGAATTGTCCGTAGAGCGCCGAGGCAGGATTGTGTTGAGGCACAGATCTGGGGAAGGCTACCTAAAAATGTCTTAAATGGAAGAAGTTTGGAACCACCAAGACTCTTCCGAGAGCTGGCCCACCCATATTAAGCCTATGATTTTGAGACTCATCTCTTTTGACTAATGCACTGGTATACTTTTCTGAGCACCTGAGGACCGAGGGAGTGGTGGTGGTGAGTTTAATTTGACATGCTTAGCTGGTTCTAGAGGAATCGTTCAACAAAGAAATCAACAAGGGAACAAAGACCACGTACCACTGCTGGCTTGCTTCTGAAGCTAAGCAGGGTTGGTCCTGGTCAGTCCTTGGATGGGAGACCAGATGCTGCTGGAACTGGTGTTGGAGGGCCAGTAGGAGGCACTCTTTCCACTGGTCTAAAAAATATCCCAATGCCCCAGAGCAGTGATTGGGGACACTGCCCTGTGTAGGGTGCCGTCTCTCGGATGGGACGTTAAACGGGTGTCCTGACTCTCTGAGGTCATTAAAGATACCATGGCACTTATCGTAAGAGTAGGGGTGTTAACCCCGGTGTCCTGGCTAAATTCCCAATCTGACCCTCAAACCATCACGGTCACCTAATAATCCCCAGTTTACAATTGGCTCATTCATCCCCCTCCTCTCCCCTGTAACTATTCCCCAGGTCGTTGCTGCAAATGAGAACGTGTTCTCAGTCAACTTACCTGGTAAAATAACGGATAAAAAAATAAAATAAAAAAAAAGACAGCGAGAGTTTGTAGATTAAAACCTACATGCTTTAAATTATTCCTTTTAATATTAGATTTGAAGATAGAGTTGAAGTTTACATACACTTAGCATGGAATCATGAAAACTCGTTTTTCAAACACTCCACAAATTTCTTGAGACGTGTTCTATCTAATAAAGGTAAAATAAAAATCTCCTAGAAATGAACGTACTTTGGTGCAAAAAGTGCAAATCAATCCCAGAACAACAGCAAAATACCTTGTGAAGATGCTGGAGGAAACAGGTACAAAAGTATTTGTATCCACAGTAAAATGAGTACTATATCGACATAACCTGAAAGGCCGCTCAGAAAGGAAGAAGCCACTGCTCCAAAACCCCCATAAAAAAGCTAGACCACGGTTCGCAGCTGCACATGGGGACAAATATCGTACTTTTTGGAGAAATGTCCTCTCGTCTGATGAAACAAAAATAGAACTCTTTGGCCATAATGATCATCGTTATGTTTTGGGGGGGGGGGGGCTTGCAAACCGTGAAGCACGGGGGTGGCAGCATCATGTTGTGGGGGTGCTTTGCTGCAGGAGTGACTGGTGCACCTCACAAAAGATGGCATCATGTGGATATATTGAAGCAGCATCTCAAGACATCAGTTAAAGTTAAAGCTTGGTCACAAATGGGTCTTCCAAATGGACAATGGGTCTTCCAAATGGACAATGACCCCAAGCATACTCCCAAAGTTGGGGCAAATTGGCTAAAGGACAACAAAGTCAAGGTATTGGAGTGGCCATCACAAAGCCCTGACCTCAATCCCATAGAAAATGTGTGGGCAGAACTGAAAAAGTGTGTGCGAACAAGGAGGCCTACAAAACTGACTCAGTTACACCAGCTCTGTCAGCAGGAATGGGCCACCATTCACCCAACTTATTGTGGGAAGCTTGTGGAAGACTACCCGAAACGTTTGACTCAAGTTAAACAATTTAAAGGCAATACTACCAAATACTAATTGAGTGCATGTGAACTTCTGACGCATTGGGAATGTGATGACAGAAATAAAAGCTGAAATAAATCATTCTCTCTACTATTATTCTGACATTTCACATTCTTAAAATAAAGTGGTGATCCTAACTGACCTAAGACAGGGAATTTTTAATAGGATTAAATGTCAGGAATTGTGAAAAACTTCAAATGTATTTGGCTAAGGTGTACGTAAACTTCCGACTTCAACTGTACATGTTTCTTTTGTGCAACTTGTTTTCAATGCAGGTTGGAATTTCAGAAAGCGTCTTATCGTGTCTCAATGCTTCCAACACGTTTGCACCACAGCTCCAATTAGGTGTCTTTGCTCTTTAGCATGTTTGTCAATTTCACAATTGTCACCTATTCATGGACAGATTTCTTATCTTCTCTGCAGTAATAGTCTATTGTCGTCATGGCAGCTGTACTGTGTGTGTGTGTGTGTGTGTGTGTCTGTGTGTGTATGTGTGTGTGTGTGTGTGTGTGTGTGTGTGTGCGCGCGCGCCTGCACATCTGCCTGCCTGTTATATTCAAATGCATTTGTTAATATCTTTGATTATGTTTGGAAACAACACTTTTCATTATGTTGAGTTGCCATTTGTAATTAACTGAAAACTGTAAGTCAATTCATTATGAAATTTCACAATATGTTTCTTGGCAGGCTGTGTTATTTGTAAGTAATACAGAAATAAGAAGCCATAGTGATACAACAGAGTGTACAGTACAAGTGTGGTCATATACAGAAATGTGTGACAATCAAGTGACAATTGTTTTGTTGTTTTGGCTCTTTACCCCAGCACTTTGGATTTGAAATTATACAATGATTATGTAGAATAGAATATGTTTCTAAACATTTCTACATTAATGTGGATGCTACCATGATTACGGATAATCATGAATGAATTTATGATGAGTAAGAAAGTTAGAGGCATAAATATCATACCCCCCAAAAAATGCTACCCTCCCCTGTTATTGGTAATGGTGAGAGGGTTGCATGTCTTGGGAGTATGACCTTTGTTGCATGATAGATAGCTTGGCTTTGGAACATTCTCAGCATATTTAAGGAACATGACAAATTTAGAGACACGTTCTCAAATTGTTCCAAGAACCTAAACAAAGCTATCCATAAAATACTTTAGTAACGTTCAGAGAACATTCTAAGCATTCCATTATTGCAATCGACAAAAATATCTTCTATCTAGCTGTGAGTTTAGGTGTGTTGGACACGCCCAGCTGATCTTAATGAGTGTTTGTTTCCTTTGAAATGGGATCTGTTTGAATAGACCAGGGCTTTCCAACCATGTTCCTGGAGCGCTACCGTTTTATAGGTTTTCGCTCCAACGCTAATCTAGCACACCTGATTCTAGTAATTAGCTGTCTGATAAGCTGAATCAGGTTAGTTACAACTGGGGTTGGAGCGAAAACCAACAAGCGGGTAGCTCTCCAGGAACAGGGAACAGTTTGCATAAAAAAACATGTCATGCTAGTTCCATTCTGGTGGCGCAGTGGAGTAATTCCATAGACAGAGAACAGAAGAGCATAGGTTCATATCTGACTGATACCATGTCACAATAAAAAAGACGTGTTGCATGATTAATGCCTATCTGTGGTTGGAGTCCAAAAAAGATAACCCCAAAAAAGCTAGCAGTGTTATTAAGTCTTATTGAAACATTCAGTGAAAGTTAAGATACATAAAAATAATAATTCAAAGTAACCTAACATTTCCATTGTCAAAATGTTAATAACATTTTCTCAGAACCTCCCTGCAACATAAAAATAAACGTTCCCAGAACAGGCAACACTTTCACTGCTGTTTTCAGAACGTTAAACAACTTTCAGATTTACGGTCAGGAAATGTATGGCTTCGTTCCCACAACTTCCAAGGAACGAAATGTGCTAGCTGGGCATGTAGTGATTCACAGCTCTGAGACATTGAAAACCTGGGCTGGGTGGGGTGTTCTAAGTAGGGAAGCAAAGGCCATGTGAGGACTCCCAGGTTGCGTCCTGATTGTCCACCCTTCTCCCCAAGTGTGCACTTCTTATCATGAATAAAACAATCTTAGATTGATGTAAGTATTGGCTGGAGAGAGATTCCACCATTTTTTCAATTCTTGACTGGAAGTGTGCAAGTACACACTTGGATAAAAGGGCAGAGAATTGTGACGTAGCCCCAGTCTCTAGGGGTTGTCTTCACTTGTTATTCCTCCAGAATCACACAAACTGACATACAGCTAAGTGAGGGCAAACTTGGGAGAATCTCAATTGTATATCCGTGATCTAAGGACGGAGAACACAAGGATTTAAGGAAATACAATTGAAATCCAACTCAACTTATTGGATAATGCTGTTAAATCAGATGTTTGGTCTGACTTTATGGTAGATGGGACTAAGATCAAGTGTTTTCGAGGCTGTAGTCATGGTTGCACTTCCTTGCAAAATACGTCATTCATTAAATATGGGGCGGCAGGTAGCCTGGTGGTTAGTGCTTTGGGTTGCTGGATCGAATCCCCGAGCTGACAAGGTAAAAATCTGTCGTTCTGCCCCTGAACAAGGCAGTTAACCCACTGTTCCCCAGTAGGCCGTCATTGTAAATAAGAATTTGTTCTTAACTGACTTGCCTAGTTAAATGAAGGTTAAATAAAAAATGTATTCTATTAGCAATGGTGTAAAGTACTTAAGTAAAAATACTTTAAAGTACTACTTAAGTCATTTTTTTATGTATCTGTACTTTAATTTACAATTAATATTTTTGCTAACTTTTCCTTTTACTTCACTACAGTCAAGCATCGATAAAAATGTCACCAGAATAATACCCTCTATTTATTGGAAAGGAGCATCAAGATCACCTTGCACTTTCACAACCCTGTAAAGTTCATCTGTAACTCATCTGTAGCCTAATAAACTGCATTGGGAGGACCACACACCATGTCATCGCGTAACTCCAAGTTTACTTTATTTTGATGGTTGTTATATCAATATTTCCACTGCCATTTCTCGCAATTCATTTTAATTTTACCGACACAAAAAGATCCCACCATTTTGAACGAACAAATGATATGTCAGCATTTATAAAATTGTATTTAAAACTACCTGTTTCCATCACAGCTGACGTGAAAATGTTTTAAACGGTATGGCTTTAATCGCAAAAAAACTGTGGATAGAAACGTGGTTAATGATTTTTTGATATGCATCTCCCATTTGGCATGTCGCTTGTGATGTGGTTCACAGCAGCACTGACGGATGTGTTCCGTCAGTGACAACTGCATTGGAGTTTAGAATGACCCTTACCCCCCTTTTTGTTCCATGCTGGCTGAAGACCTAGCTAGCCAGTAACTAGCTAACACCAGACAGAGATGAAAGGCACATTTTGGCACCAGCAGAGTAGCTATCTAGCTACATAAACCACGCCCCTCAGAAACCATGCCTTCACCGATGTTGGTTACAAGGCGGTAGTTATTTAAATTAGGTGAGAGATTATCATGTTACCATTGGTGTATTAAAATGAGAGTTAAGGTGATGTCACCTTGTCCTAGATTTCTGCCTAAATAAACATACCCAAAAGTAACTGCTATTAATGTGTAATTACATGATTCTGACATGCAAGAACTTGGTATATTTGTAAAGAACTTGAGTAAAAATACTTCAAAGTACTACTTAATTAAGTCGTTTTTGGGGTTATCTTTACTTTACGATTTATATTTTTGACAACTTTTACTTCACTACAGTCCTAAAGAAAATGTTATACATTTTCCCTGACACCCAACAGTACTCGTTACATCATGAATGCTTAGCAAGACAGAAAATGGTCCAATTCGCACACTTATCAAGAGATCATCCCTACTGCCTCTGATCTGGTGGACTCACTAAACACAAATGTTTTGTTTTTAAATGATGTTGGAGTGTGACCCTGTCTATCTGTAAATAAAATACAAATTGTGTCGTCTGGTTTGCTTAATATAAGGAATTTTTTATTATTTGTACTTTTACTTTTGATACTTAAGTATATTTTAGCAACTACATTTACTTTTGATACTTAAGTATATTTAAAACCAAATACTTTAAAACTTTTACTCAAGTAGTATTTTACTGCGTAACTTACTTTTACTTGAGTCATTTTCTATTAAGGTATCTTTACTTCTACTCAAGTATGAGAATTTAGTACTTTTTCCACCACTGTCTATTAGTATGGATTTTAAGGATGTTTTCTTTGACCTTGAGTTCAGAAAGGGGATCAATGGGAATTGATTATAATGTGGCCAGTTTGGCCTATGTGCACTTGTAAAAAAAAAAACATTACAAAAGGGGATTCTAATGATTTTAATGATTCCTATGTTTTGTCTAGACGGGCCAGTCGAGGTGGTGGGAGCAGGAGATCCCCATGGAGGGAGCAATTGCTAAGGGCGAGCTGATCACCCACAACCTGACGGAACTCATCAAGCCCGAGGCATACCTGGTCCGCCTTACCCCCATCACACGCTTCGGAGAGGGAGACTCCACAGACAGAATCATCAGATACAGTGGTGAGCAGAAATCATTCTGTCTAGTTGGACTGTACATAATAGATGTGTATGCTCACAATTTTGTATTGTAGTATACTAATGTACTTGACCCTCAGCATTGTACAGACTATGTTCTTCAGTAGGGACTAGCATGGCCATGTATGAGCACAATTGAGTATTGTATTGTTGTATATTGTACCCTCAGCATTGTACTGTAAAGACAGAATGTTCTTCAGTAAGGACTAGTGCCATATGTAACATGGGCATAATGTTCTATGTAGACCAGGGGTGTCAAACATATGGCAGGCTGGTTTGCGTAAAACAAAACAAAAAAAATGGGGGGGGGGGGGGACAAACTCAATATACTTTAAAATGACCAAAACCAAATCTGTGTCAAAATGATAATTGACCTACATTCATACAGTTTCTCGACTGTGTCCAGCTCGCTAATAATCAACTAAAGGAAAGATGGAGAGTCAGTGAGTGTCAACAATTACATTTTATAAAATGGATAGAGGACTATGTTTTTGAAATGTTGATGGTGTGGAAATGTAACACATTTTCAGTGTGGCCCTCCGGACCTCATTGAAGACCATATGCGTACCCGGGATAACATGTATTTTGACACCCCTGATGTAGACTATTAGCATTGATTACTAGGTCCTATCCTAGCCCTGTATGGATGTTGTCATAATTACACAGTCATGTAAACATGGCTTGAAGAAAATATCACAGTAAGAGCCACTCAGACGCTGTCATATTTTGTGAGTATTATATGATAATAGGGACCCCTACTGGTTGGGAAAATATAATTACATAGGTCACTGACTGAGTAAAAGTGTTCATATTTAAAATGAGGAAGTAAAGCAGTAAAATGAAGTCGACGGGCAGACAAACTTAAAAGTATCAGGAGTCATCCATGAAGGATTTCAGCCGAGGGTACAAACTTAAAGGAATTGTGAATGAAATGCAATTTTAATGTAGTTGGGGGGTGGATTTTAATTACCCATCTGTTATTACTGGTCTTTATGTAGACAACTTTCCACACCAGAGAAGAATCATTGTCTATTTAACTAGTGTTTATCTATCTTTCACTCTCATTTACTGTTTTGTCTCAATCCATCCTCTTTTTGGTACATTCTTACAAAGGGAATGAAAAGAGTCACAGAAAATGTCTGCCCAATCCACCTGTTCAACAAATGAACTCCTTTCAAGAATGGACAAAAGGCTGCGGAATCAGAATTACAGCCTGAGCATTGCTTTAATGCTTCAACACCAACACAGATGGAAGCCCTTGTAGTGTAACACTACAACACAAGAAACAATTCTGTCCAGGTTTTAAGACCTCTTTCTCCCAGGCATGAATAGCCTGGGTCTATGCTAGTTCCACCCTTTGAAATCCACGCCTGGTGCAAACCTACAGCTGTCAGCCCTAGCATGTGAAGTATGCACGCACGCACACAGCCAGCTAGTTCCACCCCATAGAAACGCAAAAGTACATTCTGGTGACGAGTTGCTCTGACTAGCAAGCAAACACAACAGTTCACTGACCTTCTGCACTAATTAGATGCTTCCAGCCTATTTAATCTAATTATGTGTTCTCTGCGCCCAGGTGAGGTGAGGTAATAGCAGCACTAGAGTGCATTGCTCTCCATCCACCTACTGATTATCCTGTTCTTAGGGGGGAGTATGCTATATGTTACATTTCAGAGGTCTGAAACTCCCGGCCCTCGGCCCACATCAGTGCTTATTTGTGGCCTGCAGACCTGTAGTTTGAGACGATGCTATATGCTGTATCCATGTTATGGTTGTTGTCCATACTGACAGGCACGCCTGACTTGACATTTTAACCTCTACTCTACGGTCTCCTCTTAACTGTCACACCCTGGTCTTAGTATTTTGTGTTTTCTTTATTATTTTGGTCAGGCCAGGGTGTGACATGGGTTTATTTTTGTGGTGTGTTTTGTCTTGGTTTTTTTTGTAGGTATTGGGATTGTGGTATAGTGGGGTTCTCTAGGAAAGTCTATGGTTGCCTGAAGTGGTTTTCAATCAGAGGCAGGTGTTTATCGTTGTCTCTGATTGGGAACCATATTTAGGCAGCCATATTCTTTGAGTGTTTCGTGGGTGATTGTTCCTGTCTCTGTGTTTGTTTGCACCAGATAGGCTGTATAGGTTTTTGCGTTACGGTTCTTGTTTTGTATTGTTTGTGTTTATTCGTTTATTAAACATGTATCAAAATTACCACGCTGCATTTTGGTCCGCCTCTCCTTCGACGGAAGAAAACCGTAACAGAATCACCCACCACAAAAGAACCAAGCGGTGTGGTGACAGGCAGTGGCAGCAGGAGCAACAAAGTCTGGATTATACGACTTGGGAGGAAATAGACAGGTGGGCGGTCGACCCAGGGAGAGTGCCAGAGCCCGCCTGGGATTCGCTGGAGCAGTGCGAAGAGGGTTATAGGAGAATGGAGTTGGAGAGACGAACACGGCGGCGTGGAAGGAAGCCCGAGAGTCAGCCCCAAAAATGTCTTGGGGGGAGGGCACAGGGAGAGTGTGGCAGAGTCAGGAGTCAGACCTGAGCCAACTGCCCCTGTTTATCGTAAGGAGCCAAGGAGGAAACCAGAGCCGGTGTTGGAGGTGAGCGAAGCAGAGACTGTGAAGGAGGTAATGGGGAAATTGGAGGAGAGAGTTATGAGGGAGTTGCTGTGTTGGTGCATTAGGCACGGAATTCGCCCGACGGAGCGTGTCGGGGATTTGATGGCACCTGGGTCAGCGCTCCATACTCGTCCTGAGGTGCGTGTTAGTCGGCTGGTGAAGATTGTGCTAGCCTAAATCATGCACGCACCAGGCCTCCTGTGCACCTCCCTAGCCTTGCACGTCCTGTGCCAGCCCTGCTCTCAAGATCTCCAGTACGCCTTCACGGTCCGGTCCATCCTGTACCACCTCCACACACCAGCCCTCCGGTGGCAGCTCCCCGCACCAGGCTTCCTGTGCGTGTCCTCGGCCCAGTACCACCAGTGCCAGCACCACGCACCAGGCCTACAGTGCGCTTCGCCTGTCCAGCGCTGCCAGAGCTTTCCTCCTCTCCAGCGCTGACGGTGTCTCCCGCCTGTTCAGCGCAGTCAGAGCCTTCCTCCTCTCCAGCGCTGCCAGAGTCTCCCGCCTGTCCAGAGCTGCCAGTCTGCAAGGAGCTGCCAGTCTGCAAGGAGCTGCCAGTCTGCAAGGAGCTGCCAGTCTGCAAGGAGCCGCCAGTGCTGCCAGTCTGCAAGGAGCTGCCAGTCTGCAAGGAGCCGCCAGTGCTGCCAGTCTGCAAGGAGCCGCCAGTGCTGCCAGTCTGCAAGGAGCTGCCAGTGCTGCCAGTCTGCAAGGAGCCGCCAGTGCTGCCAGTCAGCATGGAGCAGCCAGAACCGCCAGTCAGCATGGAGCAGCCAGAGCCGCCAGTCAGCATGGAGCAGCCAGAGCCGCCAGTCAGCATGGAGCAGCCAGAGCCGCCAGTCAGCATGGAGCAGCCAGAGCCGCCAGTCAGCGTGGAGCAGCCAGAGCCGCCAGTCAGCGTGGAGCAGCCAGAGCCGCCAGTCAGCGTGGAGCAGCCAGAGCCGCCAGTCAGCATGGAGCAGCCAGAGCCGCCAGTCTGCCAGGATCCGCCAGTCAGCCAGGATCTTCCAGATCCGCCATTCAGCCAGGATCCGCCAGTCAGCCAGGATCCACCAGTCAGCCAGGATCTGCCAGAACTGCCAGTCAGCCAGGATCTGCCAGTGCCATTTACCTGCCTGAGCTTCCTCTCAGTGCTGAGCTGCCCCTCAGTCCCGAGCTGCCCCTCAGTCCCGAGCTGCCCCTCAGTCCCGAGCTGCCCCTCAGTCCAGTGGGGTCCTTGGTGAGGGTTACTAGACCAAGGTCGGCGGCGAAGGTCGCCTATCTAAGGACGCGATGCAAAGGGACTAAGACTTTGTTGGAGTGGGGTCCACGTCCCGCGCCGGAGCCGCCACCGTGGACAGACGCCCACCCGGACCCTCCCCTATGGGTTTAGGTGTGCGGCCGGGAGTCCGCACCTTGGGGTGGGGGGGTTCTGTCACGCCCTGGTCTTAGTATTTTGTGTTTTCTTTATTATTTTGGTCAGGCCAGGGTGTGACATGGGTTTGTTTTTGTGGTGTGTTTTGTCTTGTTTTTTTGTAGGTATTGGGATTGTGGTATAGTGGGGTTCTCCAGGAAAGTCTGTGGTTGCCTGAAGTGGTTCTCAATCAGAGGCAGGTGTTTATCGTTGTCTCTGATTGGGAACCATATTTAGGCAGCCATATTCTTTGAGTGTTTCGTGGGTGATTGTTCCTGTCTCTGTGTTTGTTTGCACCAGATAGGCTGTATAGGTTTTTGCGTTACGGTTCTTGTTTTGTATTGTTTGTGTTTATTCGTTTATTAAACATGTATCAAAATTACCACGCTGCATTTTGGTCCGCCTCTCCTTCGACGGAAGAAAACCGTAACATTAACAGTGTTTAAGGTCCCGTGTGACCATAGGTTGTGGTGCAACTACGACATCAGGACTCAAACGGTCGCCGTTGAAGCAGTGACACACTTAAGCACATTTTATTGTATACAGGAATGTCTATACTGTAATGACCAGTATGAGACCCTTATACTCCTCATACAATTATTTAGGCTATATTAAACTCTCCAAATACAATTTATACAACCACTAAGGACATTGTTAAGGGAATGTTTGTAAGTTAATGTACGACTATTCCCTTGCTCCCCTATTAAGACTGACTTGTGACTTATTGAGATTAATATTCATCTTTGAATGTGCCTGTTTGTTCTCCTTTCAATGAGTTTGTCTCATAGAGATATTAGGCCGGCAGTTACGACCTGTGGCAAAGGTTGAGTTGTGTTTGTTAAACAATGTTTGCAATGGCTGCAGTTCAAATGCATGCTCGGATGGTGCCAAACAAATTGGCAAACCAATGGAGGAAAATATAATTGCTCAGTCATCTCATATTATACAATAAAATGCTCAAAACTCACACACACACTAAGGGCCTGTTGATAACATTTATTTGAATATGAGAGAAAACATTGTTACACATGATTGTTCACATAAGATGATACTGTGACCTGAAATATTGAGATTTATTTTTGTGTTTTTCTCCAGTGATACAACATTGTACTTCAATGATTTGCAGATTATCTGACAATCAACAGATGATTCCTCCAAATGTATCTGACCTGAAACGTTTAATCTCCGTCTGCATGAGTTGCATCAAGATTACACAAAGCACACTAACATCAAATGCCCTCTTTTTGCATATTTGTTAATTTTATAAACCAGAACCTGGATACTGTTTTAATCACTACAGTTTAAAATCTGAGGAGTGCCTTGAATTACTTTTGGTTACACCTGTGTAGCAAGACTTTTCACTGTAATTACCCTTCTAGCAACATTGTATTAACTTGTTATTATATTATACATTTGTTTTATTATACATTATACATTATTAACTGCATTTTAATTGCATGAGGAAATATCAATGAGCTCCTCCAAAGGGCACCTACAAACTTGTTCCCAAACTTTCCTGGCTTTGTTTATTCCTTGACACTGTACACAGGCTCTTAAACTAAGAAATTACACTGAGCTTGATGACAAAACCATTAGTTGGTTTAGCATCAGATAGGCTACTGCTGTACATCATTAGAAAACGTTAGATACCATATTAGTTGTATATCACCGGGCAGAGCTTAAGTTGCTGTGATCATAGATCAGAAACATTGCTTGGTGAAGGAGGCCTTTGAAAGCAAGCTAGACAGGGAGATTATTGCAAGTAGCCTATATAGGGAATACAGCAATAAGTTATTGCACTGTTCAGATTCATTGTCTTATATCAGATTATTTTATTTTTTATGTCACCTTTATTTAAGTAGGCAAGTCAGTTAAGAACTGGGCCAATTTTGCGCCGTCCTATGGGACTCCCAATCACAGCCGGTTGTGATACAGCTTGGAATATAAACCAGGGTGTCTGTAGTGACGCCTCAAGCACTGAGATGGAGTGCCTTAGACCGCTGTGCCACTCTGTGCCACTCGGGAGCCCAGATAGATATTCTATTCTGCCAGTATTTCTGGAGGTTGACCATGTGCATGACTGTTACGGATACCATTATCCTGTGTGTGTATCCTGTGTGTGTGTGTGTGTGTGTGTGTATCCTGTGTTCTTTTCTCTCCTTCTCCCCTCACAGGTGAAAATCATCACTCTCCAATCAGTCACCAATCCAATCATCAATCAGAAGACACACCTCCTCCTGTTTCCTACCCTATCACAGTTCCTTTCCCTTGGTTTAAAAACCCCATCAGTTGTTTGCTCTAGAGCTCAATCTCTCTGTAAATGCCATGTCTATAGGTTTCTGTGTTTCACGCTCTCTTTGTGTATTAACCTATCTTTTGTTTGAGCACCTCCATAGCACTTTGTCATCACCTGTGAGTATTGTTTTTGGTTATGGTGTTTGTGTTTGATTGCTGGTGGGAAAAGGGGATACATACCCGTAGGTAGACTTTGTTAAATACACTAGTTAGATCTGGGCGGACCACCCACTGTATTTTTGGTTAGTTAGTTAGCTGTTGTTAAAATAGGCTAGTCTAGCTTAGGGGTGTTTTTAATACTTATTGTTTCTTTCCTTGGGTCCAGCTCAGCCCCTTTTCCTGCTCCCTCCTTTACCGTGTGTTTATTAATAAACCCTGAGTTTGACGGTAGATTTCAGTTGTCGTGGTTATTTCATTCACACTTTTACTTGGTCACTATAATTTGCATGAGTTATGTTACGGGTCTCATTACCATCCCCCTAGACTGTCGGTCCAAAAGGGATCCGTAACATTGACAACTAGCTTAAATGTGTCCATTAGCTTGCTAAAGTAATTCTTAGCTAGTCACTTCATATGAATAGGAAGCTAACCTGTACACATTCAATGCTGAACACCAAATGCTTCCGCCATAAGCTAGCTAGAAAGCTTCTTTAGCAACATTATTTTATCACAAAGCCGCTAGCGCAGCCTGTTCTGCCACGAATCAGTAGCTTCCCGTCAGCTCATTTGCTGCTGCACTCAACTGACCCCAATGTTAGTGGTAATTTTAGCAGGGCCTAGCCACAACTTTGTTTTTATTTGCTTAACTTGAATTGGAAAGTATTAAATCCCTGTCATGTCATTTTGCTACCTATTCTGCCTATTTCATAGATAGTCATACAAGGGTGCAGTGATATAAAAAAAATAGGAACTATGTTTTCATTTTTGAATGGCAGATGCTCTGTAATCCCCAAATTTTGTTCACCTACCAACCAGTAAGAATTCCGGCTCTCACAGACCTGTTTGTCTTTAAAAAGCCCTCCTGTTCTCCACTCATTACCTGTATTAACTGCACCTGTTTGAACTCGTTACCTGTATAAAAGACACCTGTCCACACACTCAACCAAACAGACTCCAATCTCTCTACAATGGCCAAGACCAGAGAGCTGTGTAAGGACATCAGGGATAAATTGTAGACCTGCACAAGGCAGGTATGGGCTACAGGACAATAGGCAAGCAGCTTGGTGAGAAGGCAACAACTGTTGGTGCAATTATTAGAAAATGGAAGAAGTTCAAGATAATGGTCAATCATCCTCGGTCTTGGGCTCCCTGCAAGATCTCACCTTGTGGGGCATCAATGATCATGAGGAAGGTGAGGGATCAGCCCAGAACTACATGGCAGGACCTGGTCAATGACCTGAAGAGAGCTGGGACCACAGTCTCAAAGAAAACAATTAGTAAAACACTACTCCGTCATGGATTAAAATCCTGCAGCGCACGCAAGGTCCCCCTACTCAAGCCGGCGCATGTCCAGGCCCGTCTGAAGTTTGCCAATGACCATCTGGATGATCCAGAGGAATGGGAGAAGGTCATGTGGTCTGATGAGACAAAAATAGAGCTTTTTAGTCTAAACTCGCTGTGTTTGGAGGAAGTAGAAGGATGAGTACAACTCCAAGAACACCATCCCAACCGTAATTTTTTTGGGGATGCTTTTCTGCAAAGGGGACAGGACGACTGCACCGTATTGAGAGGAGCATGGATGGGGCCATGTATTGCGAGATCTTGGCCAACAACATCCTTCCCTCAGTAAGAGCATTGAAGATAGGTCGTGGCTGGGTGTTCCAGCATGACAGCGACCTGAAACACACAGCCAGGGCAACTAAGGAGTGGCTCCGTAAGGAGCTTCTCAAGGTCTAGCCAGTCTCCAGACCTGAACCCAATAGAAAATCTTTGGCCCGAAACCTGAAGGATCTGGAGAAGGTCTGTATGGAGGAGTGGGCCAAAATCCCTGCTGCAGTGTGTGCAAACCTGGTCAAGAACTACAGGAAACGTATGATCTCTGTAATTGCAAACAAAGGTTTATGGACGACATATTAAGTTCTGCTTTCCTGATGTATCAAATGCTTATGTCATGCAATAAAATGCAAACAAATTACTTAAAAATCATACAATGTGATTTTCTGGATTTTTGTTTTAGATTCTGTCTCTCACAGTTGAAGTGTACCTATGATAAAAATTACAGACCTCGACATGCTTTGTAAGTAGGAAACACTGCCTATTTTGCAGGTTATCAAATACTTGTTCTCCCCACTGTATGTACAGTAGCATACTAGCATTGCACCTTTCGATTCCAACGTGCAGTGGCACTGCGTACAATTGTGTCCTCTGGATAACAGCATTCAAGGCCCGAGGACATGCCTGGACAGCCACTTCAGTGTGATACACTGGATCATCTTTCGTAACCACAAGTGTTGGTGTTAGAGTTACAGTATGTGTTTTTCTCTGAGCAACTTTAGCCTCAAGAATTGTGTTTACTTCTTGTTCACACTGTAAATATTGTACAGCAGCTGTTTGATACAGAAAACAAGGATATTCAGATGGTCTCAAGAAGTGACGCCTACAAGAGAAAAGCAGAATGTACAAAAACATGTATTTTTTTATGTACGCTTACGAAAATGTTATTGGTGCAACTACCTAAGTCTTCCAGATATGTAGTCTATCCTACACGGCGAGCGAAAGAGATGCACCAATTTGAATCTGTATTTAATGATGTTAATAAAATGTGCGTTTTCCACTGTCGCCTACCAGCCTATTTCCTCCCTACACCCCTCCCTGCCTCTGTAGTCCTAATTGCTGTCTTGCTGCACTGAGTGCACAGAGCCTATCAATTAGAGTCAGTGCTAATGCAGAGCATGTTTTCAAACTAGCAGCATCTGCTCCTCTCCACCAAGGCGACGTCCTCCTCACTCAATTTGGAAACAGCTGGGTGGTTTAGTAGTGGGGGAAGTGGATTGGCTTCAATATTGCAGCTCTGAAAGGGGGAAAAATATGTAAAAAATGGGCAAATAATGAAAATCTGATGCGATTTGCCACAAAACCACCCACCCACACCTCCATATTATACAGTTGCCCAAATGACAATTTGATGCCGGCGCATGCATTTTCATATTTTAATCCTCAATATGAAATAAGTCAACGACAGATTTGTACCTTGTCAGCTCGGGTGTTTGAACTTGCAACCTACTGGTTACTAGTCCAATGCTCTAACCACTAGGCTACCCTGCCGCCCCTCCTTCTGTCGGGCCGCACTGATCTGTTACACTACCAAATGGACACTCTGTTTACTCTAGTGCAGACGGCTCACCATGAAAGTTTACAGCCTGAATACATTTCCCAACCCCCCCTGTGCTTGAAGAATGCTTTAGTTTAGTTTCTGGGAGTTGATTGGTTGAAATTGGGATCAATTTCAGGTCAACTATCTCCACGGCACATTGTTGCGAAACCTCTGCCCGGCATGCAGTTCTGATCCCTCATTGGGATTGGGGAAGGACTCAGCCGCTGTTCCTGGCGAGCGCAGATAGGGAAGGTGGTGAATTAAATTTAGATGCAGGTCTGTATAGTTCACTTGAGCATTGTGCTTCCTCTCTTCCATTAGACCTCTGCAGTATATAAGCCCTCTCTCTCTCTCCAGATGATAAGAGGGAATGATGGCACCTCACTACTCCCTTGTACTTTGCCGCAAATTAGATTGCGGGGACAAACAGTAGTTATTCCTTTGTATATTTCCACATAACACATTTAAAGAGAGTAGAAATTAAGTCTTAAACGCAGGCATTCCTTTCAGAAGTTTGAACACCTAAATGATTTACGTCTCTTGTTTTTTCTTTCAGCACCAGTCAACCCTCACTTGAGTAAGTATCACTCCTATGAATGCTATGACTACCTTAGGCATTTTGATCGAAATATTTAATAAGCCAAGCCAACCATAATGTTTTAGTTAACACAGGCCATAGATAAATACAAAGAAGTGAAGAGTAATGCACAGTTCATTAATGTTAATCATCAATCGCAATACACAGGTCCTTAATGTCCAACATTATTACCTATTAATACATTCTTCATAATGCATTTTAAGCCCCTTTTGTAATCTGTAGTAACATGTTTGAAAATGCATAACATCTATTTTTCCTGACCTGTGCAGGAGCATCTATGTATCTATGCTTCTATGTATTCTCTGTGTGTCTTCCCCACCAGGAGAGTTCCAGTGCAGCTTTGAAGATGAGGCCGTGTGTATGTTCACCCAAGACAAGACGGATGACTTTGACTGGACCCGACACAGCGCCGCCACCAGAGACACCAAGTACACCCCCAACACCGGGCCCAGCAGTGACCGAGCGGGCTCCAAGCAAGGTTAGCACACACACAAATATACACACATGCACACTCTTACCCAAGAAACTCATTTCAACTAATTTCTCCATTCTGTTCTGCTCTCATCTAGTGGACAATGATGGGATGACATATCAGGAATTGGTTATTGCAAAATCGCATTGCTGATCATTTGCAACCAACGTTGGTACTTTCTAAAATTTGATCGCCAAATCTATAATTATTGTTTGACATTTCTAAGGGACGATGTATACAAATGGACTGGCTGACACCAGACCATGTGGCACAATCAAGCTTTTAACTCTCATTGAGTGCCACCACGTTAAAATACGTTTTTGCTTAGTTTTGAGTGATCGCGCTGATTGGTTATGACACTCATCAGTTGTAAAGCAAGGGGGCGGTTCTCGTGGCTGAGTGTGTGGGTATTTGGTGAGTAAGAGAGACACGGAGGAAAGCCATCCACTGTAAAAGCACAGCCCCCTTCATTATCAACGTTTCATGCCGACAACATCAAAGAGCCTCCCCAGACTCTGGAGTCAGCCTCAGTCTGTCACTTTAGCCATGCAAGTATACAAGTGCATTAATGTAGAAAACATTTCAAGAACATTTATGCAGGTGCATTGTTGAATGGAATCCATATTTGAAACAACGTTTGAAATGTACTTAGTATTCTCTACATCAGTGGTCACCAACCGGTCGATCAAAGCATTCCTAGTCGATCACCAAACATTTCTGTAGAAAAGCCAATGATGGCTTGGTGTTTTTATTGGTGTTGCACTGTTGGCGGTAGGTGCGCTTGATTCAGGAGTACCAGGTAGGAAAAGTGTTACCATTTCATTTGTCTGAAAAGACAAACTCCACATACCCGGCGGACCGGGAGCTCTGTGGCTAAATCGAGTGAACGGTCATACAACTCGGAATTCCAAGTCGGAAACTTTCTAGCACTGACTTTCTGACCTGAAGATGATTTCACCTTGTTTTTTTTTGTTCCGAGTTGTCTTGAAAGCACCATGACCATCAGTCCAGTAAAATAAAAAAGGAATCATTTCAATTTATGCCCAGCTGTGCCTCGCAAGTGCTACACCAACTGGTCTATTTTGTTATAAAAGCTATAGTTTTAAAATATTATATGGTCTGAGAAGAACAATATTGGCAGGCATATAGCCAATATGCTGTGATAATATTTGAGGCCTACTGCACAAATGTAATTCCTACAGAACTGTTTTTAATTAGGTTAATGTTACATTTTCTAAGTCCAAAAATCTGAGAGGTAGATCTAAGCTTGCTTTTGACTGCGAAAGTGATCTTGACTCAGAAAAGCTAGGTGACTACTGCTCTACATGTTACCTGTGTCATTCCACCAATTCAGTGCATTTTGTGAAGTGTAACTTGGTCATTTCATCTTATTTTAACATTGACATAGAGAACACTTTCAACTTCCAAATTACAAAGTGCCTATTAATTGCCAAAAAAGGCTGACGATTTCTTCTTAAATCGTCCATTAAAAAGTCCATTGTGACAGGGGGAATGGAAACTTGTTGTGTGCAACAGGGAGTGGCAATTGAATGAAAGCTTCACAAAAATGTTTTTACTGTTAAAACTTCTTACTCCCACCCGACACGCAGACGTCCCATCTAGACACCTGGAAATGCAAATGCGTTATGCTAAATGTACTTGTTAAAACTCAAACGTTCATTAAAACACACATGCAGGGTATTGAATTAAAGCTACACTCGTTGTGAATCTAGCCAACAAGTCAGATTTTTAAAATGCTTTTCGGCGAAAGCATGAGAAGCTATTATCTGATAGCATGCAACACCCCGAAATACCTGAAGGCGACGTAAACAAAATAATTAGCGTAGCCGGCGCTACACAAATAGCAGAAATAAAATATAAAACATTCATTACCTTTGACGAGCTTCTTTGTTGGCACTCCTATATGCCCCATAAACATCACTATTGGGTCTTTTTTTCGATTAAATCGGTCCATATATACCCAAAATATCCATCTATGGAAACTGTGATTCAAAATGCAGCGTCATTTTTTTAAATTAAAAAAGTCGACGATAAACTTTCACAAAACACTTCGAAATACTTTTGTAATCCAACTTTAGGTATTAGTAAACGTTAATAATCTATCAAATTGAACACGGGGCGATGTGTATTCAATAGCTCCACGTCTTCAAATCATGTTCGGGAAATCTCTTTTCCAAGACGTCCTATCGGAGACCGGATGGAATGGAATCTCTCTCCTTTGTTTGACCAAGAAATAACTCCCAGGAAATTGACAAGACTGGCGACATCGTGTGGAAGTTGTAGGAATTGCAATCTCGGCCCCATTTAATTTGGTGTCCCTTAAACAATATATGCAAGTGGCGCATGGATATTTTTTTCAGTTTTCAGTGACCAGTTTTTCTTGCGCTTTTCGATGAAACACACGCTCTGTTAAAGTCACAGCCGTGATTTAACCAGTTTTAGAAACTTCAGAGTGTTTTCTATCCACACATACTAATCATATGCATATACTATATTCCTGGCATGAGTTGCAGGACGCTGAAATGTTGCGCGATTTTTAACAGAATGTTCGAAAAAGTAGGGGGTAGACTGAAGAGGTTTTAAAACATTTCTAGCCTGTCTATCTACGTGCTATGCCCGTCCCACTCAGTTTTCCACCACAAAAGACCAGAAAACGGCTATGAACCAGCTGCTTTTACTGTGATTTGATGATTAGATGTTATTTTAAAAAACAATAGTTTCACCATATTAAAATGAGAGTTAAGTTCACGTAACAAGGTTGACTTTAAAATCAGGGACAGATGTCAATGAATCACTAATCACATAAAAATCACAATAAAAAAAGATCTTCAGAAATTACGGTCAAAGCAACAAAATAACTAAGGCTTTACAATGATGGTGAAACTTGGAGAAGTTTTGGGAGTGGATGGGTTAAAATCTACCTTGAAGTGACACTGACAGGGTTGACGGAAGGATGTCAAAATGCTACATTTAGCAAGCCTTTATTCATGTTAAAATGATTTATTGAATTCTCCAGTCTAGTGGAAGGCTAGCAAATACAAATGTACCAAATATTAATAAAATGCAAATTAATTTCTTAAATCATACAATGTGATTTTCTGGATTTTTGTTTTAGATTCCGTCTCTCACAGTTGAAGTGTACCTATGATAAAAAAATTACAGACCTCTACATGCTTTGTAAGTAGGAAAACCTGCAAAATCGGCAGTGTATCAAATACTGTATATGATGCAGTTATAATGCTTTGTTAGACTTGTCATGCGTGTGATATGTTAGTTTTCTTTGCAGTTCCCATTTGTACCTTTCTTTTCTGGAATTGGGTATGCTTCCCTGCTGTATAGTACCACTTCACCTGCCTCCATCTCCTCCTCCTCCTCCTCTTTGTGCTCTGTCTCTATAGGGTGTGTGTGAGCCGTGATGGACATCTGCAGCGCCGTGGGCAGCATTATGAAATTTGAGTGTCTGTCACTACCTGCCCATTGACGACCGCCTGAGGGAGCTAGCAGTAGCCATTCCCCCAAAAGTAGAATCTCCCACAATTCCATCCACTTGTTAAATGCCAAAAGCCCAAGCCGCTAAAATAAACCAAATAAATGGTGGGACTACTCGGGATACATTTGTTTAAGTGTTTTAGGGCATTTTACGAGGGATAATGTCATAAATAATGCATTGCTTTACAATGAAACACGAGGCTCAAAGTTTCCCAGTCCGTTTGTTTTTCTTTCAGTTGAAGTCATCTGCTTTTTGAATTCCCAACATAACTTGCTCTAAGAAGATGAAACTCTTTTTATCTGATTGGTATCCGCAGAGCAAACCAGTTTTATGGATTGCACTGTACACAATTTAAACTTTTCATCTCCCTCGTCAGAAAATTGCAGTGCAGTGTTCAGAAAACTCTCCCGATACCACAACAGTTTATGGACTGCTAACGGCATGTGCCTTAGCTACAGTTTTGTAGCAGTTATTATAGAGAGATGAACTCTGCCGTTTGGTTTTCAATTCTAATGGTCTCTCAAAAAGTATGATGTAATGTTTAATCAGTGTTTTGCTATCATACGGGTTTCTACATGGACATTGATTGTTGTTTTTCCAACATTCAGGTTTCTACATGTACATTGAGACGTCTCGACCTCGCCTGGAGGGAGAAAAGGCTCGACTGTTGACCCCCACATTCAACGTCGCCCCCAAAAGTCCCTATGGGACTGTGACCGCCGCTCCCACCTACTGCTTTGGCTTCTACTACCATATGTATGGGAAACACATAGGTAAGGTGCCCCTAGTGAAGGGATCATCAACTATATTCAGCCGGGGGTGTTTTTTTTCTTTTTTTTTCTTGAGCATATGGGGGCCGGAATATAGAGTTGAAGTCGGAAGTTTATATACACCTTAGCCAAATACAGTTTTTCACAATTCCTGACATTTAATCCTATTAAAAATTCCCTGTCTTAGGTCAGTTAGGATCTCCACTTTATTTTAAGAATGTGAAATGTCAGAATAATAGTAGAGAGAATTATTTATTTCAGCTTTTATTGCTTTCATCACATTCCCAGTGTGTCAGAAGTTTATACACTCAATTAGTATTTGGTAGCATTGCCTTTAAATTGTTTAACTTGGGGTAAAACATTTCGAGTGGCCTTCCACAAGCTTCCCACATTCCTCCCGACAGAGCTGGTGTAACTCAGTCAGTTTTGTAGGCCTCCTTGCTCGCACACGCTTTTTTCATTTCTGCCCACAAATGTTCTATAGGATTGAGGTCAGGGATTTGTGATGGCCACTATAATACCTTGACTTTGTTGTCCTTTAGCCATTTTGCCACAGCTTTGGAAGTATGCTTGTCCATTTGGAAGACCCATTTGCAACAAAGCTTTAACTTCCTAACTGATGTCTTGAGATGTTGCTTCAATATATCTACATAATTTTCCTCGTGATGCCATCTATTTTGAGAAGTGCACCAGTCCCTTCTGCAGCAAAGCAGCCCCACAACATGATGCTGCCACCCCCATACTTCACGGTTGGGATGGTGTTCTTTGGCTTGCAAGCCTCCCCCTTTATCCTCCAAACGTTATGGTCATTATGGCCAAACAGTTCTATTTTTGTTTCATCAGACCAGGGGACATTTCTCCAAAAAGTACGATCTTTGTCCTCACGTGCAGTTGCAAACCGTAGTCTGGCTTTTTTATGGCGGTTTTGGAGCAGTGGCTTCTTCCTTGCAGAACGGCATTTCAGGTTATGTCGATATAGGACTAATTTTACTGTGGATATAGATACTTTTGTACCTGTTTGTACATCCAGCATCTTCACAAGGTCCTTTACTGTTGTTCTGGGATTGATTTGCGCTTTTCGCACCAAAGTACGTTCGTCTCTAGGAGACAGAACACGTCTCCTTCCTGAGCAGCTGCGTGGTCCCATGGTGTTCATACTTGCGTACTATTGTTTGTGCAGTTTAACGTTTCTTTAGATTTTCCCATGATGTCAAGCAAAGAGGCACTGAGTTTGAAGGTAGGCCTTGAAATACATCCACAGATACACCTCCTATTGACTCAAATGTTGTCAATTAGCCTGTCAGAAGCTTTTAAAGCCATGACATAATTTTCTGGAATTTTCCAAGCTATTTAAAGGCACAGTCAACGTAGTGTATGTCAATTTCTGACCCACTGGAATTGTGATACAGTGGGTGAAATAATCTGTCTGTGAACAATTGTTGGAAACATTACTTGTGTCATGCACAAAGTAGGTGTCCTAACCGACTTGCCAAAACTATAGTTTGTTAACTAGAAATGTGTGGAGTGGTTGAAAAATGAGTTTTAATGACTATGTAATTTTCTGACTTCAACTGCAATACGAAAATATTTGTGGACTGCAAATTGACCCAAACAATATTGTGTTTCTAACATTGCTTACATTGTATGTGATCATATATACAGTGCCTTGCGAAAGTATTCGGGCCCCTTGAACTTTGCGACCTTTTGCCACATTTCAGGCTTCAAACATAAAGAAATAAAACTGTATTTTTTTGTGAAGAATCAACAACAAGTGGGACACAATCATGAAGTGGAACGACATTTATTGGATATTTCAAACTTTTTTTAACAAATCAAAAACTGAAAAATTGGGCGTGCAAAATTATTCAGCCCCCTTAAGTTAATACTTTGTAGCGCCACCTTTTGCTGCGATTACAGCTGTAAGTCGCTTGGGGTATGTCTCTATCAGTTTTGCACATCGAGAGACTGAAATTTTTTCCCATTCCTCCTTGCAAAACAGCTCGAGCTCAGTGAGGTTGGATGGAGAGCATTTGTGAACAGCAGTTTTCAGTTCTTTCCACAGATTCTCGATTGGATTCAGGTCTGGACTTTGACTTGGCCATTCTAACACCTGGATATGTTTATTTTTGAACCATTCCATTGTAGATTTTGCTTTTTGTTTTGGATCATTGTCTTGTTGGAAGACAAATCTCCGTCCCAGTCTCAGGTCTTTTGCAGACTCCATCAGGTTTTCTTCCAGAATGGTCCTGTATTTGGCTCCATCCATCTTCCCATCAATTTTAACCATCTTCCCTGTCCCTGCTGAAGAAAAGCAGGCCCAAACCATGATGCTGCCACCACCATGTTTGACAGTGGGAATGGTGTGTTTAGGGTGATGAGCTGTGTTGCTTTTACGGCAAACATAACGTTTTGCATTGTTGCCAAAAAGTTCAATTTTGGTTTCATCTGACCAGAGCACCTTCTTCCACATGTTTGGTGTGTCTCCCAGGTGGCTTGTGGCAAACTTTAAATGACACTTTTTATGGATATCTTTAAGAAATGGCTTTCTTCTTGCCACTCTTCCATAAAGGCCAGATTTGTGCAATATACGACTGATTGTTGTCCTATGGACAGAGTCTCCCACCTCAGCTGTAGATCTCTGCAGTTCATCCAGAGTGATCATGGGCCTCTTGGCTGCATCTCTGATCAGTCTTCTCCTTGTATGAGCTGAAAGTTTAGAGGGACGGCCAGGTCTTGGTAGATTTGCAGTGGTCTGATACTCCTTCCATTTCAATATTATCGCTTGCACAGTGCTCCTTGATGTTTAAAGCTTGGGAAATCTTTTTGTATCCAAATCCGGCTTTAAACTTCTTCACAACAGTATCTCGGACCTGCCTGGTGTGTTCCTTGTTCTTCATGATGCTCTCTGCGCTTTTAACGGACCTCTGAGACTATCACAGTGCAGGTGCATTTATACGGAGACTTGATTACACACAGGTGGATTGTATTTATCATCATTAGTCATTTAGGTCAACATTGGATCATTCAGAGATCCTCACTGAACTTCTGGAGAGAGTTTGCTGCACTGAAAGTAAAGGTGCTGTATAATTTTGCACGCCCAATTTTTCAGTTTTTGATATGTTAAAAATTTTGAAATATCCAATAAATGTCATTCCACTTCATGATTGTGTCCCACTTGTTGATTCTTCACAAAAAAATACAGTTTTATATCTTTATGTTTGAAGCCTGAAATGTGGCAAAAGGTCGCAAAGTTCAAGGGGGCCGAATACTTTCGCAAGGCACTGTATCTCTCTATGTGTGGGAATACACTTCCCATTTACATAAAATCACCCACGTGCCAAATGCCAGTTGTGGAACAGTGCCTTAGTGCTATTAGGAATGAAATGTACACTATACAAAAATATGTGAACACCTCTTCAAATTAGTGGATTTGGCTATTTCAGCCACACCCGTTGCTGCGGGTGTATAAAATCGAGCACACAGACTTGTGATCTCCATAGCCCAACATTGGAAGTAAAATGGCCTCACTGAAGAGCTCAGTGACTATAAACGTTGCACCGTCATAGGATGCCATCTTTAGAGTGCGTTCTCTAGAGTGATAAATCATGCTACACCACCTGGCAGTCCGACGGACAAATCTGGATTTGGCGTATGAAGGAATAATGGTCTGAGGCTGTTTTTCATGGTTTGTGATAGGCCCCTTAGTTCCAATGAATGGAAATCTTTTCACGACAGCATACAATAACATTCTGGATGATTCTGTGCTTCCAACTTTGTGGCAATAGTTTGGGGAAGGCCCTTTCCTGTTTCAGCTTGACAATGCCCCCATTCACAAAGTGAGGTCCATACAGAAATGGTTTGTCGAGATTGGTGTGGAAGAACTTGATTGGCCTTCACAGAGCCCTGACCTCAACCCCATCAACACCTTTGGGATGGATTTGAACGCCTGACTGTGAGCCAGGACTAATCACCCAACATCAGTGCCCGACCTCACTAATTATCTTGTGGCTGAATGGAAGAAAGTCTCCAACATCTAGTGGAAAGCCTTCCCAGAAGATTGGAGGCTGTTATAGCAGCAAAGAGGGACCAACTCCATATTAATGCCCATGATTTTGGAATGAGATGTTCGACGAGCAGGTGTCTACATACTTTGGTAATGTAGTGTAAATTACAAGGATAAATGCAAATTCTGCATTGTAGCTAATTCATCAGGCAAATCTAGCATAGAGTGTGTTTGATTTGTTAAGTACACACCTGAGTGCTTTCCATTAGCATCTACTTGCAATCAAATCCCCTATTTCCCTGTTCGGTACCTCCCTGATGATTAGATAAGAGTTTTCTTACCACTCAAGTTGTACTCCCACCTTTCTTTTTTAATTCGACAACCACTCAGTAACACTTCCATAATGGAATATGTGAAGCCCCCCGGGCATTGGTGGAAATGGAAATTGAACACTACACAAGAAAACTCACTATTTCTGGGTGTTTACAAACCTTCCATTTTGAATATTAATAACCTTATCATCCATCAAAATCTAGTCAGGCTCCCCTGCTTCTGTCGCCAAGGTTGCCTTCTCACACCCTGCTCATGCCCTCCTGTTGTTGCGGTGTCAGACAGTTGCACCTGAGCGATGGGTGTGTCCTCTGACCTGCCAGACATGCCTGCAACTTCAATTTTCTGCTCCGCAAAGCTGTCGAGATTCTGAATAGGACGTGTCAACCTAATCCACGCAGGTCTCAATGGGCCCTCTCTTTCTCTGCTTGCTCAGCCTCAGAAACCAGAAGCCGGAGTCAAAAATGGCTGACGGCGTGTCCTTCTTTCCTGTCTTTCATTTTTCATTGGTTTCCGTTAGAGAAAGAAAGGCAACCTCCAGAATGAGAGAGTGCAGAATGAGTGAGTGAGTGGTGGAGAGACTTTGAGTTCTCATTTGAAGTAGTGGGTATTTTCAGGGATCTGTCGTTGTTGCTTTTTGATCATCCAGTGAGATCCACTTAAGGCTCCCCTCACAGGGATGTAGCATATTGTAGCTGACGGCTCGTCTAGTTTGGCCTCTGAGCACTCTCTTTGGCATCTCCTCGTTTGCACTGGGGGAAAAAACACAAGATTTAACTCATGATCATCCCCTGAGAAGTAAATTATGTTAGCAAATTCATACATTCCACTCAGTAAAAGCCACACTCAATAAGGGAAGGTTAATGTGTAGACCCCTTGAGACATGTAGTATTTGCAGTAATGAGCTTTTATGTGTTTTGTTAATAGTATAAGGTCATACATTAATGATGAGTAAAGTCTCAACACATAAGGATAAGTGCTGCCATGATGAGGCCATATATGATCGAGGATATCAGACCTGGGTTCCAATTGTACTTGAAATCTTTCAAATACTGAAGTTGTGCTTGATTGAGCTGGCCATGTTGTCCATAAAGTGCATGATGTTTTCTCCTCTAGGGGCGTTGAACGCGTACCTACGGCAGAAGGGCCACTCGGGCTCAGACAGTTCCTTGTGGAACTTGGTCGGGAACCAAGGGGACCGATGGAAGCAAGCCAAAGTCAACATCCACCCAATAGCCTCTTTCCAGGTGGGTACAACTCTTTGGGAGGAGCAGTGGGTCACCAATGCAGAACTATGGTGACCCTAAGGTACAAAACTGCCTTGATCTGTGCTTCCCCCTTATGCCATGTCTTATATAAACATTTGTCCTATATATTTTGCTACAGTATATGTTTCACAGAATAACTCATTGAGTTAGTAGCAGTAAGACATTTAAGCAGTTGGTGTAAACAAGTTTTGTTTTTGTCTGTCTTATCCCATTTTGGTAGTTGGTTCTGGAAGGAATTCGTGGTCCGGGTATAGAAGGCGATATCGCCATAGATGATGTCACCATTGAGGAAGGAGAATGTAAAGACCCTCCACCCAATAGTAAGTGCTTTTTTTTGTTTATACCTGGGAATTCATGACAACCATGGACCTATACATCATCCAGAACCACTCAACCATGAAGAGGCAAGGCTTATAATAACATATACATGCATATTATTCCTCTTGGGAACTAAAATTCAAGGACTGAGAGAGCTCTATTGTTAGCTCTCTCACATTTGCTCTCCAAGAGTACAGCTATGCCGCTATATTTTTCATTTTTCTTTATGGATGTTTCAGGTATCGTCAGTGAAATTACATTTTAGAGGGAATGATCGAACAGCTGCTTTCAAGTGTTATGCAAGACAGAAAATGTTACTGTCTTGTTGACCTAAAAAAGATAGATGTTTAATGGAATGGAAAAATGTATTTTACTCATTACTTATATTACTTAAGGTAATGGCTTTTTGAATCATGTTAAGTATCCTTCCAAATGGAAGATATCAGCAACTCCCATGAAATATTAGACATTAGATGTTTTCTCACTTGTACACTTGAGACTGTTGGCTGGGTCTCTTTGCTGATAAACAAGGTTCAGTGAAAATACTACCAAAAAATGTACAAATGTTCATGTTTAATGAACCTCTTAACTGTTTGAGGAATTGTCTTATACTTCATGTACAGTTGAAGTCGGAAGTTTGCATACTCTTAGGTCGGAGTCACTAAAACTTATTTTTCAACCACTTCACAAATTTCACTTATAATTCACTGTATCACAATTCCAGTGGGTCAGAAGTTTACATACACTAAGTAGACTGTGCCTTTAAACAGCTTGGAAAATTCCCGAAAATGATGGCACGGCTTTAGAAGCTTCTGATAGGCTAATTGACTTCATTTGAGTCAATTGGAGGTGTACCTGTGGATGTATTTCAAGGCCTACCTTCAAACTCAGAGCCTCTTTGCTTGACATCATGGGAAAATCAAAAGAAATCAACCCAGACCTCAGAAAAAATTGTAGACCTCCACAAGTCTGGTTCATCCTTGGGAGCAATTTCCAAATGCCTGAAGGTACCATGTTCATCTGTACAAACAATAGTACGCAAGTACCACGCAGCCGTCATACTGCTCAGGAAGGAGACGCGTTCTGTTTCCTAGAGATTAATGTACTTTGGTGCGAAAAGTGCAAATCAATCCCAGAACAATAGCAAAAGACCTTGTGAAGATGCTAGAGGAAACCTGGACAAAAGTATCTATATCCACAGTAAAACGAGTCCTATATCGACATTACCTGAAAGGCCATTCAGCAAGGAAGAAGCCACTGCTCCAAAACCGCCATAAAAAAGCCAGACTACAGTTTGCAACTACACATGGGGACAAATATTGTACTTTTTGGAGTAATGTCCTCTGGTCTGATGAAACAATACTGTTTGGCCATAATGATCATTATGTTTGGAGGAAAAATGGGGAGGATGGAAAATGATTTGGATATTGAAGCAACATCTCAAGACATCAGTCAGGAAGTTGAAGCTTGTTCGCAAATGGGTCTTCCAAATGGACAATAACCCCAAGTATACTTCCAAAGTTGTGGCAACATGGCTTAAGGAAAACTAAGTCGAGGTGTTGGAGTGGCCATCACAAAGCCTTGACCTCAATCCCATAGAAAATTTGTGGGCAGAACTGAAAAAGCGTGTGCGAGCAAAGAGGCCTTACAAACCTGACTGAGTTACACCAGCTCTGTCAGGAGGAATGGGCCATAATTCACCCAACTTATTGTGGAAGGCTACTCAAAACGTTTGACCAAAGTTAAACAATTCAAAGGCAATACTACCAAATACTAATTGAGTGTATATAAACTTCTGACCCACTGGGAATGTGATGAAAGAAATAAAAGCGGAAATAAATCATTCTCTCTGCTATTTTTCTGACATTTCACATTCTTAAAATAAAGTGGTGATCCTAACTGACCTAAGACAGAGAATTTTTACTATAATTAAATGTCAGGAATTGTATGTAAACTTCCGACTTCCACTGTATTTCAGCAGTAAGTCGACAGCATACTTGTGGATGAGCTGCCTCTGAAGTATTTTGGTACTACATTGGGAGAAATCACACCACATCTACAGTGCTGTGAAAAAGTATTTGCCCATTTCAAATTTTCTCTACTTTTGCATATTTTGCATATAGTGTGATTGTTTGGGGATGCCTCAGGACCTGGACGACTTGCCTTAATAGAAGGAAACATGAATTCTGCTCTGTATCAGAAAATTCTACAGGAGAATGTCAGGCCATCCGTCTGTGAGCTGAAGCTGAAGTGCAGCTGGGTCATGCAGCAATACAATGATCCAAAACACACAATTAAGTCTAAATTTTGGAATGGCCTAGTCAAAGTCCAAACCTAATCCCAATTGATGTTGTGGCAGGACTTGAAACGAGCAGTTCATGCTTGAAAACACAAAAATGGCGCTGAGATAAAGCAGTTCTGCATGGAAGAGTGGGCCAAATTTCCTCCACAGCGATGTGAGAGACTGATCAACATCTACAGGAAGCATTTGGTTGTTGTCGTTGCAGCAAAGGTGGTACAACCATTTATTGATTGTAGTTGTTGATCAGAGGGCAATTACTTTTTCACACGGGGGAATTGGGTGTTGCATAACTTTTTTAAATAAATAAAATATTTTTTTGTTATTTGTAAACTCAGGTTCCTTTTATCTAATATTAGGTTTTCATTGAAGATCTGATAACATTCCATGTCAAAAATATGCAAAAATAGAGATAATCAGAAAGGGGGCAAATAGATTTTCATGGCACTGTACATGCCAGAGTCTCCTCCAGGGAGCAAGTGTATGGTCCTCCTCAGAACAACTAAAAATATTTAAATATGTTGAAAAGTCTTCCATAAATCAAACAGAATCGTACACGTTCCCCACACGTCATCCCATTCGCTCAATGAAAAAGGATCATGCTCCCTAGATTATCTAAGTCATCAGCTTTCTTTCTCTATCCCTACAGATCTAAGGTCACTGTCTCCTCCTACCACGCCCCATATATGGCAGTTCTTGGTCACCCTGACCCTGGTGTTTGTGGACCTTCAGAGGTGACCCCTCTCTCCCAGGAGGAGCAACCTGACGTGGCCCAACCCCCGTGGAAAAGTTTGCAGACGTGGACTGTCCAAACCCCAAAAACTACCAAAGATTCACTCCTTTTCAGTCTGCAGGAGAGCAGCAGCCCAGCACTGGTCCAGGGTGGAGCATGAAGGAAACAAAAAAACTCAGTTCATCCGGATTTTTCTGAAATATGCACAGAGTGCACTCCAAGGTCAAGATGGAGAGTCGAGTCCAGTTCATCATTTTTTTCTGCAGCTGAAGCAATCGAGGCAGAGTATGGGTACATTTCTGTAAAGCACAAGGACACGGTGTGGTTCCATGTATCATTAAATGGGCCACAGAATGATGATAATTGATTTGTGTGGAAGACTTTGATTTTATGTTAACAGTATGTTGAGAAATTTACAAAATTCGTTCAACCCACACTGACCCCGAAGCTATTTTCTCATGAATATGATAGAGGCTAGTATTACTCTGGGTTGTGGCTTTTCACCTCTCTTAAAACTTGGAGGCTGCCTATGGTCGGATTCATCAAAATGTGCATAAACAAACACATTTGCATACTTTCTACCCAGAGGCTAGAATTTGACTGCTTGGTGCATTATATGTATATCTGTAAGTCAATTCATCATAATTATTTCTTTGTCTGTTCTTTTTTCCCCCTTTTCTTTCTCTCTTCAAGGTTTGCGTAAGGTTGGTTTCATTACAATGTGCATACACTTGTTCGCTAGGTTACTCTGTTATGCAGTAGCTGAACGATGGTGCATTGTACTTAGATCCTTTCGATGTACTGTAGCGGCTTCTCTCTGTCCCACCTGCCCTAAAATTTCAGAAGGTGATTTAATAAACAGGGACATGACACATTTCTTTCATTACGTAAAAGGGATTGACGAGGGATTATTGTGTTTTTCACTCCCTTAAGTACTCTAGGCTTTATTAACAATAGTAATTGCAATCAAATCAAACTTTATTTGTCACATGCGCCGAATACAACAAGTGTAGACTTTACCGTGAAATGCTTACTTACAAGCCCTTAACCAACAGTGCAGTCCAAGAAGAAGACAATATTTACCAAGTAGACTAAAATAAAAAGTAACACAATATGAATAACAGTAACGAGGCTATATACAGGGGGCACCGGTACCGAGTCAGTGTGCGGGGGTTCAGGCAGTCGAGATAATCTGTACATGTAGGGGGGGGCGAAGTGACTATGCATAGGTAACAAACAAACAGCGAGTAGCAGCAGTGTACAAAGGGAGGGGGGTCAACGTAAATTGTCCGGGGGCGATTTTGTGAATTGTTCAACAGTCTGGCTTGGGGGTAGAAGCTGTTGAGGAGCCTTTTGGTCCTAGACTTGGCGCTCCGGTACCGATAGCAGAGAAAACAGTCAATAACAAGCCCTTTATATGAAAGGTAATTGAGCTTCTATCCTCATCTCTCTTTTTTTAGTTAGCCATTATCTAGCTAAGCTTCTCGATTGGAGCCTTCTTTCTTCTTTCACCTCCTGACCAATCATAATTTAGTCAGGTCAAGTCATATGTGGTGCTTAAAGACCATAGCAGTGTGTATTCCAATGCCCTCTGAATCATCCTCCTGTAACATACCTTACTTGAATGGCATTGGAGGAAATTCAAGCTCATTTGAATTTAGGTTGTAGTAGTTTGACTCGCTCTCCTTCTTGTAACACCCGTTTCCAATAGAAGTCATTATTTTGACCTTTGATTTCAGCATGGCTCCATAAAGCACATAAAAATAGGTGCAAAAAAGAAAAACATTGAATGTTAACACGCTTTCTCTCCCTGCATGAGTTGCTCATTGATCAGGATACAGTTCCCATACAGGCTTTCGGCAGTCTTTTGGAAGGTTACTTTATGAGCAGTCAAAAGAGCAGTTTTTGCATCTTTTGGTCATATCTCAACAGCTAGTCCTCTCGGGATAAGATAAGGCACTGCTGTCTGACATGAAATCAAGTGCCTTCAGACTTAGTGGAAATTCTCATGAATGGAAAAACCAACATGGGCTATTTTACCGTACAAGCATTTGCACCGTAGGCACATTTTATAGAGAGAAGAAAATTATGTGATCTGCAGCTAACTCCCATTGCCATACAGCTCGTTTATTTTGACCTAGGAAATTACTTACTACCATTGACAGTCCAGGCTTTTTGAGTGGGACTTGTGCTCGAGCGGAGGAAGGATGGTGGCCCAGCTTTGTCAGAGTGACTGAGTGAGAACGGGGAGCTCTTGGACATAAACAATGGGCTCCGACAAAAAAACTACTTGGAGGGAGGGATGCTTTTGAAGTCTCCCCATTAATTTCAACTGGACCTGCTGAGAAAAATACATTTTTGCTACGATGTCCAAGGACTGTGAAAGGAGGACCTTTCAGGTGTGACTCTTACGGCTGATAATGGACTTGGTTTACCTGGGTGTTTGTCAGTCAATTGGATCAGACTGTCTGGTTCTCACAGACCTACATATTTTAGTACTCAAATGAGAGTGTAACTCTACTTTTACAGAAACTGTAAAAACATTGGAACTACCTGAGACCATGAGTTACCTTAACCAGCTGGTTTTTGAAAATAATTATTGTAAAATTACTCTACTAATGTTTTGGGGGAAGGTTTTACATTTTCATTTTATTTTATTGGGGTATTTTTTGTTTTCTGATTCCTTTTTCTTTACAGAATAATCATAAATAAGCTAATCAATTTAAGCTAATCAATATAAGCTAATCAATTTGCTAAACACCCCAGTGCAAAAGATTCCATAAGAAACCATTTGTCAGCATTCATATAAAAAGCACAAGATGACACAAAACGGAATACAAACTGATTTTGACAAATATTTAGGCATATACATTTCCTCTCAGCAACCTGTTAAAATACATGTTTTTCCCTGTTCAATTAAATTATGTATGTAAATCATAGCATGTGTGGTCACTTTTAATAATGAAAAATATATATATATATATATTGAACAATTAGTTATTACTTCCATTCCCCCATGTCTCTCAATTCAATATTTTATTGCATTGTTTATCTACAAATGTGTAATTAACAACTAACCCATGCCTACTTGTGTTATTTCAAAGGAATGGTAAAAATAAAAATGTTCAGGCAAATTGCTCTCTCCTCACTTACAGTGAAATGGAACTTGAAAACTCCACCCCCCCCTCCATTGCTTCTGGTCCTCTCTGTCATTTTCTACGTAACTACCACCAGCAAACAGATTTTATTAGAGAAATTCATTGCTTTTTAATGTATGTTGATTTTTTTTTGTTCTACCCCAGGCTACCATCTTGACTTCAATGAGCCAAGCAAGTGTTTAAATTCTACCCAAAAGAAAACCCATATATTATATTGTACAGCAGGTTTCAATAGGGATTTTAACTCAATAATGGATTTCCTCTAATGGGAACAAAATACTTGTATTATTTGGGGTAATCGTTTTCTTGACAACAACACCCACAGAACAGAACTTTGTCTAAATGTATCAGAATGCTTTTATTTTTTATATAACTATAATTATCTGCAATAGACTTCCTGTCATAATTTGGATTTGACTTCCCAGATGATTACATCGCATAATTATGAATAAATATACATTAAATGTAGTTTTCCATCTCTGTTACTTTATTAGACAACAGTTTGTTGTCAGTGAGATGATCAGTAATATTTCACCACTTTGTTACTCATCACGAGAAAAGATGTCTTTGTAGAATGTGTCTGGAAGTGAGTTGATGAGAGAGATGTATTTATTATTTACAGTGATATATAAAAATACAACTGAATATGAAAAAATCGTTCTGTTTCAGTAGATTTTGTTAGTTGTCACAATTATTTGATTCTCAGTAAGCTTCTTTACACCTGATTGCTGTTTTCCGACCACAGCATCCCTTACAACTTCTGTTGACTTTCATGATATGTTTTTACTGTCCCTTGGCCTTTGGTTAGGCCCTGCTAAACATTTAAATATTTATATCATACAGTGTAAGCCTTGGGGATACCTAACCGACCTTACCTTGAGTTGTAATGCAATGTGTGTACTGTACAACGTGTGTTCTTTCCATTCAAACATTGTTTATGTATTCAGTAAGTAAACCATCTCTCCAGAGCCACCAGGCAAAGCGTCTTCTCTCGGTGCAGATGAGATGGACATATTTCACATCTGGCCAGGAGGGCACCCATCTGCAGGTGCATCTGCTCCCAGGTACAGTACAAAGACTTCCTCGTGCATATTAGCCAGTGAACATATGGTCCCACTGATAGCTAGTCTAGTATGCAAAAGTTTACCTGAATGTTCTAAAAGTGTGAACACAGGAGGTTTTAGATTGGGGGGGTTTCGCACTTACCAGTATGTGATGACCCTTGAGTCTAAAGGGTTTGACAGGATTTAAATTGTTTTCATAGCCACGATCACAGTTGAGCCACACTACTGTTTATCTGACACTGACTTGTTTAACACTGTACATGTTGAATAAAACCTGGGTTCAAATAGTATTTGAAACCTAATTCAAAATATATTTTTGAATTAAGCTGTGCTTGATTCTGCTTGCCTGCCGCAATGGTACCAATGGGATAGTCCCAAAAGTGCCCATCTAGCACTCCAGGCAGACTCAAGCAAACAATCAAAGTATTTCATAGACTTCCAGTACTATCTAAACCCATCAATTGAAGATGTTTATTCCAGGGGAAATACTGTACATATGACAACCAATTGACATTTAGGGTTATTTTCTTGTATGAAAAGAAAACACAAGTTATTTGAGCTAACTGTGGACTAGTTATCACTCAAGTTATGTGGCATAATCCGGGTGTGTACAGTACACTTTTACCTACTCATTCAAGAGTTTTCTATATTTTTACTATATTCTACATTGTAGAATAACAGTGATGACATTAAAACTATGAAATAACACATATGGAATAATGTAGTAGTCAAAAACATTTAGATTTTTTAATTGTGTTAAAGTGTTAAACAAATCTAAATATATTTTATGACTGGTACTTATATATATATATACATACATACATGCATACATACATACATACATACATACATACACGCACACACAGTACCAGCCCAAAAATATATTTAGATTTGTTTAACACTTTTTTTGCTTACTATATGATTCGATGTGTGTTATTTCATAGTTTTGATGTCTTCACTATTATTCTACAATGTAGAAAATAGTAAAAATAAAGAAAAACCCTTGAAAGAGTAGGTGTGTCCAAACCTTTGACTGGTACTGTATATACACAGTACACACACAAAAACATAGTCATGCTAAACACAAATAAAACCTCACAAATCGTCAAGAAAAAAATTAACATTCCTCCACAAATAAATCCCCAATTAATACATTATACTGCATGAACGGCACCTGAACATCAAGATGAAATTAATTTTGATATTTGTTCCAGCAATATGGTGCATTGAAACTAAAAGCAAGAGTTTACCAATCCTGTAAATGGGTTAGACAACTCGGGTGTCTATACTTCAACAGCAAAGTTAGAAAAGATGTAAGTTTATGAAGTAGGGACTTGTAAACAAAAAGGAGTAATGTAGAGATCTACAGGTCTTTAGCGAAGTCCAGCCAAACTTTTGATACAGTGATGAGTATCAAAACTGTCACCTCAAGCAAAACGAAAGGCACTATGGTAGATGGCATCCAAAGGTTTAAGAGTATTAGCAGCTGCACTGTCACATGTGCTCCCTCTCTGGCCTCTAGGTCACCAGGCTGCTCGTTATGACGCACACCTGTCACCATCGTTACACGCACCTGGGCGTCATTTTAGACTCACCTGGACTCCATCACTTCCCTGATTGTTGTGGGGGAATAATCAGAATTAGTTGGGTAACATAGATAAGATGTTTTATTTTCATTATATGCTTGTGAGTTACTTCTCATCAGAATGTTTATTTTTGGATAATACTGTTGGCCGGTTGCAGTTATCTGTTCTCTGTCAAGGTTTCAGTTACTTGGGCTGCAGAGAGGGGAGAGGTCAAGATTGTCTTCATATGTAAACATATCTTTTAAACCAATTATTTCTTGACTCCACAATGTCTGTGTGCCAGTCACTGTGTCTCTGTGATCTTGTCCAGAAGGGGTGTATTTGATATATGCCTGTTGATATAGGTTTTGTTTTATGGTTCTGAGAGCGAGATAAGAACATAGTTTAGGAGACAAAGCTGAACGATAATTTATAGCCAATGCTGTCTGGCTATGTGTGTCTTTGCTATAAAGGACCTCAGCTGCAATGTGTAAGGACTCTCAGAGAATTCATTTATAGACACTGAATTGATCTGACAGTCACAGGGTTGTGATGGAGCTCTATAATTAAAGATGGCCTTTATGATAACTCTGACTTGTGTGTGGTTTGCTCTCATGATTTGGTAAATACAGGAAATTTCCACTACATTATCTTCCCCATATACAGTTGAAGTCGGAAGTTTCATACACTTAGGTTGGAGACATTAAAACTCATTTTTCAACCACTCCACAAATTTCTTGTTAACAAACTATAGTTTTGGCAAGTCGGTTAGGACATATACTTTGTGCATGACACAAGTCATCTTTCAATTGTTTACAGACAGATTATTTCACTTATAATTCACTGTACATAAATTCCAGTGGGTCAGAAGTTTACATACACTAAGTTGACTGTGCCTTTAAACAGCTTGGAAAATTCCAGAAAATTATGTCATGGCTTTAGAAACTTCTGATAGGCTAATTGACTTCATTTGAGTCAATTGGAGGTGTACATGTGGATATGTTTCAAGGCCTACCTTCAAACTCAGTGCCTCTTTGCTTGACATCATGGGAAAATCAAAAGAAATCAGCCATTGTAGACCTCCACAAGTCTGGTTCATCCTTGAGAGCAATTTCCAAACACCATGGGACCACGCAGCCGTCATACCCTGGGGCGGCAGGGTAGCCTAGTGGTTAGAGCGTTGGACTAGTAACCGCAAGGTTGCATGTTCAAACCCCCGAGCTGACATGGTACAAATCTGTCGTTCTGCCCCTGAACAGGCAGTTAACCCACTGTTAACCGTCATTGGCCGTCATTGAAAATAAGAATTTCTTCTTAACTGACTTGCCTAGTTAAAAAAAAATATATATTTTTTTTTAAAATACTGCTCAGGAAGGAAACGCATTCTGTCTCCTAGAGATGAACGTACTTTGGTGCAAAAATTGCAAATCAATCCCAGATCAGCAGCAAAGGACCTTGTGAAGATGCTGGAGGAAACAGATACAAAATTATCTATATCCACATTACCTAAAAGGCCACTCAGCAAGGAAGAAGCCACTGCCCCAAACCCACAGAAAAAGCCAGACTAAGGTTTGAAACTGCACATGGGGACAAAGATCGTACTTTTTGGACAAATGTCCTCTGGTCTGATGAAACAAAAATAGAACTGTTTGGCCATAATGACCATCGTTATGTTTGGAGGAAAAATGGGGGGGGCTTGCAAGCTGAAGAACACCATCCCAACCGTGAAGCACGGGGGTTGCAGCATCATGTTGTGGGGTTGCTAGATGGCATCATGAAGATGGAAAATTATGTGGATATATGTGGACCAGTTCTGTGTGAACATCTGACCAATCCTGTGTGGGTGATCCTTAAAGTTCTGTGTGAGTACAAGTTTTCTTACGTTTTATATGGATTCTGTGAATATTTGAAATTATGATAAGTTGTATGTGTGTATAATCAATTACTAGAGATTTGATAAAGTAATGCTGAGAATATAATTAGATACAATTTAAACAACCCATTCGTAGACGTACTGTACGTAGGTTTTGAGTTGGTATCTTTAATGGATAATTTGATAAAGATGAGGTTTTAAGCACTATTAACCTCTTGGAACCACCTCCCCGGATACGGGAAATTGTCATCAACTATGCTAAATAGCAGCGCAACGGTCAAATAATCTTACTAGAAAATATTCATATTCATGAAATCACAAGTGAAATATAGCAAAACACAGCTTAGCCTTTTGTTAATCACCCTGTCATCTCAGATTTTGAAATTATGCTTTACAGCGAAAACAATACAAGCGTTTGTAAGTTTATCGATATACTAACAAAACATTTTGTACACCTAGTGGCAGGTAACTTGGTCACGAAAATCAGAAAAGCAATCAAATTAATCGTTTACCTTTAATGAGCTTTGGATGTTTTCACTCACGAGACTCCCAGTTAGACAGCAAATGTTCCTTTTGTTCCATAAAGATATTTTTTATATCCAAATACCTCCGTTAGTTTGTTGCGTTATGCCTAGGAATCCACCAGAAATAGCGGTCACGACAACGCAGACAAAAATTCCAAATTATATCCATAATATCGACAGAAACATGGCAAACGTTTTTTATAATCAGTCCTCAAGGTGTTTTTCAAATATCTATTAGATAATATATCAACTGGGACAGTTGGCTTTTCACTAGGACCGGGAGGAAAAATGGCTACCTCTCTGTTTAGTGCAAAAATCACACTGAGCCAACAACTGACCACTTACGCAATGTGGACGTTTACGCTCATTCTTCAAAATAAAGGCCTGAAACTACGTCTAAAGACTGTAGACACCTTAGGGAAGCCACAGAAAAAGGAATCTGGTTGATATCCATTTCAATGGGCAATAGGGATGCATAGAAAGACAGGGGTTTCAAAATAAGAGTCACTTCCTGATTGGATTTTTCTCAGGATTTCGCTTGTAATATCAGTTCTGTTATACTCACAGACAATATTTTTACAGTTTTGGAAACTTTAGTGTTTTCTATCCTAAGCTAATATATGCATATTCCTGAGAAATAGGCAGTTTACTTTGGGGATGTTATTTTTCCAAAAATAAAAATAGTGCCCTTTAGCTTCAAGAGGTTAAACTAGTCTACAAAATTGAGCTCTAGAAACTGATTAGAACGTGTCTACTTTTGGTTCTTACCCTAAAAATGTAACTATAAAACGCTTATTGGATTATCTCCGTTTGAAATAAAACTGCCCTTCAGGTCTGAAAATGTTTTATTTTTTCTTCCCAGTATGAGAGAAGTTGCGGGATTTATTGAATAAACTGTTTTCCATAAAGTTAGAGCGAAGTAAGAGGGAATCTAGACGTAATTTATTTAACTAATTATCATTGCGTGATGTAATGTAATTGAAATACATTGCATGAGTAAACACAATCTACTTTTATTAAAAGGCGCAAGATCTGTTTCCTAGTCTATAAATGTCGATTTTATTATTTGAAAATCTTAGTCATTCACATAGCGTTGGTGGTATAGTGGTGAGCATAGCTGCCTTCCAACCTGGAGGCCTGAGTTTTTGATTGTAATTAAACTATATGTATGTTTTGCCTGGAAAGATACGGTCGCTAGTGCTTGGTGAAGATATAAACGGAACGTTTTAAAAAGCTTGTTTGGTTCAAATTGAAAGACTAATTCATTCAACTTAAAATAATAGCGAAGCGAATTTTGATGCAAGACTGTGTCTGTTCACTAAATGGTATTTAAATTACTGTATCAATAGAGGAGACAGTTACCTAAATTAAAGAAATTCAAAATAAAAGAGGAGAGATAATGGCGATAGAGTGGTGCCCACCGAAATGTTTTTCATTCTTATAGATTGACTGACACGTTATAATTTTGGTGCTGTGTGTGTAATTTTTTAAGTCTTGGACATTTTATAAGTGTGAAGAGGAAAGAGAAGAGAAAGTTTTGTTTAACGATAGAGGTAAGGAAAAATGTTGAAATGAGAGGGGTTATATTTTTGCCCACTGGGAAAAAAGAAATAGGATATGTTGAGCTGAAAGTGATTCAGGTATGAGTAAGGAAACATTGTGATAATGTATTCTGATGGTTATTGATTCTTGGTTTAATTGTTTAGTTAACACCAGTGAATGTGAGCAGGAAAGTTCATGTAGTCTAACATTATAATCTGTTTCCATTATGCGGAACAATGTCAGGTCATTAAAGTTGATTGCAGTTTGAGTAGTTTTTATTTTTACAGGGACAGTGTATCATTAATCACAGTTGTGTGTGTGTGTCTAATGGCAGGGTATTCCAGACATGGGAAGCTCTCATACTGAAAGCAGATTGACAAAAGTTACTTTTCTTTAAAGGAACTATACAGTAATTTCTTATGCTGTTTGCAATAAGGGTGGGTTTTCTTTTCAATAAAAGTAGAATTTTGAATACAAGATAGGAGTCAGTGTATTGCAGTGTATTGTCAGATTTTTTCCAACTCGGGAGCTTATGCTTTCTATAGCTATTGGGTTTCCTAACAAGTAGTTTGAGAGCCTGTTGGTAGACTGAAATGGTATTAATATTGAAAAGCAAGCTTGGGCCAAACTAGTAAGGTAGCATGTTAAGTGGGGGAGTGTCATAGATTTTAATTATAGTTTTGTTATCTCTTAAAATTAGATACCACCTTGAGCTTTTCCCCTGATACATAGATATCTGTCTCAGGGTAATCTGTTGTATTCTTTGTGAGAAACATGCAGTCTGTTTTATTTTATTGAGATGTAAACATGAGTCTCTAAGCCTGTCATCTGAACCATTATAGTAAATCAAATTTATTTGTCACATACACATGGTTAGCAGATGTTAATGCGAGTGTAGCGAAATGCTTGTGCTTCTAGTTCCGACAATGCAGTAATAACCAACGAGTAATCTAACCTAACAATTCCAAAACTACTACCTTATACACACAAGTGTAAAGGGATTAAGAATATGTACATAAAGATATATGAATGAGTGATGGTACAGAACGGCATAGGCAAGATGCAGTAGATGGTATCGAGTACAGTATATACATATGAGATGAGTAATGTAGGGTATGTAAACAAAGTGGCATAGTTTAAAGTGGCTAGTGATACATGTATTACATAAAGATGCAGTAGATGATAGGGTACAGTATATACATATACATATGAGATGAATAATGTAGGGTATGTAAACATTAGATTAAGTAGCATTGTTTAAAGTGGCTAGTGATATCTTTTACATATATTTCCATCAATTCCCATTATTAAAGTGGCTGGAGTTGAGTCAGTGTGTTGGAAGCAGCCACTCCATGTTAGTGGTGGCTGTTTAACAGTCTGATGGCCTTGAGATAGAAGCTGTTTTTCAGTCTCTCGGTCCCAGCTTTGATGCACCTGTACTGACCTCGCCTTCTATATGATAGCGGGGTGAACAGGCAGTGGCTCGGGTGGTTGTTGTCCTTGATGATCTTTATGGCCTTCCTGTGACATGGTGTAGGTGTCCTGGAGGGGAGGTAGTTTGCCCCCGGTGATGCGTTGTGCAGACTTCACTACCCTCTGGAGAGCCTTACGGTTATGGGCGGAGCAGTTGCCGTACCAGGCGGTGATACAGCCCGACAGGATGCTCTCGATTGTGCATCTGTAGAAGTTTGTGACAAGCCAAATTTCTTCCGCCTCCTGAGGTTGAAGAGGTGCTGCTGCGCCTTCTTCACGATGCTGTCTGTGTGGGTGGACCAATTCAGTTTGTCTGACATGTGTACGCCGAGGAACTTAAAACTTACTACCCTCTCCACTACTGTCCCATCGATGTGGATAGGGGGGTGCTCCCTCTGCTGTTTCCTGAAGTCCACAATCATCTCCTTAGTTTTGTTGATGTTGAGTGTGAGGATATTTTCCTGACACCACACTCCGAGGGCCCTCACCTGTAGGCCGTCTCATCGTTGTTGGTAATCAAGCCTACCACTCTAGTGTCATCCGCAAACTTGATGATTGAGTTGGAGGCGTGAATGGCCAAGCAGTCGTGGGTGAACAGGGAGTACAGGAGAGGGCTCAGAACGCACCCTTTTGTGGGGCGCCAGTGTTGAGGATCAGCGGGGTGGAGATGTTACCTACCATCACCACCTGGGGGCGGCCCGTCAGGAAGTCCAGTACCCAGTTGCACAGGGCGGGGTCAAGACCCAGGGTCTCGAGCTTGAGGACGCTGTAGTCGATGAACAACATTCTCACATAGGTATTCCTCTTGTCCAGATGGGTTAGGGCAGTGTGCAGTGTGGTTGAGATTGCATCATCTGTGGACCTATTTGGGCGGTAAGCAAATTTGAATGGGTCTAGGGTGTCAGGTAGGGTGGAGGTGATATGGTCCTTGACTAGTCTCTCAAAGCACTTCATGATGACGGAAGTGAGTGCTACGGGGCGGTAGTCGTTTAGCTCAGTTACCTTAGCTTTCTTGGGAACAGGAACAATGGTGGCCCTCTTGAAGCATGTGGGAACAGCAGACTGGGATAAGGATTGATTGAATATGTCCGTAAACACACCAGCCAGCTGGTCTGTGCATGCTCTGAGGGCGCGGCTGGGGATGCCGTCTGGGCCTGCAGCCTTGCGAGGGTTAACACGTTTAAATGTTTTACTCACGTCGGCTGCAGTGAAGGAGAGTCCGCATGTTTTGGTAGCGGGCCGTGTCAGTGGCACTGTATTGTCTTCAAAGCGGGCAAAAAAGTTATTTAGTCTGCCTGGGAGCAAGACATCCTGGTCTGTGACGGGGCTGGTTTTATTTTTGTAATCTGTGATTGACTGCAGACCCTGCCACATACCACTTGTGTCTGAGCAGTTGAATTGCGACTCTACTTTGTCTCTATACAGACACTTAGCTTGTTTGATTGCCTTGCGGAGGGAATAGTTACACTGTTTGTATTCGGTCATGTTTCCGGTCACCTTGCCCTGATTAAAAGCAGTGGTTTGCGCTTTCAGTTTCACGCGAATGCTGCCATCAATCGACGGTTTCTGGTTTGGGAATGTTTTAATTGTTGCTATGGGAACGACATCTTCAAAGCGCGTTCTACTGAACTCGCACACCGAATCAGCGTATTCGTCAATGTTGTTGTTCGCCGCAATGCGGAACATATCCCAGTCCGCGTGATGGAAGCAGTCTTGGAGCGTGGAATCAGATTGGTCTGTCCAGCGTTGAACAGACCTCAGAGCGGGAGCTTCCTGTTTTAGCTTCTGTCTGTAGGCAAGGATCAACAAAATGGAGTCGTGGTCAGCTTTTCCGAAAGGAGGGCGGGGGAGGGCCTTATATGCATCACGGAAGTTAGAATAGCAATGATCCAAGGTTTTACCAGCCCTGGTTGCACAATCGATATGCTGATACAATTTAGGGAGTCTTGTTTTCAGATTAGCCTTGTTAAAATGCCCAGCTACAATGAATGCAGCCTCAGGATATGTGGTTTCCAGTTTGCAAAGAGTCAAATAAAGTTCGTTCAGAGCCATCGATGTGTCTGCTTGGGGGGGAATATATACAGCTGTGATTATAATCGAAGAGAATTATCTTGGTAGATAATGGGTTCGACATTTGATTGTGAGGAATTCTAAATCAGGTGAACAGAAGGACTTGAGTTCCTGTATGTTGTTGTGACCACGTCTCGTTAACCATAAGGCATACGCCCCCGCCCCTCTTCTTAGCAGAAAGATGTTTGTTTCTGTCGGCGCAATGCGTGGAGAAACCAGCTGGCTGCACCGATTCCGTTAGCGTCTCTCGAGTGAGCCATGTTTCCGTGAAGCAAAGAACATTACAGTCTCTGATGTCCCTCTGGAATGATACCTTTGCTCGGATTTCATCAACCTTGTTGTCAAGAGACTGGACATTGGCGAGAAGTATGCTAGGGAGTGGTGCGCGATGTGCCCGTCTCCGGAGCCTGACCAGAAGACCGCTTCGTTTCCCTCTTTTACAACGTCTTTGTTTTGGGTCGCAGGCTGGGATCCAATCCGTTGTCCTGGGTGAAAGGCAGAACACAGGATCCGCTCCGGGAAAGTCATATTCCTGGTCATACTGATGGTGAGTTGACGTTGCTCTTATATTCAATAGTTCTTCCCGACTGTATGTAATGAAACCTAAGATGACCTGGGGTACCAATGTAAGAAATAACACATAAAAAAACAAAAAACTGCATAGTTTCCTAGGAACGCGAAGCGAGGCGGCCATCTCTCTCGGCGCCGGAAGTCAATTTTGTAGTAGTGAGTTCTTGTGTAGTTTGTTATGTGCATGAATTTATCACTATCATCTGCATACACTGGAACTTCAGACCCTGTACAGACAGGGTCATTAATGTTTGGGGAATGAAAACTTTGTTTTGATTTTTACGCTGATGAAACAGCGCCAACTTTTGAAAGATTTTAGATTTGTTAAAAATCAGGATAGTTTTTACTAAATGTAGATCAACAGGTTGAAATGATTTAGATAACTGACTAAACGGATTATGGGTTTGTTTATTTGTTTACTGTTTATTGTTGATTTTAGGTGTTGATTTGACTTAATTAAACATTGTGTTATCTGATGTGTTTGAGTAGGATTCTTTCTTCCGGGACGGATGGAAGTTATCTAAAATATGTAAGTTGAAGGAGCCATGGGAGAACACGTCTACATTTTTATTAAATGCCTGGGATTAAATTACTGATTTCTTATGCTGAGAAATGTACTACATTTGCAACAGGAAAAAAGTATTACATTTAGATAGTAATGGTATCAGGATAATTGTATCTAAGGGTAGCATGTTCATTTAAGCATACATATACATTGATGTGGATTAAAATGTAAGATTAATGATTTGAGGTACAGTGGAATTATCATTAGGTCTGGTTTATAGTTCACTTTTGAGTTTCTGAATCGATGTAGTATAATGAATACTAACTAAGTGTTTTGTGTTTTTTTTCTGGGAAATGGGTGTTTCATTGTCTCTCTTTGAAATGTTTCCTGGGACTATAATCTTCGGGAGAGTGAGTGAGATTGAGGCTATAAACTACCAAATTGAAAAGGCCCTGGAAGTTTGTTTTTACCTTAAGGTTTGCAAATACACACACACACAAAACATTTGTTGTTACTATTTTTTTGTGTTTTTAAAATACTATGTTTGATTTGTTTTTTATTTCTAATTAAACATGTTAATTATTTTGATAAAGGAATGTTCTGGGAACCTGGGATACAACATGTAGGAACTTTTTGACTATTGTTTGCAATTTGTCTAATATAGTAAAAAAAATACTATATGACCTTCCGTTGTGGCTTGACCTCATTGGAAAGCCATTTGGATAATGCATTTATGGTCATTTGTAATACTGATTTCAAGATAATTTGTGTAATTGATAAATATGTTTGAGTTTATAGTTCTTAGCCATATGTAATTTGGACCGATGTGAAGAAGGAGAGGGCATTGCTTTTAACTAAGGGTATGCTGCTTTAAGTCTATTTTCCTATGACCATATGGGTTAAATAATTTTTCTTTGGAGTTTTTTCAGTTTAGTGATTTTAATTTGATTAGGTTTTTTTTTTTTTTTTCCAGTAGTAGTTTTGTTTTTTACATTACTTTCATACGGAGAGATATGTGTAAAACATGGGGGAGGATTCCGTTTTTTGTAGGTTTTGAATTTAAGTTTATACACCTTGAGTGATATGTGAAGGAGTGTATGGTATTGTTGTGTTTGTGATGTTCTATTCCCGAGGGATATAGGTCTAACTTCTTGATCCTTGGTCCTTGGCTCTACGATGGAGATGAGTGAGATGGGGAGTATAAGACAATTTGAGAGAATATTTTCAATAGAATGTGTTATTCTCTTTGAAATATGTTTAGATATGTGTATTAAGAATAATTGGTAAAAGTAATAATTGATCATGTAGTTAATGAACTGAAATAAACTGTTGTTCTGATCTGTTCTTTTGGGGTTATCATGAAAAGTGACATCAGACGGTATCTTAATACATGGAAGAGATAATTGGACCGAATAGTGTGTGTACCTCAAAACCCCCTCTAACTGGCTGAAGAAGAGTGACAAAGGCATTGAATAAGGCCCTTCTGAACCACTTCTACCGAGAGAAAGGAACCAAGCCAGAAATCGGTGTACAGTATCAGATCTAAGCTATCAACTGCTATTCTTTCATGGTTCTCTCAGGAGTGTGAGAGTCCACGTGGAGTGAGCATGGAGAGAGATCTGTTCTAACCTGTTCTTATGATGCTGGTTTATTGGTTGATGAATGGACAAGACATAATGAGTGGTAAAGACGAGACATTGAAATTGGGACATTATCATGGGCCATCCACTTTGAACCGTAAAGCTATCTGAAGAAGAATGAAAAGGACGCCAGAAGAATCAGTGCCTGAGAGGGGTGGTTGGTCAACTGTACCAATACAATTGTTTTAGACTTCTGTGGTATCAGGTTGATTGTAGAGGTCTACACCATGTAAAATTATAGTAATTTAGATTAAGAATGCATTGAGATGTATTATAATTATGGGATAATTATACTGAATGTTAATATGAATGTAAATTCTGCTAAAATTGATGTGTGTTAAAGTGAGTTTTTCTTTGATTGATAAGACCAATTTGAATCACTGAGGAATGTCATTCTAAATTTTGGTTGGATAAATAGTTGGGTTTTTATTTATGATTTGGAATTTGAATGATTTCCCTGACCTATTCTCTATTCCTGACTACATCTCTGAGCATGAGGACTTCGAGGGATGCCTGTCCTATATGTTGTGATGAGGCCTGTGTTTAGATACTGGTTCTCCTGTAACTTAGGGAGCATTTTTATGTTATGTTTTTATTTTTATTTTATTTTGTGTTATGTGCAAGTTTGTCTTGTAGAATAAAGGTTGCAAAGCTTACATATAAGCTAAGGTATTTGACATTGAAGGGATTTTCTTTTTTCTTTTCTTTTAAATATTCAGTATGTAATTAATGTTCTGATTCTCCAGAAGGGACAATGTCCCTGAGAGGGGAATGTTGTGGCAGAATCAGAATTCTTAGGTAACATTGATAAATAAGATGTTTTATACATTTTCATAAGTATGCTTATGTGGGAAAAAGTTACTTGGGCCCCAGAGAGGGGAGAGGTCAGGCTTGTCGTCTTATGGGAATGTGTCTGTAACTATTAAATTTCCTCTCTGAGGTTGCCCTTATCTTGATTTAGTGTATGGCCTAGGAGGCTCACTGTCTTTTCTGATCTTGTCCAGAAAGGGGTGTATTTAAGATGGGAGTATCTAGAATTGACAATTGATACACTGTATATGCCATTGGATGAGGTAATGTTTTGGTACTATGTTGTACCAAGAACGAGAAGTAGAACTTTGTTTAGGAGACAAACTGAACGATAATTTATAGCTAATGCTGTCTGGCTATGGGATACTCCTCTCTCAAGTAAAAGTCTTCCTTTGTAATGTTCCTAAGATCTGTTATTCGTCATGTGAGTTGAGAGGTGTGTGTCTTGGCTATAAATGATACTGAGAATTGTTTTGTAAGCACTCTCAGAGAATTCATTTATAGACACTGAATTGATCTGACAGGGCTATGGTGAAGCTCATATAATTAAATATTGACTTTATGATATAACTCTGACTTGTGTGTGGTTTGCTCTCTCATGATTTGGTAATATAGGACATTTCCACGACACTGTGCATTGTGTTTCTTGTTTGTATTTAGTTGCGTTAATTTATTAAAACACTCACTACCTGAACTTGCTTCCCGACTCTCAGCGTACTCGTTACATGCCCTTTGATAAATGTCACCATAATTAAGAACAGATAAAATTCTGACTTAACCCCATCCATCACGTTGGCCTGAGTTATGTCACTAAGATAGTCATGAAACCAAGAACAGGCATTAGACCTTAGGCCTACAGACAACAACTTATCCAATAAAATAGCATGATCAAAAGTTTTGACAGGTCCACAAATAAAGCAGCACGTTTCATTTTAGTGTCTAAAGCATTGAAAATATCCTTAACTGTAACGGTTTTCTGTATGTGAAGGAGAGTCGGACCAAAATGCGGTGTGTCTATTGCAATCCATGTTTAATGAAGTAACACACTAAACACAAACACTATCAAAACAATAAACTTAACGAAAACCGAAACAGCCTATACTTGTGTAACCTAACACACAACAATGACACTAAGGACACTAAGGACACGACAAACTCAAAGAATATGGCTGCCTAAATATGGTTCCCAATCAGAGACAACGATAAACACCTGCCTCTGATTGAGAACCACTTCAGACAGCCATAGACTTAGCTAGAACACCCCACTAGCTACAATCCCCATACATACATACCACATACAAAAACCCATGCCACACCCTGGCCTGACCAAATAAATAAAGATAAACACAAAATACTTTGACCAGGGTGTGACAGAACCCCCCCCCTAAGGTGCGGACTCCCGAACGCACTGGGCGTCTGTCCATGGTGGCGGCTCCGGCGCGGGACGTGGACCCCACTCAATCAATGTCTTAGTCCCTTCTCCTCGCGTCCCTGGATAGTCCACCCTCGCCGCCGACCATGGCCTAGTAGTCCTCACCCAGAACCCCACTGGACTGAGGAGCAGATCGGGACTGAGGGGCAGCTCGGGACTGAGGCAACAACTAAAGGGGGTGCTGTAATAGTGCTATGCCCAGGCCTAAATCCTGATTGGTTTACATTCAAAATAGATTTCTCAAATAAAAAAGAGAAAAGTTGTACATTTACCAAGGATTCGAGAATCTTAGCTAGAATCTTAGCTAGATTTGGGACAATAATTATTAAGATTTCTACTATCCCCGTTCTTATGGAGTGGCAGCATGAGCTGATTTCAATACTTTTTGAATATTTCCTGATAACAATGTTAAATAAAAAATGTGAGTTATTGAGCCAACAATGATGAGCACTACGCACTTAAGCATCCAATGGGCGGCCCCTGTGGATTTCTTATCTCCTGCTAGCAAAGCATCCAGGCCTTCTTTATTTGTAAATAGCCTTAAAGAAAAGCGTTGACTATAATTTCTCTGATCATTCAGTTTCCCTTGTCAAGATCCAGCCCAATATCATTGTGAATAGGCTTAGAAGTTCTTTCAAAGAGATTTATTGTGGCAGAGCGGACGAAGTAGAACCCTTTAGGGATTTGACAGTTTTCCAGAGTTTAGCCGGGTTCAATTTTACATAATAATCCAATGTATCATCCAACATCCCAAGCCCTCTATGTGATTTGAAAACCAAGGGGGTATTCAAGTTTATGGAATTCACATTTGATCTAAAATCACTGGGTGAGCAAACCACAGTGGGCTCCTCTTTTGAGCTAACAATAGCAGATTTAATGGGTAGATATTTACAAATGACAACATCCCCTGGCAGTATTGACAACAGTACGACAATAACACTTAGAAAGGATGGGAGATATTACCTGAGCGGGGCTTGGTCTGTCCCTGAGTCAATATCTTAACGCGGCCTTGAAATATGATGAGGGTCCAGGCTCCTAGATGGTTTGGGTGGAGTCCATCATCCCTGTAGAGCATATTTTGTTACCAAAAAGTGTTGAAGTTGTCACTAAAAGTTATGCCAACACGGTGGTAGTAGTCTTTAAGACATACTGTATATGAAGTGCTAAGAGCCTGCCGAAGCTTTTGCAACTGCGACACAGCGATGGCACAGGACCAAAGATAATTGGCTGCTTTTCAGAGCCTTTTAGGGTGTTGATCAGCACAGTCAAATCCTGTTTCATTAGCTCTGATTTACCATGTTTTTATATAATTTGATCCCAAATACACTACAACAGCAGCAGCCCTTGGCTGGATATCCTGTGATATCCCTCACCGTAGCCCCCGGGTAACACAAGGTTTTTGTTCCAGGAACCAAGATGTGCTTCATTATTGAACTACCAATGATGATGATGGCTGGAGGAAGGTTAGTGGTCGTGGACGTCCAGCCTTTTCTGAGCCTCAAACACCCTCAAGGCCTGGTGTGAGAGGGAGCCCGGTAGTAGAGTCTGTGATAGAGACCCCCTGAACTGGACCCTCAGTAGACAGGGTAGAGGATGAAGGAGCATGAATCTCTGGAAGCAGGGCGAAACTTTTGGTCAGCAGTATGGGACCACCAAAGCCATTTCAGCCCCATTCACCAAAGACAGCTGCCTTGCAGCGGGCTTACAGTGTGTGATATGCTTCCACTGGGATGCATGATCAATAACCATGGCATCCACCAGCTCCTCATAAAGCGTCCTTGCTCCTTTATGGGAGGTTGGGGTAGGATGGGAAGGGTGGGTGAGATGGGAGGGGAGAGGTGGCTTCACTAGGGAGGGGGTCTCTGCAAGGAGGGCCTGACCAGTCAGTCAGAGAGTGGCAACACGGTGGCGAGGCAGTGGCATGATGACCAGGCTGAGGAGTAGAAAAGTAAAATGTCTTAGAGTGGGATCTATCCAGGATGCGCTGCAATGTCTCAATTTGCTTACTCAGACATTACTGTATATTCCTCAATATTTGGACAGTATCCACATTGGAAATTTGGCCAACCAATATTATCCCGAAACTGTGCAAAATACACTACAACACCAAAAATATATGGACACCTGCTTGTCGAACATCTCATTCCAAAATCATGGGCATTAATATGGAGTTGGTCCCCCCCTTTGCTGCTATAACAGCCTCCACTCTTCTGGGAAGGCTTTCCACTAGACGTTGGAACATTGCTACGGGGACTTGCTTCCATTCAGCCACAAGAGCATTAGCGAGGTCGGGCACTGATGTTGGGCGATTAGGCCTGGCCCGTAGTCAGTGTGCCAATTCAACCCAAAGGTGTTCGATGGGGATAAAGTCAGGGCTCTGTGCAGGCCAGTCAAGTTATTCCACACCGGTCTCAATAAATCATTTCTGTATGGACCTCGCTTTGTGCACTGTGGCTTTGTCATGCTGAAACAGGAAAGGGTCTTCCTCAAACTGTTGCCACAAAGTTGGAAGTGCAGAATCGTCTAGAATGTCATTGTATGCTGTAGCGTTAAGATTTCCCTTCACTGGAACTAAGGGGCCTAGCCTGAATCATGAAAAACAGCCGAAGACCATTATTCCTCCTCCACCAAGCTTTACAGTTGGCACTATGCATTGGGGCAGGTAGCGTTCTCCTGGCATCCGCCAAACCCAGATTCATCAGTGGATTTCCAGACAGTGAAGCGTTATTCATCACACCAGAGAATGTATTTCCACTGCTCCAGAGTCCAATGGCGGTGAGCTTTACACCACTCCAGCCGATGCTTAGCATTGTTTTTTATGTATTTCACCTTCACCTTAATTTAACCAGGTAGGCCAGTTGAGAACAAGTTCTCATTTACAACTGAGAGCTGGCCAAGATAAAGCAAAGCAGTGCGACAAAAACAACAGAGTTACACAAACAAACGTACAGTCAATAACACAGTAGAAAAATCTATGTACAGTGTGTGCAAATGTAGAAGAGTACGGAGGTAAGGCAATAAATAGGCCATAGAGGCGAAATAATTAAAATTTAGCATTAACACTAGATGTGCAGATGATAATGTGCAAGTAGAGATACTGGGGTGCAAAAGAGCAAGAGGATGAATAATATGGGGATGAGGTAGTTGGGTGTGCTATTTACAGATTGGCTGTGTGCAGGTACATTGATCGGTATGCTGCTCTGACAGCTGATGATTAAAGTTAGATAGGGAGATATAAGACTCCAGCTTCAGTGATTTTTGCAATTAGTTCCAGTCATAGGCAGCAGAGAACTGAAAGGAAAGGCGGCCAAAGGAACTATTGGCTTTGGGGATGACCAGTGAAATATACCTGCTGGAGCGCGTGCTACGGGTGGGTGTAGTGAGCTTATCTCAGTGAGCTGAGATAAGAGGGGGCTTTACCTAGCAAAGACTTATAGATGACCTGGAGCCAGTGGGTTTGGCTACGAAAATGTATCAAGAGCCAGCCAACGAGAGCATACTGGTCGCAGTAGTGGGTAGTATATGGGGCTTTGGTGACAAAATGGATGGCACTGTGATAGACTACATCCAATTTGCTGAGTAGAGTGTTGGAGGCTATTTTGTAAATTACATCGCCAAAGTAAAGGATCGGTAGGATTGTCCGTTTTACGAGGGTATGTTTGGCAGCATGAGTGAAGGAGGCTTTGTTTGCGAAATAGGAAGCTGGTTCTAGATTTAATTTTGGATTGGAGATGCTTCATGTGAGTCTGTAAGGAGAGTTTACAGTCTAACCAGACACCTAGGTATTTGTAGTTATCCACATATTCTAAGTCAGAACAGTCCAGAGTAGTGATGCTATGCGAGCGGGCGGGTAGCAATCGGTTGAAGAGCATGCATTTAGTTTTACTAGCATTTAGAAGCAGTTGGAGGCCACGGAAGGAGAGTTGTAATGACATTGACGCTCGTTTTGGAGGTTTGTTAATACAGTGTCCAAAGAAGGGTATACAGAATGGTGTCGTTGGTTAGTATTGAATTACGCTTTTGACTGCAAGTTCCAGAATGCCTTGCGACAGGAATGAGAGAGATAACGCGGCAGTTATGTGCAGGTGCAAAGTGATTAAGCTGACCTTCCCGCTAGCATCTTGTTTGCATTGCTCTGTAGAATCTAAAGTTGTTAAATGTAACGTGAACAAGTATTATTACTAAAAGAAGCTTTCATACCAAACCCGACGTCCCGAGTCATTACTTTGAAGACAGTTCACCTAAAACATAGAGACTGCCAGCGGTCCGGACAACAAATGTTTTTGTGCTAGTCAAGGGCAGTCAAGTCTGGGGTGAACCAAGGGCTATCTATATCTGTTCTTAGTTCTACATTTTTTGAATGGGGCATGTTATTTAAGATGGTGAGGAAAGCACTTTTAAAGAGCAACGAGGCATCCTCTACTGACCGGATGAGGTCAATATCCTTCCAAGGATACGCGGGCCAGGTTGATTAGAAAGGCCTGCTCGCTGAAGTGTTTTAGGGAGCGTTTGACAGTGATGAGGGGTGGTCGTTTGACCACGGACTCATTACGCATGCACGCAATGACGCAGTGATTGCTGAGATCCTGGTTGAAGACAGCAGAGGGCAAGTTGATCAGGATGATATCTAGCCCATTGTTACGGATTTAGGGTTGTACCTGGTAGGTTCCTTGATCATTTGTATGAGATTGAGGGCATCTAGCTTAGATTGTAGGACGGCCGGGGTGTTAAGCATGTCCCAGTTTAGGTCACCTAACAGTCAATTCACATATGGTGTCCAGGGCACAGCTGGGGGTTGAATGGGGGTCTATAACAGGCGGCAACGGTCAGAGACTTGTTTCTGGAAAGGTGGATTTTTAAAAGTAGAAGCTCGAATTGTTTGGGCACAGACATGGATAGCTCTCTCTGCAGTAGATTGCAACTCCGCCCCCTTTGGCAGTTCTATCTTGTCGGAAAATGTTATAGTTGGGATGTAAATTTTATGATTTTTGGTGGCCTTCTTAAGCCAGGATTCAGACACGGCTAGGACATCAGGGTTGGCGGAGTGTGCTAAAGCAGTGAATAAAACAAACTTAGGGAGGAGGCTTCTAATGTTTACATGCATGAAACCAAGGCTTTTACGGTTACATAAGTCAACAAATGATAGTGCCTGGGGAATGGGAGTGGTGCTGGGGGCTGCAAGGCCTGGGTTAACCTCTACATCACCAGAGGAACAGAGGATGAGTGTAGGATAAGAGTACGACTAAAGGCTATTAGAACTGGTCGTCTAGTGATTTCGGAACAGAGAGTAAAAGGAGCAGATATATGGGCACGGAAGAATAGATTCAAGGCATAATGTACAGACAAGGGTATGGTAGGATGTGAGTACAGTGGAGGTAAACCTAGGCATTGAGTGTCGATAGGTTTTGTCTCTGGAGGCACCAGTTAAGCCAGATGAGGCTGGGGGGGGGGGGAGGGGTGGAACAAAAGGGCTATCTAAGGCATGTTGGGCAATGCTAGGGTCTCTACATTAAAATATGACAATAATCACTAACCAAAACAGCAATAGACAATGCATATATATATTAGGAAGAGGAATGTGTAGTTGAGTGATCATAGGGTCCAGTGAGTAGCAATAGATGAGTCAGGGACCCAATTCAGTAGTCGCTACTACGCTAGGTGAGCTGGAGACATGGCGAATCAGGCAGCTAGCGGGCCGGGGCTACGGAAGAGCCTGTTGAAACCACCGCAGACGGTTACGTCGGCAATAAAGGGTCCAGGCCAATTGGCAAAATTGGTATTGTATCCCAAGATTTGGCTGATCGACCTCTTCGGCTAACCGGGAGATAGCCTGCAGCTGCCTCGAGCTAGGCCAAACTGGTGCTTGCGTCGGGACAGAGACGTTAGCCAGGAGTAGCCACTCGGATAGCAGCTAGCTAGCTGCGATGATCCGGTGTAAAGGTTCAGAGCTTGCGGTAGGAGTCCGGAGATGTGGTAGAGAAAAAGCAGTCCGATATGCTCTGGGTTGATATTGCACTGTGCAGACTGGCAGGAATTGACCGAGCTGAGGCTGGCTGATGTCTGAGTTAATGTTGAGGACCGCTAGCAGTGGCTAACTGACTACTAGCTAGTGGCTATTTAGCTGGCTAGCTTCTGAAGTGGGTTCCGGTTCTAAAGTATAAAAATAGCAGATGCGTACCACATTGGGTGAGGCGGGTTGCAGGAGAGTATATTCAGTCCGTAGATGGAAAGTGAGATTAAAATATATACGAAATATAGTTGAAGTCGGAAGTTTACGTACACCTTAGTCAAATACATTTAAACTGTTTTTCACAATTCCTGACATTTAGTTCCCTGTCTTAGGTCAGTTAGGATCACCACTTTATTTTAAGAATGTGAAATGTCAGAATATTAGTAGAGAGAATTATTTATTTCAGCTTTTATTTCTTTCATCACATTCCCAGTGGGTCAGAAGTTTACATACACTCAATTAGGTCAAACAAATTTCCACAAGCTTCCCACAATAAGTTGGGTGAATTGTGGCCCATTCCTCCTGACAGAGTGTCACGGTCTTCCTCCTCTTCATCTGAAGAGGAGAGGCGAGAAGGATCAGAGGACCAAAATGCGGCGTGGTATGTGTTCATAGTGAATTTTAATAAAGAGAACACTGAACACTGCAATACTACACAAAAACAGGACGGGACGGCGACCCCACTTCACCATTGTCTTAGTCCGCCTCATTGTCCGCCTCCGTGGCTTCCTAACCATGGCAACTCTTCTCAATGGACAGAGGGGCAGCTCGGGACAGAGCGGCGGCAGCTCGGGACAGAGGGGCGGCAGCTCTGGCGCCTCTAGGCTGAGGGGCTCTGGCGCCTCTGGGCTGAGGGGCTCTGGCGCCCCAGACTCCGGCAGCAGCGCCGGACAGGCGGGAGACGCCGGCAGCAGCGCCGGACAGGCGGGAGACGCCGGCAGCAGCGCCGGACAGGCGGGAGACTCCGGCAGCAGCGCCGGACAGGCGGGAGACTCCGGCAGCAGCGCCGGACAGACAGGACCACCTGCAGGGAGGAGACAGAGAGACAGCCTGGTGCGTGGGGCTGCCACAGGAACCACCAGGCTGGGGAGACCTTCAGGAGGCTTGGTGTTAGGAGGAGGCACCTGAAGGACCGGGCTGTGGGGGAGCACTGGAGCTCTAGTGCGCAACCTTGGCACCACTTCCCCAGGCTGGACATCTACTCTAGCCCGGACCCTCCAGAGTGCAGGCACAGGTTGAACCGGGCTGTTGGTAAGCACGGGAGATCTAGTGCTTACTACACGCACCTCTCCCTTAGGCTCCACTCCCACATTTGCCTGGCACGAGCGGAGCGCAGGCAGAGGACGTATTGAAAACTGCTGTTCACAAATGCTCTCCATCCAACCTCACTGAGCTCGAGCTGTTTTGCAAGGAGGAATGGGAAAAAATGTCAGTCTCTCGATGTGCAAAACTGATAGAGACATACCCCAAGCGACTTACAGCTGTAATCGCAGCAAAAGGTGGCGCTACAAAGTATTAACTTAAGGGGGCACGCCCAATTTTTCAGTTTTTGATTTGTTAAAAAAGTTTGAAATATCCAATAAATGTCGTTCCACTTCATGATTGTGTCCCACTTGTTGTTGATTCTTCACAAAAAATACAGTTTTATATCTTTATGTTTGATGCCTGAAATGTGGCAAAAGGTCGCAAAGTTCAAGGGGGCCGAATACTTTCGCAAGGCACTGTAGCTAATTGAGTGATTGTTACTCACTTACATAACAAGAGAAAATCTGCTGATGCATAACCACATTTAAAAAATTGCACCTGGTTTATTCTACTATTCTTACTGTCAATAGTAAGTTGAGACACCTACTCAGATCCCTCCAAAATATATATTATAAAAACAATTGTGGCCGGGGGCCCTAAGCGACACCATACACAGTTTTTTCTTCTCATTTGCCAAAAAGTCTGGGTAATGTGAATTAATTTAACTCAATGATTTCCCAACCTTTGCCCTTAGCCTGATGTTGTAGTCGGCAATGATTTGAGGCCTCGGCATTAGGTTATGATGGAAGTGTAATTTATGGTCTGAAGGCCCCAACAAGCAAGGCCATTTGTCACTTGTGACAACCCCACCAAGAAAATGTACATCTCAATTTAAAAATGAAAAGAGAAAGTCTCTCTCTTGCTTTCCAAAAACTGTACAGTGGAATATAATTATGATTGGACAGCTACCTTGTTGGCCACTCTCCTTTATTTACCACGTAAAAGCATGGGGAATTTAATGTCTGTGGAATTAATGGCTACGATACATCATACTTAAATAGATTTTCTATTTTGTCTGAGTGTGGGTGGTAAGTGGATAAAAATTAGACCGCTACATATTGTCTGGAAATTCCTTTTCGTAGTAGCCATAAGTGGGTTGCTCAGTTCTCGGAAATTATTTTTATAGAGTGGGTAGTAACAATGACATTTCTAATATCAAAGCATTATTGTAAAAGACAATGTGTTCTCAAATACCTGGTTAAATGAAGGCAAAATTTAAATAATGACAGGGGATATAGATGAGGATAGTTCAGATGATAGTTCAGTGTGTGCAAATCTCTCCAACACAATATCATGATATGCCTTGCTCGTATCGATATTATATGGACTTATTTACTCTCCCCTACGTATTCATTTGGACAGTGAAACTAACATGTTTAAATTGGTTCATTACTCCAGCATTTTGGATTTGAGATCAAATGTTTTATATGAGGCTACAGTACAGAAAGTCACATTTTATTTGAGGGTATTTTATTTTGACATTTTTTGACCTTTTCGAAATCAATAAACCTTATGTATCTCGTCCCCCCATTTGAAGGTGTCATACGTAATTTGGACAAATTCACTTATAGTGTATTCAATTTAGTCAAAGGTTTAATATTTGGTCCCATATTCCTAGCACGCAATGACTACATAAGCTTGTGACACTACAAACTTGTTGGATACATTTGCAGTTTGTTTTGGTTATCTTTTGGATTATGTTGTGCCTAATATAAATGAATGGTAAATAATTGATTGTGTCATTTTGTAGTCAATTTTCTTGTGATGAATGTTTCTGAACACGTCAACATGAATGTGGATGCTACCATGATTACAGATACTCATTAATGAATCGTGAATAATGATGAGAGAGAAAGTTACAGGTGTACAAAGATCATGCCTCTGTTTATGCCGATTTATGCCTCTAACTTTAAAACATTTGATCTCAAATCCAAAATAGTGTATAGAGCCAAATGAAACATTTCAGCTTCACTGACCAAATAAATATGTAGGGAAGTATTACTTACCACTAATACTTATTGTTTGTGTCAACTAAAGCTTTACTCTCGTTTTGAATTCAGCTTACCCGTCTTGATTTTGTGTTAGCTCATCATTTTGCTTACCGGAACATTAAAGCTTGATTTTGCACTGAAAGGCCTCTGGCTTACATGTGTTTGACTTACTGACGTCTCAATAAAGCTTTGTTTAGATTGATATGGATGATGTCACTCCTTGCCTGGCGGTGATGTAATCCATTCAGCGGTGAGCTAGATTAAGTGGTGGATCAATGCAGCAGTAATTGTCTGCTAGTGAATGAGGGGGACATCCACATCCAACATAATACATGAGTGATAAAAGTGCATGAAAAATATCCACTAGGCTTGATTAACAGAAAGCTCTGTGAGACCTTTTACGAGAAGTGGTGTTAAATTGTACTATTGACTGTTGTCCTTTTTTTCTATTGTGTTGATGGGAAGCGTCACAAAGACTCTCAGAATGACATGTCTGAAATTACACTCTATTAACCTATATAGTGTACTGCTTTTGACCACAGTGCCTATAAGGAATAGGGCAGTGATATAGTCAGGTCACTAAACCTCAAGTCAGTGTTCGAGTCCGGTCCTTTATACTCGAGTCACAAGTCCCCTTGGTAGTGCTAAAAGTAGCTGTCAAAGCATGTTAAAATATACATTTAATAAACACTGTTGCACATTTGTAAGGCAAAATACATTTCTCACATTTGCTGTCGTAACTAGGTATGTTGAATTATGAAAAAAAAGAGATTGTCTGACAACAAAGTCACAACTGGTCAAGTCTGAGTGGTCGATTCCAAGTCGAGTCACAAGGACGCAAGTCCACGTCCTGGACTTGAGTACTACAACACTGGAATACGGTGCGATTTCGGATGCAGCATAGAGTATGACTATTACTCTCTAAACCCTCACTGAGTATTTGTTAGTCTTCTGATGTGTTTCCTGTGATCTCTGTGTATGCCACATATCTCTTCCACTGGGGATTTCTCTGTGGCCCCTATTTTCCCCTTCAGCAGGCTTATAAGCCCTAACTGACACTCAATTGTGTTTTAGCCTACAGTAGGTCCCCACCTCGCAGAAGTAGATTTCTAAATAAGATATTGTAGACTCAACGTTGAATCCATATGGTGTCATGCACAGAAGCAAACTCTCAACAAGTTGGCATTGCATTGAAAAATATCAAATTAAAAACAAAAGGAGTGTTTGAAACACATGGAATAAAAACATTGGCTGTGGTACGGGGTGGTTCTGCTATCTGCTGCTTTGGTCTCTGACCTTCAGAGGGACCAACAGGGGGGAATTGGCTGGTCTGGTCTTCCCTTTCATCTGGCTTAGGGTTAACCCGAGCAAAGCTTGAAAATGTCAATGGAATTTGATTGACTGCGACCTTACGACACTGTCACGTATGACACTGTCACATTATTCACGTTCATATTGGTGAATAACATGTGAGTGACAACTGGGATGAGGCATTCAAACACTGTGCTGGAAACTAGCATCAGAAGGAGGAAGGGGCAGACACACATATACATGCAAGACAGATGGCCATTATCATAGTGGATGTGCAACAAGTTTGCAAAACAAGTACTCTCAATTCATTATTTCTCCATTAAATTGAGCATTTTGTTGCTCAAAGAAGTACCTGTTTATCAAGCTTTCTCCTTCGTAACGGCACAATCCTATTAACCACTGAATTAATCAGGAAAGACATACAGTGGCTTCAGGAATTTTATTCAATAGATTTCTCACCCATCTACACATAATACCCCATAATGACAAAGTGAAAACATGTTTTTAGAATTGTCTGCGAATGTATTGAAAATTAAATACAGAAATGTAATTTACGCAAGTATTCACACATTAGAATCACCTTTGGCAGTGATTACAGCTGTGACTCTTTCTGGGTAAGACTAAAAGCTTTGAACACCTGGACTGTACAATACTTGCACATTGTTTTTTCAATTCTTCAAGCTCTGAAGTTGGTTGTTGATCATTGCTAGACAGCCATTTATTAGCTTTGCCATATATTTGTCTCCCAGTGTCTATTGGAAAGCAGACTGAACCAGGTTCTTCTCTAGAAAATTGCCTGTGCTTAGCTCTATTATGTTTATTTTTATACTTTAAACAACTCCATAGTCCTTGCTGATGACAAGCACACCCATAACATGATGCAACCACCACCATGCTTTAAAATATGAAGAGTGGTACTCAGTGATGTGTTGTTTGGAATATTGTGTGTAGGCCAGTGACAAAAAAAAATCAACATTTAAGTCAAAAAATGTATTCAAGCTGTAACAACAAAATGTGGAAAAGGGGTGGTACTACCCCCAAGCCATAAGACTCCTGAACAGCTAATAAAATTGTCTGGACACCCAGACAATTTGCCCCCCCATGCTGCTACTACTCTCTTATCTATGCATAGCCACTTTAACAACCCTACCTGCATGTACATAATTATCTCAATTACCTTGACACCGGCACATTGACTCTGTACCGGTACCCTGTGTATATAGCCCCGGTATTGTTATTCACTGCTGCTCTTTTTAATTATTTGTTTTCTTATCTCTTACTTTTTTCTTAATTTTTGGGGTAAGTAAGCATTTCATTGTAAGGTCTACCTGTTGTAGTCGGCACATGTGACATAAAATTTCATTTGATTTGTATAAAGGCCACATCTGTAGGTGAAAAGGAAATCCTGCCTCCTGATCTTTGAGAGAGACCATTGGTCTTTTAACACCAATCTATTCCTGTTCAACATCCAGGAAGTCATTCTCAGATTCACTCATGCCTCTACAAATGGACCATATAATGAACAAAGCAGCTACATTTGGCGATTTTGTTTCCTATGCAGTGGTCAAGTAAAATGTTAAAGAGCCAGTGCACTCAAACACGTTATTTTTCCTGTGTTTTATATACAGTATATTTCCACACGGAGGTCGTAATAATACTGTGAAATTGTAGAAAATTATGATAATGCCCTTTTAGTGTAAGAGCTGTTTCATAAGACCGCCTGAAAATTCAGCCGGTTTTGGTGGGCTGGAGTTTTGGCCTGCCTGGTGACATCACAAGGAGGTAAATTGGTTAATAGATCGAATAAGAAAGAGTTCCAAATCTCTGCCAACAACTGCTAGTCTCAGATTTTCCCTCCACACTCAGACAGTACTAGTAAAATTCTTGCTTGAGAAATCCCACTGGGCACACTAGTTGAATCAACTTTGTTTCCACGTCATTTCAATGAAATTACGTTGAACCTACGTGGAATAGATGTTGAATTGACATCTGTGCTCTTTTTAAGAAGCAGTTTTTTTTTTCTTTTTACAATTTTGATTGAAAACAATCACAGTAAGGATTGTAATTGTTACCCAGAAATAATTTGATATTGAGATAAAAATGAGTGCATTGGGCCTTTAATGTACAAGGGGCCCGATTCAGAATAGTATGCCTTTCCTACACACTTCTCAATAGTCGGCACACACTGAATAAATGTAATTCAACCGTTAAAAACCCTCCCACTGGCTGGCCAACAGATTTTCTCAGTTTTCATTCAATGGAGTTTTCAGTACGTTTATCTTCAGCCTTCCCTTTAAATACAGTATACATTTTAATTAGAATTTTGTTGATGGACTCACTAGAAAACATAAAGGGTTCAGAAAATAGGGATAAATTAAATAATACCATTTAAATACATGCATATTCATCTGTCCAATTTAAAAAATACTATATTATTTAGACACATTTTTAGCTTAAAGCACAGTTGAAGTCGGAAGTTTACATACACATCATATTCCCAGTGGGTCAGAAGTTTACATACACTCAATTAGTAGTTGGTAGCATTGCCTTTAAATTGTTTAACTTGGGGTCAAACATTTCGGGTAGCCTTCCACAAGCTTCCCACAATAAGTTGGGTGAATTTTGGCCCATTCCTCTTTGCCTCTTTGCTCGCACATGCTTTTTAAGTTCTGCCCACAAATTTCCTATAGGATTGAGGTCAGGGCTTTGTGATGGCCACTCCAATACCTTGACTTTGGTTGTCCTTAATTAAGCCATTTTGCCACATCTTTGGAAGTATGCTTGGGGTCATTGTCCATTTGGAAGACCCATTTGCGACTAAGCTTTAACTTCCTGACTGATGTCTTGAGATGTTGCTTCAATATATCCACATCATTTTCCTGCCATCTATTTTGTGAAGTGCACCAGTCACTCCTGCAGCAAAGCATCCCCACAACATGATGCTGCAACCCCTGTGCCTCACGGTTGGGATGGTGTTCTTCGGCTTGCAAGCCTCCCCCTTTTTCCTCCAAACATAATGATGGTCATTATGGCCAAACAGTTCTATTTTTGTTTCATCAGACCAGAGGACATTTCTCCAAAAAGTACGATCTTTGTCCCCATGTGCAGTTGAAAATCATAGTCTGGCTTTTTTTATGGCGGTTTTGGAGCAGTGGCTTCTTCCTTGCTGAGCGGCCTTTCAGGTTATGTGGATATAGGACTTATTTTACTGTGGAAAGAGATACTTTGGTACCCGTTTCCTCCAGCATCTTCACAAGGTTCTTTGCTGGGATTGATTTGCACTTTTTGCACCAAAGTATGTTCATTTCCAGGAATCAGAACGTGTCTCCTTCCTGAGTGGTATGACGGCTGCGTGGTCCCATGGTGTTTATAATAGCGTACTATTGTTTGTACAGATGAACGTGGTACCTTCAGGCTTTTGGAAATTGCTCCCAAGGATGAACCAGACTTTTTTTCTGAGGTCTTGGCTGATTTCTTTTGATTTTCGCATGATGTCAAGCAAAAAGGCACTGAGTTTGAAGGTAGTTCTTGAAATACATCCACCTCCAAATGATTGAAATGTCAATTAGCCTATCAGATGCTTCTAAAGCTGTTTAAAGGCCCATCAACTTAGTGTATGTAAACTTCTGACCCACTAGAATTGTGATACAGTGAATTATAAATGAAATAATATGTCTAAACAATTGTTGGAAAAATGACTTGTGTCATACAAAGTCGATGTCCTAACCCACTTGCCAAAACTATAGTTTGTAAACAAGAAATTTGTGGAGTAGTTGAAAAACGAGTTTTAATGACTCCAACCTAAGTGTATGTTCAACTATGTATGAATCATAAAAAACAGGTTTGGAGAGCCTTTTCGCACAAAATATGTTGGTGTGATTCATCCTGAAAGTTGCCATATTTTTTTTTTTTTTTTTTTTCATCAAATCATTGTTTTTTTTCTGATTAGAAATAACTGCATTCTCCATGCACTGTAATTTAGAATTTGATACGAGCTATTGATAAGAGTTAGTTAAATGAGTAATCCATTTGTAGAAGGGGATTGATTGTAAATACACATGGCAATTATTTTTAGTGTAACAGGTGTGCTGAGAGTCGGGAAGCAAGTTCAGGGAGTGAGTGATTTAATCAAACGAAACATAATACAAAACAAGAACCACGAACAACTCACAGACATGAAACAGAAACAATGACGCCTGGGGAAGGAACCAAAGGGAGTGACATATATAGGGCAGGTAATCAAGGAGGCGATGGAGTCCAGGTGAGTGTCATAATGCGTGTAACGATGGTGACAGGTGTGCACCACAATGAGCAGCCTGGTGACCTAGATGCCGGAGAAGGAGCACACGTGACATTTAGATTGTTTCCTTTTGATCAATGGAGATGAATGTTAAACCAGTCATGGAAGAAGAAAAAAAAATCATATTAAAACAAGGTCCAGGTCACAGAAGAGGACTGATTTGCTGAGACACTTCATTAAGCTCATACAGTACAGTACATTGCATCACATCACACTTGAAGCAGAATACTATGGCACTTCAAAGGACAGTCATGTTTTGGTCCCACCATGAGTCTCTTAATGGCCCATAGGCCTTTTTCTGAGAGTAATCACCTTTCTCTTCAAAGTATTCTCTTTCATCTCCTAGAGTGATTTAGAGAGAGACAAACCGAGGACTTTCATGAAAATATGTTTTCATTCATGGATGCCACCATTGAATCTTATGGGGGCAGTTACACTGACTTGGTGACATTTATATGAATCCGTCCTGCGTTGACGAGAGAGCTAGTCGTTGAAGGGATTCAATTTCATAATGTGTGCCTCGCAGACACTGGATTACCTCAGAAGATGTCTCTTCGAAACCTCCCCTCAGCACCGTTGAATAGAGAAAAGCCTCCGGGTCACCATCATGTTTCATCTGTGATTGCCTATTCAATCATTGCCCATCTCCCCTCAAAGAGCAGTAAAATGGGTTAGAAAAGGAGGTCGTTTTGACCGGATTGACAGCCGACACAAACATGGGGCAATAGAATCTAAATGAGGCGTGCAAAGGGAATCCATAAACTATGTGTGTGTGTGTGTGTGTGTGTACCCCCTCCATCCGCAGCCAATCTAATTAAAGGTGCTCTATCCAGCCCTACTCTGTTCTGAACCATTGCCGCTCACCTCTCCTTACAACAGCATAAGATACCACCGCTGGAGGGAAGGAGCCATCACTCAAGCAAACCAAAGATGCCGCCAGAGAGAAAGACTTTCTCCGCATCCTACTGCTATTTGCATATGACCAACAATCAGTGATTGAATTTGCATATGATGACTAATTCATTTGTTGCCTAAGCTTGCTATTTTGGTTGGATGGATAGTGTAAAAATATTTAGCTCAACTAAAAGGATGCTGATTACCCTGTTTCCAAGACTTAATTTGTTGATTTCTGTATGAGTGATGAAGCAGTTGTTTTCTATTATAGGTCAATGCAATGAACAAGTCATGTTATGATGACTTAAAGGCAAAACTTTATATTTAGGTGTCCCCATAAAGGGGTTGTAAATTATAAGTAGTCGAATGATTAATTGACAGTTAATTATTTGTTAATATGTAGTTTATAATAATTAAACAGTGGTTTTACAGGATGCAGATTGCAAAATGTTTATATTTATAAGTGTCCATAGATATTTTTCCACGGATTATTCACGTCTCTGTCCTGCAGTATCTCATCAGGTGTACAATGACCCTACTCGGACTCCAGCCTACTTCTTATTCATCTACATTTTGTTTCAGATATGATCAATTGAATAGCATGGTATTTTTTCTAGGTGGGATGTGGCAGGAATTTACTTACAATACTCAGACCTATGTAGACCTGGATGTTATGCAAATTGTAGTGGAGCATTTCTAGAGGCTCCATAAAACAAGACAGAATTAATCTTGGACTGACTTCTCCTGGTTGTAAATTCTGTGTGTGTGTGTGTGAGGACTGTGCTACCTAAATTACACCTGTACACAGGAGATAACAGGAGTTCTCTCCTATGTTCCTGCAACTGACTGTTTATCACAATTAACTCTTCTTCCACAAGTGGTTAATAGGAGGTTGAACTGCCCTCTCTTTATTCTCTCTTTTTCAGATGTAATACTTTTTGCTGATGATACCAACTTGATTTTATAGCACAAGAATTTAGATTCACTAGTCAAAGAAAAAAAACAATATCAGTAGCCTATGTCAATCTACTACAGTAGAAAAGTTTAGGCCACCTATTCTATTGGTGAGTTGTCAATAAATAAATAGCCTATTCCAAACAGACTCTGGGACAATTGAGGGATAGTAGATCCCAAATTCATACAATCAGTAGGCATAATTTTTTTTTTTTTAAGCAATGAGTCTGATGCAACATCAGAACATTTAGCTTAAAACGTTGATAAACTATTATTATCAGTGTAATGTGCACAAGGCAGTAGGCTACAAGCAAATGTTCATTCCATAACGCAATTCCTGAGAAAACACCTTTGTCAAAAGGGCACTGCAAATGTTCCATAATGCGTTCCATAATGCAATTAGCGGGGAAACACCTTTGTCACCTGCGAGCGATTTAATGTGACAGAGATGGAAATATCAGTTTGAAAGATAGGAGATAAGCTACTTTGACGCAAGGTAAGACACGCCTCATAATATGTGTTAAAAAGTTCAGATTTCAAACGATTAAGAATATGTTTTTAAAATGCATACTGCCTCCAGGACGGCTAATAATTATGGCTGGAACGGAGCGAATGGAACAGCATCAAGCATGTAGAAACCATGTGTTTGATGCCATTCCACTGATTCTGCTCCAGCCATTACCACCAGCCCGTCCTCCCCATTTAAGGTGCCACCAACCTCCTGTGGTAGGTATATCTAGCTGTCCATTAACACGTTCTGATGGAATGGCTTGTCCTGCACTTTGTAAAAACCCAGAGTGCATTGAGTGAATGTTGAAAAAAGATCTTGGTTCCTTTCTAAACATCGTAATGTGAATGCAAAGAGGACCACAAAATAGGTGAAGTTAACAGACAAAAGTGCTGAGTCCTCATTCAAAGGCAAGGGCAGTGTGAATACAAAAAGAAGAGTTCTTTAAAGAGGACTATTTGTGAAAACCTAAGCACGCACACTTGCACACACAAAAATAAACATGCTTTTTAAACACTGAGTTTATCATGTTTAATTGTAATTGGTATGTTCAATCAATTCAACAAAAACAATCTGTTTGGTATATTTTTTGTCTTTGTGGTTTATATAAGCCCTCACCTGCACACTTCTGTCTTGTTTTTTATTTTATCTACACTGTTTGTCTTTCAATTGTCTTTTTTTATTGTGCGAATAACAAATATAAATAATAAACAAATGCATATGCCGGTATAAATGCTTCAGAAATCATGCATCGTCAAGGTTGGCAAAAGTCTTATGCTACGTTTGACCAAGCAAAGGAGAGCTGCACACTCTAGAAACTCAGATGCAATAATTGAATAACCTAATATCCAATGTTGACAGATAAGCTGTCTTCATCTACGTTGTCTGTCGAAATGTTGGATATTAGGTTATTCAATTATTGCATCTGAGCTCCTAGTGTGCGGCTCACCTTTTCTTTTTCAAGTGTTTTACTCCGCTAGCCAGCACCTCACCTAAACAGGTGTGCGTTTCTTTCGCCTCCACATTTGACAAAGCTGCAGATTTAAGGACCTTTTATATAGTATGTGAATCATATTCTTCATGAATGCCCTATAAAGTGTTGTTCATTTAGTGTGACAGACTCTAAAAAAAGATAAATTAAATCTCCTGGCCCAGAACCCTAGAATTAACAGGTCTGTTATGATTCGAAGCATCCTCCAATGTGTTACATGTTATGAAGGGGAGAAGGACCTCAGCCAACCTTACCGGGCGGACTTCAAAATGATGATTCACTCACACATGTAATGGTGCGTCATAAAACAAGTCATAGTGCAACAGCATATTGGCTATGCTCAGCTGCATTTTATGATGGGCAGAATATATAGTCTGTGCTCAGCTGGGTGTGTGTTCACTGCAGACGCATTTGACCCACTTTGGTATTCCACAGTGTTGCATACATTTCCATTCATTAGTCTGGCAACTAAGGATGTTCCAAATGGCACCCTATTCCCTATATAGTGCACTACTTTTGACCAGAGCCCTATGCACTACAGTGTATAGGGGATAGGATGCCATTTGGGATGCTGTTACACCCCATTACTAACTGAAAACGTGGGCCAAGGATCATCTTATTGAGTAAATGGTCTTATCTTCCAATGGCAGTCCTGCCCTGAAGTACATAAGCAGAGAAGAGTGACTCAGGTTATCCCTAGACATTACAAAAAGGACAGAGCTAAAACAGACTGTTTATGATGTGGCAAGATCACATCCTGATTCAGAACATAGCCTAGTGCTGTATGAGAGCAATCCATGCTGTACATATTACAGTATGCAGTGCAAGTAGTGTGTGTGTGTGTGCGTGTGTGAGTGAGTCCATGTGTGTGTGTAGATGTGTGCGCTAACATACTGGACTGTTAGATACTACTGCACTGTTGGAGCTAGAAACACAAGCATTTAGCAATGTGTGGGTTTAAAATGCAGGGGATCAACAGCTCCAACTCAATCACATAGTCCTTGACCCTAGCTGAGATGCAGTTCCCAGTATCATCATCATCAGTAGACAGCAGATAAGAAATTATGAATGCTGACTGTACCCTTCCTGACAAAATCACTAGTCTGTAGTGAGTTAGCACCAGCGGGAGAAAATCATTAGTCTATAGGGAGTTAGCACCAGCGGGAGATGCACTCTCCTGCTTAGGCTGCTCTAGCTTTCAGGGCCTGGAACCAACAGTGACGGATCGTTGTTGCATCTAAACCTGTTCCACAGTGCTGCTGTGCATGAAAACCCAACAGGGCTGCTACTTTCAGACAAACGCCCCCTGACAAATGGGGAGAATGGAGAGGCTTCCATTAGAGAACACACTCTGGTGTTCTGTTAGACAGGGAACTCTTTATCCACAATATAGCAGGTGGTGTAAAGCCATAACACATGTGTTTTTCGAGCAACAGACTATGATCGGTAATGTCAGAAGCTGCACTGAATTCTAACAACAGCCCCCACAATCTTATCAATTTCTCTCAGCCAATCATCAGTCATTTGTGTAAGTGCTGTGCTTGTTGAATGTCCTTCCCTATAAGCATGCTGAAAGTCTGTTGTAAATTTGTTTACTGTAAAATAGCGGCCATGGAAACCCGTTTCATGAAGCTCCCGACGAACACTTCTTGTGCTGACGTTGCTTCCAGAGGCAGTTCGGAACACTAGTGTGTTGAGTGTTGCAACCGAGGACAGACGCACTCGCCGGTCCCTTTCTGTGAGCTTGTGTGGCCTACCACGTCACGGCTGAGCCGTTGTTGCTCCTAGACATTTCCACTGCACAATAACAGCACTTAGAGTTGACCAGGGCAGCTCTAGCGGGACAGACATTTGACAAACTGACTTGTTGGAAAAGTGGCATCCTATGACCGTGCCACGTTGAGTCACTTAGCTCTTCAGTAAGACAAACATTGGCTGTAAAAGGGCCTGTATGGCTGTGTGCTCGATTTTATACACCTGTCAGCAACGGGTATGGCTGAAATAGCCGAATCCACTAATTTGAAGGGGTGTCCACATACTTTTGTCTATATAGAGTGTATGTCCACCCTTAATTTAAAATGACGTTATTTGGGATCAGTCTTTTAGCAAACAGCTTCACAATACTACCCAGAGCCTACAGTGACTGCTATGAAGTGAAATATAAATGTAGTTAGAAATAAAGAAATAGACAGATTTTTCATACCAGTGTGGTTTTCGTTGATATCCTTTGGCACATTTCACAATGAATTGACAGGTTTTATGTCATGCTGTTCTATTGATAATGTCGCTGTGTCTCTTGACTATCTCTTCGTGTATTGAAGAGCTGCCTGTCTGTTGTCTGAAGTAATTAGTTTGTTTTGAAGGTTATTTTGTTCATTTAAATGTGACTTTGTTTAGTTAATGCAAACAGAGTGGTTGGTGGTGATTTCCAAAAACACTATTTCTTTGTATTAGCCACGAATACAGTATTATACTAATAAGGTATTAAGACATGAATGAATAATTACTCATGAGCAATTTAATATGAAATTACTTGAATTAATGATAACATAGGGATTGCAGTCATGCCGCCAAGTTTGTGGTTATGTTCGGCCTTCCTCCAGAAGCTTTACCGGCAGGATCCCTTAGGACTATAGCAGACAAATCTCACACCCTCTTTTCTAAAAGTATTTTACTACTGTCTTGTGCAATGGGAAAGGAATGAAAAGATGAAAAACATTCCACCTTCATAGGCTGATAAATCAAGTAACCTCCGATCCAAGTACGTTTCCTCATGTTGATGACACTATAGTTTACCTTGACTTTGGTAAGGACAAATCTTTGAGAGATTACTTTTCACACAACTCCTCTTTCATTTCACTGGGTGTGTGTATTTAACTTTGACTTTCCAACACTCAATGCCTTTTTGGGGACACAGAAGGTCACATACATAGAACCCATTTCATTAATCTCTCAGTCCACAGCTGAAGTTCTGAGTCACTGTTTTAATAGCACACAGTATTACAAATGAAAACCAGAGGCCTTTGAAGGGGTGAGACTTCCACACAACGTGTAGCATTCACACCAGCAAACAAAATAAGTATTTGTTTCTCAGTCTTACTCTTTAATGATGTCTGATGTTTGATCTGAGCATCCGGAATGGTTATTCCTTTCAAATAATAAAATGTACATTTTAGAGTACATTTTACAATTACACAATGAATCACATCAAATGTGATTAAAAATGTTTGTTGGAGCGAGATGCATTTTATTTATAAAGAAGTCACATGTCTGTTTCTCTGTTGTCATTTCCCTGGGCATGATACCATTAGAACCTAAGTTCAGAGAAACTATAATTTATTAATTGTTTCTCCAATGTTTGAGAGAGTCATGAAAAAGGAAGGCTCTCTTTGTATTCAGGGGTCTTTGCCCCAACATTGCCACACTCCAGTAGTCCATGAAGAAACTGTGAATGTTGTGTTGTCAGGAGTATTTGTGTGTGTAATAAATCCCTTTGTCGAGTTAAACTAATTCTGAATGGCTGGGCCTGGAACCCAAGTGGGTTCGCCTATGCTCTCCCGTTGCGCAGTCATGTGAAATCCATAAATTAGGTTATAATGAATGTATTTATTTGACAGATTTCCTTATATGAAATGTAACTCATGCAACAATTTCAAAGATTACCTTTGCGTTTATATTTTTCTTCACTATACATTTTGTAACAGTTTGTAAGGGTTACTAAGTGCGCATTTCCTCTTGGCAAAGAACTGGTATTGGAACCAGTTGGAACAATGCTATCATTTTCAATGCTAGCTAAAGAATGACAAGTGAGAGTGATCTGTAAAACACAGTGGTTTCTAAGAGCTCACTCATACCTACAGTACCAGTCAAGTTTAGACACACCTACTCATTCCACAGTTTGTTTATTTTTACTATTCTCTACGTTGTAGAATAATAGTGAGGCGATCAAACTATGAAATAACACATATAGAATCATGTAGTAACCAAAAAAGTGTTTAAGAAATATATTTTATATTTGAGATTCTCAAAGTAGCCACCCTTTGCCTTGACAGCTTTTGCACACCTTTGTCATACTCTCAACCAGCTTCATGAGGTAGTCACCTGGAATGCATTTCAATTAACAGGTGTGCCTTGTTAAAAGTTAATTGTGGAATTTCCCTCCTTAATGCGTTTGAGCCAATCAGTTGTATTGTGACAAGGTAGGGGTGGTATACAGAAGATAGCCCATACTATGTCAAGAACAGCCCAAATAAGCAAAGTGAAACAACAGTCCATCATTACTTTAAGACATGAAGGTCAGTTGATCCGGAAAATTAAGAACTTTGAAAGTGTCTTCAAATGCAGTCGCATAAACCATCTAGCGCTATTATGAAACTGTCTCTCATGAGGACCGCCACAGGAAAGGAAGACCCAGAATTACCTCTGCTGCAGAGGATAAGTTCATTAGAGTTATCAGCCTCAAACTTCAGCTCAAATAAATGCTTCAGACTTCAAGTAGCAGACATCAACATCAACTGTTCAGAGGAGATTGTGTGCATCAGGCCTTCATGGTCAAATTGCTGCAAATAAACCACTACCAAAGGACACCAATAAGAAGAAGAGACTTGCTTGGGCCAAGAAACACGAGCAATGGACATCAACGCTAGTAAAACCAAATGCATGCTTTTCAACCGTTCGCTGCCTGCACCCGCACGCCTGACCAGCATCACCACCCTGGATGGTTCCGACCTTGAATATGTGGACATCTATAAGTACCTAGGTGTCTGGCTAGACTCTAAACTCTCCTTCCAGACCCATATCAAACATCTCCAATCGAAAATCAAATCAAGAGTCGGCTTTCTATTCCGCAACAAAGCCTCCTTCACTCACGCCGCCAAACTTACCCTAGTAAAACTGACTGTCCTACCGATCCTCGACTTCGGCGATGTCATCTACAAAATTGCTTCCAACACTCTACTCAGCAAACTGGATGCAGTTTATCACAGTGCCATCCGTTTTGTCACTAAAGCACCTTATACCACCCACCACTGCGACTTGTATGCTCTAGTCGGCTGGCCCTCGCTACATATTCGTCGCCAGACCCACTGGCTCCAGGTCATCTACAAGTCCATGCTAGGTAAAGCTCCGCCTTATCTCAGTTCACTGGTTACGATGGCAACACCCATCCGTAGCACGCGCTCCAGCAGGTGTATCTCACTGATCATCCCTAAAGCCAACACCTCATTTGGCCTTTCGTTCCAGTTCTCTGCTGCCTGTGACTGGAACGAATTGCAAAAATCGCTGAAGTTGGAGACTTTTATCTCCCTCACCAACTTCAAACATCTGCTATCTGAGCAGCTAACCGATCGCTGCAGCTGTACATAGTCTATTGGTAAATAGCCCACCCATTTTCACCTACCTCATCCCCATACTGTTTTTATTTATTTATTTTTCTGCTCTTTTGCACACCAATATCTCTACCTGTACATAACCATCTGATCATTTATCACTCCAGTGTTAATCTGCATAATTGTAATTATTTGCCTACCTTCTCATGCCTTTTGCACACAATGTATATATAGACTCCCCTTTTTTCTACTGTGTTATTGACTTGTTAATTGTTTACTCCATGTGTAACTCTGTGTTGTCTGTTCACACTGCTATGCCTTATCTTGGCCAGGTCGCAGTTGCAAATGAGAACTTGTTCTCAACTAGCCTACCTGGTTAAATAAAGGTGAAATAAAAAAAATAAAAATAAAAAAAATAAAAATTAGATCGACGTGTTTTTGTGCGACGCAGAGTAGGTGAATGGATGATCTCTGCATGCGTGGTTCCCACCGTGAAGCAAGGACGAGGTGTGATGGTGCTTTACTGGTGACACTGTCAGATTTATTTAGAATTCAAGGCACACTTAACCAGCATGGCTACTACAGCATTCTGCAGCAATATGCCACCCATCTGGTTTGTGATTAGTGGGACTATAATTTGTTTTTTCAACAGGACAATGACCCAACAGACCTCCAGGCTGTGGGAGGGCTATTTGACCAAGGACATTGATGGAGTGCTGCATCAGATGACCAAGAGAGTGCAAAGCTGTCAAGGCAAAGGGTGGCTACTTTGAAGAATCTAAAATATATGTTGATTTGTTTAACACTTTTTTGGTTACTACATGATTGCATATGTTATTTCATAGTTGTGATGTCTTCTATTATTCTACAATATAGAAAATAGTAAAAAATAAAAAAAAACCTTTGAATGATTAGGTTTCCAAACTTTTGACTGGCACTGTATGTTTGAATGTGCAGACACGCATTATATTATGATGGAAAGCTACAACTTCATCCCTGCAAAATGACTACAATACCTCTTATTAGAGAATAAGTAAGGGTTACTAAGTGCGCATTTCCTCTTGGCAAAGAACTGGTATTGGAACCAGTTGGAACAATGCTATCATTTTCAATGCTAGCTAAAGAATGACAAGTGAGAGTGATCTGTAAAACACAGTGGTGTTGATCCCTAATGCAGTTGAAGTGTAAAAACAGGCCAAAAGACATCATGATCTCTTTTCACAACTATTCTCCATTATGGAACAGTAACCTAATATGATCAGGTCTTTAGTTTTTCCTCAATGGTCTAGTAGAAATAGTTTCACCCTCAGAGACATCGTCACCAATTCAGGTCGTAGATCTTTTCAGGACTTCAAAGAATCATCTCTCCCAGGGACATCATCCTGTTTTTTTTTTACCTTAGGCTCTGCTCAGCTCTAAAAGCCTACAGAGTACCCTGTGATTCCCTATTGCCACCCATCCCCTGGTTGAGAGTTTTTTGAATACTCCCAAATCTGTTGCCTGTTCTCCATCCTCTACTCTAAATTTAACTCTGACAAGAATGGACCTGCGGTCACTTCCATCTTAAGCAGAGAAGTTACAGGTTTTGGAGAACAGTTGAACTGGAAGGTGATATGGAACAATGTTTTATCATCAAAAACCTCACCAGTTAATTCATTTTATGTATTCACAAATGTTATTATACACCATATCGCCGCTTCCAGATGAAACTGACTATAATCCCTGCAGCTGTTGCAATCTTGGTTCAGTCGGGACCTATGTCAGCCTATGTATGTTTTGGGAATGGCCAGGGGTCTCTGACCTCAGTACATACAGTGCCTTGCGAAAGTATTCGGCCCCCTTGAACTTTGCGACCTTTTGCCACATTTCAGGCTTCAAACATAAAGATATAAAACTGTATTTTTTTGTGAAGAATCAACAACAAGTGGGACACAATCATGAAGTGGAACGACATTTATTGGATATTTCAAACTTTTTTAACAAATCAAAAACTGAAAAATTGGGCGTGCAAAATTATTCAGCCCCCTTAAGTTAATACTTTGTAGAGCCACCTTTTGCTGCGATTACAGCTGTAAGTCGCTTGGGGTATGTCTCTATCAGTTTTGCACATCGAGAGACTGACATTTTTTCCCATTCCTCCTTGCAAAACAGCTCGAGCTCAGTGAGGTTGGATGGAGAGCATTTGTGAACAGCAGTTTTCAGTTCTTTCCACAGATTCTCGATTGGATTCAGGTCTGGACTTTGACTTGGCCATTCGAACACCTGGATATGTTTCTTTTTGAACCATTCCATTGTAGATTTTGATTTATGTTTTGGATCATTGTCTTGTTGGAAGACAAATCTCCGTCCCAGTCTCAGGTCTTTTGCAGACTCCATCAGGTTTTCTTCCAGAATGGTCCTGTATTTGGCTCCATCCATCTTCCCATCAATTTTAACCATCTTCCCTGTCCCTGCTGAAGAAAAGCAGGCCCAAACCATGATGCTGCCACCACCATGTTTGACAGTGGGGATGGTGTGTTCAGCTGTGTTGCTTTTACGCCAAACATAACGTGTTGCATTGTCGCCAAAAAGTTCAATTTTGGTTTCATCTGACCAGAGCACCTTCTTCCACATGTTTGGTGTGTCTCCCAGGTGGCTTGTGGCAAACTTTAAACAACACTTTTTATGGATATCTTTAAGAAATGGCTTTCTTCTTGCCACTCTTCCATAAAGGCCAGATTTGTGCAATATATGACTGATTGTTGTCCTATGGACAGAGTCTACCACCTCAGCTGTAGATCTCTGCAGTTCATCCAGAGTGATCATGGGCCTCTTGGCTGCATCTCTGATCAGTCTTCTCCTTGTATGAGCTGAAAGTTTAGAGGGACGGCCAGGTCTTGGTAGATTTGCAGTGGTCTGATACTCCTTCCATTTCAATATTATCGCTTGCACAGTGCTCCTTGGGATGTTTAAAGCTTGGGAAATCTTTTTGTATGCAAATCCGGACCTGCCTGGTGTGTTCCTTGTTCTTCATGATGCTCTCTGCGCTTTTGACAGACCTCTGAGACTATCACAGTGCAGGTGCATTTATACGGAGACTTGATTACACACAGGTGGATTGTATTTATCATCATTAGTCATTTAGGTCAACATTGGATCATTCAGAGATCCTCACTGAACTTCTGGAGAGAGTTTGCTGCACTGAAAGTAAAGGGGCTGAATAATTTTGCACGCCCAATTTTTCAGTTTTTGATTTGTTAAAAAAGTTTGAAATATCCAATAAATGTCGTTCAACTTCATGATTGTGTCCCACTTGTTGTTGATTCTTCACAAAAAAATACAGTTTTATATCTTTATGTTTGAAATGTTTGAAATGTGGCAAAAGGTCGCAAAAGGTCGCAAAGTTCAAGGGGGCCGAATACTTTCGCAAGGAACTGTATGTTAAATACCTCCTTCACACCTTGATAGAGGGCAAATTTACCTATGTCGCCTGGAATTACTTGCGTCATTCTATGGGGGGGGGGGGGGGGGGGGGGGGGGGGGGCACAAATTGCTTTCTGATAAGAACAGAGCTATTGTGTTGTGTTTACTCACACGTTGTAATAGACATGAGGGGAGACAGAGAGCTGGTTTCAAGCGCAGGGCACAGCAGGTGTTTATTACAAAGGACCACAGGAGGAGGCAGGAAGCTGTGTCCAGGGGCAGGCAGAAGGTCATAAACAGGGGGTCCAAAAGGGCAACAGTACAGGCAGAGAAAAGGCTAGCCCGGGAGATCAGGAAATCCGATAGGCTAAAGTACAGGCAGTGAATAGGAAAAAGTCATCGTTAGTGAGGCATGCAAAAACTATCATACAGGAGAGGAGTAACTCACAGGTACCACAGCACTCTGCCAGACATGTGTCACAAAACAAACAATACCTCACAGTGATGGAGTGCAAAGAACTGAACTCAATAGTGTGTGATAATGACATACAGGTGTGTGAACATGTGATTAGAATTCAGGTGATTGGGATCTGGAGAGTGAGCCTCGTTCAGGGGATCTAGGTGTTTGAGAGTGAGCTGGAATGTGAGCTGCGTTCAGAGGATCAATGTGTTTGAGGGTGTGAGTTGGAAGCAGACGTTACACATGTGTAGTGCTTTGGCCAATCACTAACCTCCCCTGTCATTTTCACAACTCTCCAAGCTATCTTTCTCAACTCTTTCACCGACTGAGCTATAACTAGAAGGACAAATTGGATATTACAATAGTAAAATTATCAACATTATCTTGCATAGAGAAATCATTTGAAACGTCATTGCTATGTTATCATTGGTATCTAGCGCTACAAAAGCAAAATGAGAAATTATCCTGTCAGTAGGCCTGTGTGTGCAAAGTCTCTAGTGAGACAACTGTGTCCATACAAAAAAAGCATCATAGATTATTTCATAATTTTTTATAGTGTTCTGGTATTTCAAATCAAAGTAATGCATCATATTTGTAAATTACATCTTCGTACAAACCTCTCTGCCACTATGCATTTCTATTCCATTGCATGTTTGTGTCAGCATTTTAGTGGGGGTGCAATACTGCTCAGACTGAACTCCAAAAAGCATTAAATAAAGTATGGTAGAACCACATACTGTATGTCAGAGATACTATAGCCAAATGATGAATATCTCACAAACTTTTATGCCTTAACTTTTCTGATATACTGTATTATTAATGCTAAAATCAATTGGCTCTCAAAAAGAATCCTAAATTACCCAATGGAATAATGCTGTAGACACTTTAATGCACTGCCTTGACTGGTAAATTGCCCAACAACAAAGGCCAGAAGTATTTTTCTTCGTATGCCTTCTTCTAGAATTGAAACAACTTGTTATGTAGAAACATTCTGACTCTGTTCATTGGAGAAAGATGGGAAGTATCCACCACAACATAGTATATGTCATAGTATAATTTATATTTGGGCATATATGGGAGAAACGTTTGTATTGTGTCTGAAGCTTTAGAAATCAGTCATTCTGGGATTGTCTGTTGTCTGTATTTGTTTGATTGAAAAGCACAATGTTATGTACACAGTCCCTCTGAGAGTTTCAAACCCAGCTACACATCTGTGCCACAGGTGGCCAGAATAAAGAAAAGGATTAAATGATTTGAAAATAAATCATGTATTCCCTCTCAGGGAAAATGTTTTAGAGTCACAAAATACAATTTCATTCACATACCTTTTAGGCAACATCCACAAATTGGTTTTGCTGGCGAGCTTCAAGTCAAACTTCCTGGGGCACAAATTGCAGAACTACTAAAGCTCAGGAAACGGAAGTTCAGAAATTTTGTTGTAAAACCAAAAATTATGTTTGCAACCACCGGGCATTAATCCAGTAGTCTTCAATAAATAGACCTACTGTTGTATTGGTGAGGGCAAGCATCGTGAAATAATGGACTGCAGATTTTGATTTTTCTATTGTTGATCTCTGTAAGCAGGAAGTTGCCCCGCTGTTTAGGATAATGAGTTAACTTAACGAACGAATTGCTTTTGCCAAATCCTTTGCGTATGCTTGACATACACATTATTAAGTAACTTTTTTGAACTTATTTTAAGTACCTATTTGGTAATGACACATACAATGTAAGATTTTCTAGCTTTTGCTGTATTTGTATTTATTATGGATCCCCATTAGCTGCTGTGCCAAGGCATCAGCTATTATTCCTGGGGTCCTAGCAAAAATTAAGGCAGTTATACATTTAAAAAAAACATTATAATACATTTACAACATATTTCACAACATATTAAATGTGTGCCCTCAGACCCCTACTCTACTACCACATATCCACAACGCAAAATCCATGTGCACGTGTGTGTCACGCCCTGGCCATAGAGAGGCTTTTTATTCTCTATTTTGGTTAGGCCAGGGTGTGACTAGGGTGGGTGTTCTGTTCTTTTTTCTATGTTTTTGTATTTCTTTGTTTTTGGCCGGGTATGGTTCTCAATCAGGGACAGCTGTCTGTCGTTGTCTCTGATTGAGAACCATACTTAGGTAGCTCTTGCCCACATGGGTTTTGTGGGTAGTTATTTTCTGTTTGGTGTTTTGCACCTGACAGAGCTGTTTTGGTTGTTTCTTTTGTTCCTTGTTATATTTAGTGTTCAGTTTATTACAATAATGATGAACACTTACCACGCTGCACCTTGGTCCTCACCATCTTCCACCAACGGCCGTTACAGTGTGTGTATAGTGTGTATGTTATGTGTGTTTGTATGCATGTGTCCTATGTTTGTATTGCATCACAGTCCCCATAGGGTGTATTCTTATCTGTTTTGTTTTTTTAAATCTAATGTTACTGCTTGCACGAGTTACTCGATGTTGAATAGAGTTCCATGTAGTCTTTTCTCTATGTAGTACTGTGTGTCTCCCATAGTCTGTTCTGGACTTGGGGACTGTGAAGAGACCTCTTGTGGCATGTCTTGTTGGGTATGCCTGGGTGTCCGAGCTGTGTGCCAGTAGTTTAGACAGACAGCTCGGTGCATTCAACATGTCATTGATAAAAGTAGTGATGAAGTCAATCTGTCCTCCACTTTCACTTCCAGGAGAGGTTTTTCAAAGTCCTTTTATATGGCACCTGACCAAAAAACTGAACAGTATTCAAGGTGCTACAAAACCAGGACCTGCCTTGTTGATAGTGTTGTTAAGAAGGCAGAGCATTGCTTTATTATAGACAGACTTCTCCCCATCCTAGCTACCACTGCATTAATATGTTTTGACCATAACAGTTTACAACCAGGGTTACTCCAAGCAGTTTAGTCATCTCAACATGCTCAATTTACACATTATTTATTACAATATTTAGTTGAGGTTTAGGGTTTAGTGAGTGTTTTGTTCCAAATACAATGCTTTTAGTTTTAGACACCACAGACCAGCAAATATTCTTTACATCATCAACATATGAATCACTACAGAACTTCTTGTATGACCTCTTTATACACTATATTAGGCCCAGCCTATGCACTTTGATTTTCCTAGATATGGCTATTATATTGTGATCACTACATCCAATGGATTTGGATACTGCTTTAAAGCAAATATCTGCAGCGTTAGTAAAAATGTGATCAATACATATTGATGATTTAATTCCTGTGCTGTTTGTAACTACCCTGGTAGGTTGGCTGACAACCTGATCCAGGTTGCAGGCACTGGTTACAGTTTGAAGTTTTTTCCTGAGTGGGCAGCTTGATGATAGCCAGTCAATATTTAAATCACCCAGAAAATATACTTCTCTGTTGATATCACATACATTATCAAGCATTTCACACATATTACCCAGAGACTGACTGTTAGCACTTGGTGGTCTATAGCAGCTTCCCACAAGAATGGGCTTTAGGTGAAGCCATATTACTTCAACAGCATTTAACATTAGATCATCTCTAAGCTTTACAGGAATGCGGTTCTGAATATAGACCGCAACACCGCCTCTGTTGGCATTTTTTTTATTTTCAGTAGATGTTATAACCATGTATTGCCACCACTGTACCACCACATCAAAGGTATTATCTAAGTGAGTTTCAGAGATAGTCAGAATATGAATGTCATCTGTTACAAGCACGTTATTGACTTCTTCGACCTTGTTTCTTAGGCTACATATGGGCTATTTATAGCACTTTTCTGGGTTGCTTGATTGTTTTTAATGCTTTACTGGGAAGCTTATCAGAGGTAGACTTACTCATGTTATTTACATTGGAGCTGATAGTGCAGGGTGAGCTGCATGAAGTGGTCTTCCTACTATTGCACACCGCCTCAGTGCTAACAGTGTAACTGTGGTTTATAGGCTCATGATTACTGCTTACAATAGCCGTAGGATAAACAAATGTATTCGGTGCAATTAGGGGTACATAAATTATATTACTTACATTGTGTTTGCCAATGCCCCTAAGATCATGTACATTTGATGCAGCATTATGGCGACTCATTGCCACAATGGTAGGGATTAATGGTAGGGATTAACTGAGCTGGTCTTGGATTAATTACTAGTCATTGTTTTAACGCAGCCTTGAAATGTGTGGACAGAGTCCAGGACCCAAGATGTCCTGGACATTGTCATTGCTGTAGAGTATCTTTTGTTTTCAGAAGGTGTCAAAGTTATCAATAAAAGTGACTCCAGCAGAGCTACAGTAGTCTTTTAGCCAGATGTGTAATGCCAGCAGTCTGCTGAATCTTTCACATCCATGGCCCAACGATGGTACTGGACCTGAAATTATTGGTCATTTTTTGGAGTCTTTTAATGCTAAAATCAGTTCTTTCAAATTCATTTTCAAATGTTCCGAGCTAGCCCTTCTGATGTCGTTTGAGCCACACATGGACTACGACAGTGTCCGCTCCTGGCATATGTGGTAGAACAGTCGGAAGCAGCCTTGTTATATGTCCTGTACTTGTGCTCCTGGGTAGGACAGGGTTTTTGCCATGGGGACCAAGATGTTTCTCACCATAGAGCTGGCTGTGACGACAGCTGGTGATGTTGAATTGGGCCAGCCTCTCAGGCAGTCTGGTGAGGCTGGGAGCTCCGAGGATCTGAACCCGAGGTAGAAGCCACCGGAGAGGGAGACAGAGCCGAGGACGAAGACACGGGTACTTCCAGATCCAATTTTGATTGGGAAGCCACCAAGGACGAAGGCGCTGGAACCTCTGGATCCAGGGCGGCAAAGCTGTTTATGGTCTGTGTCCGTTCCGGGCTCAACATCTCGATGGGGACCCCTGTTGCCAGAGGACACCTTCTTCGACTTCCACGGCGAGTGACGTACCTCCATGGCTGGTTGGTTGGGTCGAGATCAGCTCCGTTCTCCAGGGAAGAGGGAGACCCCTTCAGGGATTTTGAGTAGCCTTTATTCTTTTACCCCTTTTTGAAAAACAATTGTGCTTCAAACAGTAGCAGTAGGCTTATTCCTTGTGTTAGATAGGTGCCTTATTGCATGCTATAGAATGCTATAGAAATGTATGTCGAACTGTCATAAAACATAAACAAACAAAAAAACGTGTATGGCCGACACGGCGACAAAACTTAAAAAATAAAAAGTAGGTGGGCGTGGGTTCCCCAGTAGCTTATGTAGGTTTGCTATTTGCTTGTTAAGAGTAGCTACTTTGCTCCTGTAGTCCTCCGCAAGCAAGCAGTTGCTACATTGAAAGTCAACGCGGTCCACAATGTCCTGGAATAAAGCAAAGTAAATGCAACGCTGGAAACGTTCAATAGCGGCCTCCATTTGAGACCGTCGAGCCAGCTAGGCTAGCTGGGCTTTCGCGTCTCTCCCCCTATACGGAATCTGTCAGGATCCTGGGACAGATAGCAGCACTCACAACAATTTAGCCTAACACAGCCGGAGGATTCAAAATAAAATAAAAGTATATAAAAATACTGTCAGCTTTTAAACCGAGGTCTTAAGTTCAGGTTTCAGCGTTCAACAACAACAAACATACGTTGCGCTCTGATGAGTGATGATGGTATCACCAGTAGTCACCAGTCAGATAGGAACATTACTCAACCATGCCGTGTGCTCTCACTGTATTGTAAATCTCTTTAAATGAAACAATTTGCTACATGGCATACACATTTTTGTTATAAGATATTTAAAACAATTTGCTACATGGAATACACTTTTTGTTATGAGATCATTTATAAATTGCCTGAGAGCAACATTGAATTTTAAAATTCTTCTTTTTGAACGTATTTTAAGTACCTATTTGGTAATGACACATACAATGTAAGATTTTCTAGCTTTTGCTGTATTTGTATTTATTATGGATCCCCATTAGCTGCTGTGCCAAGGCATCAGCTATTATTCCTGGGGTCCTAGCAAAAATTAAGGCAGTTATACATTTAAAAAAAACATTATAATACATTTACAACATATTTCACAACATATTAAATGTGTGCCCTCAGACCCCTACTCTACTACCACATATCCACAACGCAAAATCCATGTGCACGTGTGTGTCACGCCCTGGCCATAGAGAGGCTTTTTATTCTCTATTTTGGTTAGGCCAGGGTGTGACTAGGGTGGGTGTTCTGTTCTTTTTTCTATGTTTTTGTATTTCTTTGTTTTTGGCCGGGTATGGTTCTCAATCAGGGACAGCTGTCTGTCGTTGTCTCTGATTGAGAACCATACTTAGGTAGCTCTTGCCCACATGGGTTTTGTGGGTAGTTATTTTCTGTTTGGTGTTTTGCACCTGACAGAGCTGTTTTGGTTGTTTCTTTTGTTCCTTGTTATATTTAGTGTTCAGTTTATTACAATAATGATGAACACTTACCACGCTGCACCTTGGTCCTCACCATCTTCCACCAACGGCCGTTACAGTGTGTGTATAGTGTGTATGTTATGTGTGTTTGTATGCATGTGTCCTATGTTTGTATTGCATCACAGTCCCCATAGGGTGTATTCTTATCTGTTTTGTTTTTTTAAATCTAATGTTACTGCTTGCACGAGTTACTCGATGTTGAATAGAGTTCCATGTAGTCTTTTCTCTATGTAGTACTGTGTGTCTCCCATAGTCTGTTCTGGACTTGGGGACTGTGAAGAGACCTCTTGTGGCATGTCTTGTTGGGTATGCCTGGGTGTCCGAGCTGTGTGCCAGTAGTTTAGACAGACAGCTCGGTGCATTCAACATGTCATTGATAAAAGTAGTGATGAAGTCAATCTGTCCTCCACTTTCACTTCCAGGAGAGGTTTTTCAAAGTCCTTTTATATGGCACCTGACCAAAAAACTGAACAGTATTCAAGGTGCTACAAAACCAGGACCTGCCTTGTTGATAGTGTTGTTAAGAAGGCAGAGCATTGCTTTATTATAGACAGACTTCTCCCCATCCTAGCTACCACTGCATTAATATGTTTTGACCATAACAGTTTACAACCAGGGTTACTCCAAGCAGTTTAGTCATCTCAACATGCTCAATTTACACATTATTTATTACAATATTTAGTTGAGGTTTAGGGTTTAGTGAGTGTTTTGTTCCAAATACAATGCTTTTAGTTTTAGACACCACAGACCAGCAAATATTCTTTACATCATCAACATATGAATCACTACAGAACTTCTTGTATGACCTCTTTATACACTATATTAGGCCCAGCCTATGCACTTTGATTTTCCTAGATATGGCTATTATATTGTGATCACTACATCCAATGGATTTGGATACTGCTTTAAAGCAAATATCTGCAGCGTTAGTAAAAATGTGATCAATACATATTGATGATTTAATTCCTGTGCTGTTTGTAACTACCCTGGTAGGTTGGCTGACAACCTGATCCAGGTTGCAGGCACTGGTTACAGTTTGAAGTTTTTTCCTGAGTGGGCAGCTTGATGATAGCCAGTCAATATTTAAATCACCCAGAAAATATACTTCTCTGTTGATATCACATACATTATCAAGCATTTCACACATATTACCCAGAGACTGACTGTTAGCACTTGGTGGTCTATAGCAGCTTCCCACAAGAATGGGCTTTAGGTGAAGCCATATTACTTCAACAGCATTTAACATTAGATCATCTCTAAGCTTTACAGGAATGCGGTTCTGAATATAGACCGCAACACCGCCTCTGTTGGCATTTTTTTTATTTTCAGTAGATGTTATAACCATGTATTGCCACCACTGTACCACCACATCAAAGGTATTATCTAAGTGAGTTTCAGAGATAGTCAGAATATGAATGTCATCTGTTACAAGCACGTTATTGACTTCTTCGACCTTGTTTCTTAGGCTACATATGGGCTATTTATAGCACTTTTCTGGGTTGCTTGATTGTTTTTAATGCTTTACTGGGAAGCTTATCAGAGGTAGACTTACTCATGTTATTTACATTGGAGCTGATAGTGCAGGGTGAGCTGCATGAAGTGGTCTTCCTACTATTGCACACCGCCTCAGTGCTAACAGTGTAACTGTGGTTTATAGGCTCATGATTACTGCTTACAATAGCCGTAGGATAAACAAATGTATTCGGTGCAATTAGGGGTACATAAATTATATTACTTACATTGTGTTTGCCAATGCCCCTAAGATCATGTACATTTGATGCAGCATTATGGCGACTCATTGCCACAATGGTAGGGATTAATGGTAGGGATTAACTGAGCTGGTCTTGGATTAGTTACTAGTCATTGTTTTAACGCAGCCTTGAAATGTGTGGACAGAGTCCAGGACCCAAGATGTCCTGGACATTGTCATTGCTGTAGAGTATCTTTTGTTTTCAGAAGGTGTCAAAGTTATCAATAAAAGTGACTCCAGCAGAGCTACAGTAGTCTTTTAGCCAGATGTGTAATGCCAGCAGTCTGCTGAATCTTTCACATCCATGGCCCAACGATGGTACTGGACCTGAAATTATTGGTCATTTTTTGGAGTCTTTTAATGCTAAAATCAGTTCTTTAAAATTCATTTTCAAATGTTCCGAGCTAGCCCTCCTGATGTCGTTTGAGCCACACATGGACTACGACAGTGTCCGCTCCTGGCATATGTGGTAGAACAGTCGGAAGCAGCCTTGTTATATGTCCTGTACTTGTGCTCCTGGGTAGGACAGGGTTTTTGCCATGGGGACCAAGATGTTTCTCACCATAGAGCTGCCTGTGACGACAGCTGGTGATGTTGAATTGGGCCAGCCTCTCAGGCAGTCTGGTGAGGCTGGGAGCTCCGAGGATCTGAACCCGAGGTAGAAGCCACCGGAGAGGGAGACAGAGCCGAGGACGAAGACACGGGTACTTCCAGATCCAATTTTGATTGGGAAGCCACCAAGGACGAAGGCGCTGGAACCTCTGGATCCAGGGCGGCAAAGCTGTTTATGGTCTGTGTCCGTTCCGGGCTCAACATCTCGATGGGGACCCCTGTTGCCAGAGGACACCTTCTTCGACTTCCACGGCGAGTGACGTACCTCCATGGCTGGTTGGTTGGGTCGAGATCAGCTCCGTTCTCCAGGGAAGAGGGAGACCCCTTCAGGGATTTTGAGTAGCCTTTATTCTTTTACCCCTTTTTGAAAAACAATTGTGCTTCAAACAGTAGCAGTAGGCTTATTCCTTGTGTTAGATAGGTGCCTTATTGCATGCTATAGAATGCTATAGAAATGTATGTCGAACTGTCATAAAACATAAACAAACAAAAAAACGTGTATGGCCGACACGGCGACAAAACTTAAAAAATAAAAAGTAGGTGGGCGTGGGTTCCCCAGTAGCTTATGTAGGTTTGCTATTTGCTTGTTAAGAGTAGCTACTTTGCTCCTGTAGTCCTCCGCAAGCAAGCAGTTGCTACATTGAAAGTCAACGCGGTCCACAATGTCCTGGAATAAAGCAAAGTAAATGCAACGCTGGAAACGTTCAATAGCGGCCTCCATTTGAGACCGTCGAGCCAGCTAGGCTAGCTGGGCTTTTGCGTCTCTCCCCCTATACGGAATCTGTCAGGATCCTGGGACAGATAGCAGCACTCACAACAATTTAGCCTAACACAGCCGGAGGATTCAAAATAAAATAAAAGTATATAAAAATACTGTCAGCTTTTAAACCGAGGTCTTAAGTTCAGGTTTCAGCGTTCAACAACAACAAACATACGTTGCGCTCTGATGAGTGATGATGGTATCACCAGTAGTCACCAGTCAGATAGGAACATTACTCAACCATGCCGTGTGCTCTCACTGTATTGTAAATCTCTTTAAATGAAACAATTTGCTACATGGCATACACATTTTTGTTATAAGATATTTAAAACAATTTGCTACATGGAATACACTTTTTGTTATGAGATCATTTATAAATTGCCTGAGAGCAACATTGAATTTTAAAATTCTTCATCAGTCCTTTATCCACATCAAAATGTCAAATTATGGAAGGGGAAACTACCCAATAAACAACAACACATCTGTGGGTGGCAACAAAGGTATCAAATGCGAAGAGTGTGCATGCACTTCCTAATAGAACACAGGTGTGATATGTGGAGTTTAAGCTTATAATGTGATGCAGCTTTAGAAATGTATCTCTCTGGATCATCACAAAGTTAGCAAGGCAATGTGCTCCAACAGGCTACAGAAAGCTATTGACTGTCTGACTCTGTGTGTGTGTTTACTGCCCTCTTGGGGCAACTCAGTAAAAAATGGGATCAGATAAGCCAGGATCATTGGATACTCAAGACATCAACTCATGCTTTAAAGGCCACGTTGCAAGTTAAATTTGCCAAAATAGAATATACACCCCTTGTAGATGGCAATACAAAAAAAAGTTTGGATTCCATTTCCCAGGGCTGCGAAATTTAAAAAATGTGCGAAGCGCGTGTGCTATTAAGCAACACCCCCTCAAGTGCATGACGCAGCCTGGGATTTTGCCTGACTGGACAACATCTGGTGAAGACAGTTTTACAAACGAATAGCGATTATTCATCGGCCTGAAGTCCTGGAATAAAACTTAAATGAACTGCTTGAAGGTCATAGTCTCTTTTATATGTGTACATGATTTGTGTTAGTAAAAGGCATGGCCTTGCTAGCTGGCTTCCTCATCCTACTTTACTAGAAACTAGCTAGCTGTATCAGTCATCTTTAGATGCCAGGTGAAAACATACAGCTATATTTGCTAAGCTATCCATATGGTTTATGAAGTTGACAAAAATGCCATTAGATACATTTAAACTGCTGGGGGAAAGTTGGCTAAATTACCTAACTAGCTACGTTTCTAGAAAATAACTATATATTTGCTCGCTATAATACTGACTTGTGAACACTTTTTGTCAAACTACTTTGTTGCCCTGCCTGTTTATAGATGCACTGGTGACTGAAAAATTTGGCAAGAAAAATTCCCCTCTAGATTTCACTGTGAGTAGGTGGTAGTTTTGCTATAATTTGGCTGAATAGGTTTGTGCACATGTACATTAGTGTTTAATTAGTTAAACTAAGTTACTGACTGACTAGGCAAATTCTTATTCATGTTTTTGGTGTTGTTGCATTTCAGATGAAGAGGGAGTTAGAGCACTAAAAAGCAACATGCTGACAGACCAGGTCCCAGTTTCACAAAGCATCTCAGAGTAGGAGTACTTATTTTTGGATCAGTTTTGCCTTTTATATCACAATCAATAATTACATTGACAAAGGGGAGCTGGTCCTAGATCACTATTCCTAATCTGAAGATAGGTTGTGAATATGGGCCCGGGAAGAAAGCTGTTGCCCAATATCTTGCACAGCAGTTTTCACCACAGGACCCTAGCAGCATTACTGAATTTCCAAATCAATGACACTAACAAAAGGGTTGAATTGTTCAGCAACATGTGGAGTGAACATGGCTTTAGTGATGAAAGGTACATAATGCATTTGTCACTGCATGTTGTGACATGGGCTTGGATGGTGATATGCATCTTCTTCAAGCTTCCTGAATGAATACTGGGGGTATTCAGTGGTTCCGGATGGAAGCAAGGGCCTTACCTGGGAGTATAGTAACAGTCTCTCTGTCTCGCAGCCGTTCTGTCAACATGTATTTATTATATGTAACCAGTCAAATTAATTCAAAACTACTACTTACTCAAGCACCAACTTACAGTTGAAGTGGGAAGTTTACATACACCTTAGCCAAATACATTTAATCAGAGTAAAAATTCTCTGTCTTAGGTCAGTAAGGATCCACTTTTTTTTAAGAATGTAAAATGTCAGAATAATAGAGAGAATGTGCAGTTGCAAACCATAGTCTGTTTTATTAAATGGTGGTTTTGGAGCAGTGGCTTCTTCCTTGCTGTGAGGCCTTTCAAGTTATGTGGATATAGGACTTGTTTTACTGTGGATATAGATACTTTTGTACCTGTTTGCTCCAGCATCTTCACAAGGTCATTTGCTGTTGTTCTGGGATTGATTTGCACTTTTCACACCAAAGTACGTTCATCTCTAGGAGACAGAACACATTTCCTTCCTGAGCGGTATGACGGCTGCGTGGTCCCATGGTGTTAATACTTGCGTACTATTGTTCGTACAGATGAACGTGGTACCTTCAGGCGTTTGGAAATTGCTCCCAACGATGATCCAGACTTGTGGAGGTCTACAATTTGTTTTCTGAGGTCTTGGCTGTTTTCCCATAATGTCAAGCAAAGAGGCCCTGAGTTTGAAGGTAGGCCTTGAAATACATCCACAGGTACACCTCCAATTGAATCAAATTATGCCAATTAGCCTATCAGAAGCTTCCGTAGCCATGACATAATTTTCTGGAATTTTCCAAGCTGTTTAAAGGCACAGTCAACTTAGAATATGTAAACTTCTGACCCACTGGAATTGTGATACAGTGAATTATAAGTGAAATAATCTGTCTAAACAATTGTTGGAAAAATTACTTGTCATGCACAAAGTAGATTTCCTAACCGACTTGCTAAAACTATAGTTTGTTGACAAAAAAATTGTGGTGTGGTTGAAAAACAAGTTTTAATGACTCCAACTTAAGTGTATGTAAACTTCCGACTTCAACTGTATATTCACTTTGACTCATTCTTTAATATATTTTTATTGAAATACCAGTATGATATACATTAATAAAAATGCATTCACTCTGGACATGATACTTGCATTTATTTTAGACCTTTTTGTTAACTTACAATAACATGTTTTTTATGAAATGTTTATACAAAACTTTATTGTATTTGGTCATCCCCATAATGTGGCCATTGAAGGTGTACGAACAGCTGACAGGTTTGTTGATGTGCTGCTCTAAAGTTCCATAGCCCAGCAGACTCACCTAGAGGAAAGGGGGATGGACACATGTTAGTTTTGATAAAAGTCTGGAAGACTTTTACAGGGAGAGAGCATGCAACCATTGGCCCTGGATAAAATGCTAGCATCACACAAGCAGACTGCCATAGTGAAGGAGGTTACCGACAGGTTTGCCGACAGACATGGCAGCACTGCTTCTAGCTCCTATTTTTATTTAAATGTTTGTTATTTCTGAAATTATTAGCCCAGAATGTTTGAGTTATTACATACAGCCGGAAATATCTTCTTGGATATTAGAGAGACGGTAACTCACCGGTTCCGAGTATATTACTCGCTAATGTTCAGTCCTTGGTCAATCAAGTAGAAGAGCTCAGGGCGAGGATCTCCTTCCAGAGAGACATCAGGGTCTGTAACCTACTCTGTTTCACAGAATCATGGCCCTCTCCGGATATACTGTCCCCATCTATACACCCAGCTGGGTTCTCAGTACATTGCACAGACAAGAATACAGAACTCCCAGGGAAGAAGAAAGGCGGAGGTGTATGTTTCATGATTAACTACTCATGGTGTGATTGTGATAACGTATAGGGACTCAAGTCCTTTTGTTCACCCGATCTAGAATACCTCACAATCAAATGCTGACCATATTACCTCTCAAGAGAATTCTCTTCGGTTATAGTCACAGCGGTGAATATAACCTATACCATGACAATCCTCAAAGAACTACATTGAACTTTGTGCAAACTGGAAATCACATATCCTGGGGCGGCATTTATTGTAGCCGGGGAGTTTAACAAAGCAAATCTGAGGAAAATGCTACCCAAGTTCTATCAAGACATTGCCTGTTGTACTTGTGATTCAAAAACTCTCAACCATTGTTACTCTCCCTTCTGGGATGGCTACAAGGCCCTCCCCAGCCCTCCCAACTATCCACTATAACCACGACAAGAGAGAAGGAGAGAGACGGACAATTCTACAAAAGAAACAAACTTTTCACCAGCGATCAAGACGACACACTGAGCGTAAATATATATATTGATTGCAATTGTTCCCGAATGAGTGAGCGTTCATGTGCAAAGGATTAGCATTTCAATTGTTATAATTATCACTCTGTAGTGACTTCTTAGTCGACCCCCACTTCCCCTTTTGTCTAACAAGCCACCATGCCGGTTCATTTCATGTAACCACATTTACATTGTTTGTTTATGCATTTCTGTGAATTACTTAGTTAGTAATAAATAAATGATTTAAGACAATTGATGTATGGATGACTCATAGTGAAGACTGGGTTCGTGCAAATAACCAACAATTTACGACGTTTGGAATGAGACTAATGTGAGGTAAAGAAAATAATTACTTAATTCGAAGACTAATTGATCAGATAAAATATCTGAAAAGTTATTTTAGGAAATTATAACTTTGTATCTAGTTAATTACAGTTACGTGATTAATCAGTTGATCACGTAATACTAATTACAGAGAATCTTTGATAAAAACTATCAGTCTTCAGTTAATGACAGTAAAGACACGACAGTATATACTGTACTCTATATCATCTACTGCATCTTGCCATCTTTATGGAATACATGTATCACTAGCCACTTTAAACTATGTCACTATTATGTTTACATACCCTACATTACTCATCTCGTATGTATATACTGTACTCGATACCATCTACTGCATCTTGCCTATGCCGTTCTGTACCATCACTCATTCATATATCTTTATGTACATATTCTTTATCCCTTTACACTTGTGTGTATAAGGTAGTAGTTGTGGAATTGTTAGGTTAGATTACTCGTAGGTTATTACTGCATTGTCGGAACTAGAAGCACAAGCATTTCGCTACACTCGCATTAACATCTGCTAACCATGTGTATGTGACAAATAAAATTTGATTTGATTTATCATAACACATGCTGTTGAAAACGTTGGCCACAGTCACAGGTTCACTTCCTCTGATTAGTTGTGAGTACAGTAGCAGGCTGTGGGATCTATAGGGCCTAGAGAATGGTTGATTTGGGCTCTATGATTGGTCAGGACCTGCAGCTTGTGGATCGGCTGCAGAAGGTGAGGACAAGGACTGTGTGCATCCAGGATCGCCAAACCCTCCAAATGCTTCAACTGTTGGAGGCACAATAACTCCATCTCTGGTACATTGTAGTATCTGAAAGAGTGGAATAGAAAAGCATATCAGTATATCTGCCTGGCTTAGATTCATGTGTCAAACCTTTGGAAAAGGTGTACATTACACACTAAACACTTAATTAGGATTATACTAGAAACTCAGTTTATTCTTACCTCTGCGTTGGTACCACAACAGTACATCAGTTATGGTTTTGTCAATTATCTCTATCAAAGTAGGATTGTTTTCAGTCAAAATGGTCATAAATAAACAAAAATAGCTTCTTAGCAAAAGCAATTTCTTAAGCAAGAATTTTGTTAAGACTGAAAACTGAAACCTAGCTCTTAGTTCTTATTAGCAGAGAGGTTTGGATCTTTCTCATTGGTATAATAACTAATTCACCACCTGGTGAAGTCACCAGGCAGGTCACAACTCCATCCCACCAACAGGCTGAAGTTTCAGCCTGTCTTTTCAAACAGTTCTGACACTAAAAGAGTATTATCATAATCACAATTTCACATTATTCCAACCTGTGTAGTGAGGGTAGGCAACGGACCACTTGATCCGGCTGATCCCTCACACATCCCCCCTCAAGCCAGACCCATTGGGGCTCACGTCAGCCAGACCTACTAGGTCTCGGCAAGAAAGCGCATCCGTGTTACCGTGTAGTTTTCCGGGCTTTCCTTGAATTTAAACGGCTGCAGTGCTAGGAACCACCTTGTTATCCGGCTATTGTTGTCCCTCTGTCACACCATCCACTTGAGGGGGGCATGGTCGGTGACCTGGCAGAAACTTCTCCCCAGGAGGTAGTACCTCAGATACCCTAGCGCCCATTTAATCGCCAGCGCCTCTCTCTCCATAGTAGCATAGTTTCGCTCCCTGGGGGACAGCTTTCGGCTGATATACACAATTGGGTGTTCCTCCAAGCATTGTTAAGGACAACTAACCCAATCAACAAAACAAACCAAAACCAGGTTGGCCAATAGAGGGCGAGTGGGGAGAGGTTTACTGATATGGATGTTGACTTGTTAAAATCCATCAATGAAAGGCTTGCCAAACATGATATCTTGGATAGATTACGAGAGGACATCAATGCATTATGTGCTAGACTAAGATCATCAATCTGACGTTGGCTGAATTCAAGGAAAGAGAACATGGCGCTGAAAGGTACTGTAGACTCTATTCATAGCAAGGTGGAGGTGGTGCAAAGGGAGAACAAACAACTTAAAGAAACCTTGCTTGATGTACGGTGTCGATCAATGCGGAACAATCTTTTATTTTCAGGGATACCGGACAATGACAACAGCAGGGGCTGTGAGGACACAGTCCGAGACTTTATGTCAACTCAACTAAAAACTGCCCACTGATGTTGTGCGTAATGCCACTTTCTCCAGAGTCCATAGAATAGGCAAGGCCTCTAGAAATAGGCCACGGGCTATTATTGCATATTTTGACAAATTTAAGCAAAAGGAAATAATGAAGAACATGGGGAGAGAATTCAGAAACACTGAATTTGGAATGAATGATCTCTTCCCCACTGAGATCAATGAAAGGAGAAAAAAACAATATCCCATCATGAAGGAAAAGCGTTGCCTGAATCAACTAGTCTCCATGGTGATGGATAAACTTTACATCTGGCAACTGTATCGGGGCTCTAGAGTAACTCCCTGGCTATTTTAATCCAATGTTCAAATCTGAGTTTGTGTGTTGTAGTGTATCATGACAACTTCAACTATAACGAATACATGCTCTATTGATCTTCACTTGACAAGGAAAGGGTTGCATATAGCTCGGGTTAATGTATGTAACCTTCCTAACAAAATACATTATGTTTTTAACTTGGTCAACATAAATCATATTCATATCTTGGCCTTGACCGAAACGCATTTTCCGGTAGATGCATCTGTAAATGATGGGCAAATTAACATTCAAGGATATAGTCTATTGAGAAGGGACAGGAATAGGAATGGTGGGTGTGTAGCTCTGTACATTCAGAATCGTATACCTTTTAAGAGGGATGACCTTAATGTATGTCAAGTAGAGGCACTATGGGCTCAAGTACATCTGCCTCACCAGGCAGCCATATTGGTGGGATGTGTGTATAGACCTCCTAGCTCTAAGGTGTCCTATCTGGATGACCTATGCACTGGGTTTGACCAGGCCACAGATAGCAACAGAGATGTATTTATCTTGGATGATTTTAATATAAATTGGAAGGATCACAATAATTTGAATAGAACACAATTGATGAGATATGCCAAGAACTGTGGTTTGAAACAAATGGTTAATAATACTACTCATCAATTCAGTTGGGTCATCGGTCAGACACATGCATTGATCTGATTTTCTGTAATATACCATTGCAATGCTTACAAGCCAGATCAATGCCAGTGGGCTGGACAGACCATAATATTGTTACCATAACCATGAACACCAAGGTTCCAAAGAAACCCCCTAGGATTGTGGTCAAGAGAAATGTTAAAACATTTAATCATGAGCTATTTATAAATTATTTGGCTGCTGTACCCTGGGAGCTGATTTATCTAGAGGATGATTTAAATCACGCTACAGAATGTTTTATTGATTTGCTCACTGAGGTAGTGGACCATCATGCCCCTATAAGAAAGAGTACAGTTGGTGCTCGTCCATCTCCATGGATTGATGATGAACTGGGCAAGGCTTTTTCTCAAAGAAAGATGTCAAAAGTCTTAGCAGCAAAGTCAAAATTGGAAATTGATTAACAGAATTATAAAACATTACGTAATTATGCTGTTAAATTGAATTGAAGGGGGAAAAAATAGTTTACAACAATGCTTTTATTGATTGTCTCTGCACAGCCTGCCTGTCTCTTCAGATTCCAACAATGCTACCTAATATAATGTTTACATACCCTACATTATTCATCTCATATGTATACGCATATACTGTACTCTATATCATCTACTGCATCTTTATGTAATACATGTATCACTAGCCACTTTAACTATGCCACTTTGTTTACATACTCATCTCATATGTATATACTGTACTCAATACCATCTACTGTATCTTGCCTATGCCGCTCTGTACCATCACTCATTCATATATATTTATGTACATATTCTTTATCCCCTTACACTTGTGTCTATAAGGTAGTAGTTTTGGAATTGTTAGCTAGATTACTTGTTGGTTATTACTGCATTGTCGGAACTAGAAGCACAAGCATTTCGATACACTCGCATTAACATCTGCTAACCATGTGTATGTGACAAATAACATTTGATTTGATTTGATAAGGTGGGGTCCATGTTAGAGGTTGACCGATTATGATTTTTTTATTTTATTTGTAATAATGACAATTACAACAATACTGAATGAACACTTATTTTAACTTAATTTAATACATCAATAAAACCAATTTATCCTCAAATAAATAATGAAACATGCTCAATTTGGTTTAAATAATGCAAAAACAAGGTGTTGGAGAAGAAAGTAAAAGTGCAATATGTGCCATGTAAGAAAGCTAACGTTTAAGTTCCTTGCTCAGAACATGAGAACATATGAAAGCTGGTGGTTCCTTTTAACATGAGTCTTCAATATTCCCAGGTAAGAAGTTTTAGGTTGTAGTTATAATACGAATTATAGGATTATTTCTCTCTTTACCATTTGTATTTCATTAACCTTTGACTATTGAATGTTCTTATAGGCACTTTAGTATTGCCAGTGTAACAGTATAGCTTCCGTCCCTCTCCTCACTCCTACATGGGCTCGAACCAGAAACACATCGACAACAGCCACCCTCGAAGCAGCGTTACCCATCGCTCCACAAAAGCCGCCGCCCTTGCAGAGCAAGGGGAACAACCACTCCAAGTCTCAGAGCGAGTGACGTTTGAAACGCTAACTAGCTAGCCATTTCACATTAGTTACACCAGCCTAATCTGGTAGGCTTGAAGTCATAAACAGCTCGATGCTTGAAGCTTTGAAGAGCTGCTGGCAAACACACGAAAGTGCTGTTTGAATGAATGCTTACGAGCCTCCTGGTGCCTACCACCACTCAGTCAGACTGCTCTATCAAATCATAGACTTAATTATAACATAATAACATACAGAAATATGAGCCTTAGGTCATTAATATGGTCGAATCCGGAAACTATTATCTCGAAAACAAGATGTTTATTCTTTCAGTGAAATACGGAACCGTTCCGTATTTTATCTAACGGGTGGCATCCATAAGGCTAAATATTCCTGTTACATTGCACAACCTTCAATGTTATGTCATAATTACGTAAAATTCTGGCAAATTAGGCGGCCCAAACTGTTACATATACACTGACTCTGCGTGCAATGAACGCAAGAGACACAATTTCACCTGGTTAATATTGCCTGCTAACCTGAATTTATTTTAGCTAACTATGCAGGTTTAAAAATATATACTTCTGTGTATTGATTTTAAGAAAGGCATTGATGTTTATGGTTAGGTACACGTTGGAGCAACGACAGTCCTTTTTCATGAATACGCACCGCATCGATTATATGCAACGCAGGACACACTAGATAAACTAGTAATATCATCAACCACGTGTAGTTAACTAGTGATTATGATTGATTTATTGTTTTTTATAAGATACGTTTTTAATGCTAGCTAGAAACTTACCTTGGCTTCTTACTGCATTCGCGTAACAGGCAGGCTCCTCATGGAGTGCAATGTAATCAGGTTGTTAGAGCGTTGGACTAGTTAACTGTAAGGTTGCAAGATTGAATCCCCGAGCTGACAAGGTACAAATCTGTCGTTCTGCCCCTGAACATGGCAGTTAACCCACCGTTCCTAGGCCGTCATTGAAAATAAGAATGTGTTCTTAACTGACTTGCCTAGTTAAATAAAGATTAAATAAAGGTGTAAAAAAAAATTGTCCAAATCGGTGTCAAAAAAAAAGATTTCCGATTGTTATGAAAACTTGAAATCGGTCCTAATTAAATCGGCCATACCGACTAATCGGTCGACCTCTAGTCCATGTAGTCAAGAAGCTCCAGACTGGTCAAGCAAGGTTGCCTGACATGCGGCTCTTCTGAAGACATTGACATTATCGCAGAATTGAATAACATGCAATTTATGATGATATAGGTTACTACAGACAATGACATACATACCAATATTTCGAAATGGACACTAAACCAAACATAGGCCTATGAAGTGATCAGCTAGTGGAAACCAAGTGGTAGGTTTAGGCCTATCATTCATTTTTACCACCAATGCTTTGTATGATCAGTAAAAATAAACTATGGTACAATCAATTGCTGTTGTCTTGCGTTGTAACTGTGTGCCTTACCTGGAAAGCCATTTATTGTTTTAGAAAGATAAAAATAATAATATGTGAGAGAGCCATGTTCTGTTCCCATTTTCAAAGACTGACGCTTCAAATGTGGCAAGCGGTTTAGCCTTATGTGGAATGTCTCTCTTGGGTTAGGATGATTGCCTCCGTGATAAAAGAGAGCTGCCAGATGGGAGAGCTTTGAGACAGCACTAACAATATCTGCTCTTGGAGCACAGTGCATCTTCCACATACTAAAATGAGTTATTGCTGCAGAGGCACAATGGAATCAGACAGTCCATGGCCACAGAGACACCTGCGAATAGCCAGCCTCTTCAAATTAGGAAATTGCTTGATAATTTTGACATCGCGGTCCAATCACGCGACTTTCTAAGTTATAAATACAGCGGATCTCTCGGTGAGGAAATGTAGCTAATTGTTTGCTATTTTGCCATTTAAAGGTGTATAATTAATGCTTGCATTCACAATAGTATGGAATATAGATTTACTATTTAAACCAGGAATAAGCGCAAATGCTTTACCTTTAAATCGGCAGATGCCATTGCATGTAGCAGCTACTATAGCTGGCTATCCGGTCGTTTCCTTCGTGTTTTTAGCTAACGTTAATTTAGCAGCTTGCTGGACTAACTTATAACATTAGATATCGAGTGATTACAATAACAATGATTTGGTTAGCTAGCCGTCTGGTCACTTTGCTACCACGCAGCTACTAGCTAAATCAACGCTACGATCTAGCCCAATCTAACCAGATTCCATCTAATAATTCGCCTCTGAGAACCCAGCAAGCAATAACCATAGAGATAAGGAGCATCACTTTGCATATACCTAGCTAACTAACGTTGACGTGAGTAGCTACAATTGACATTCCACTACGTCTCGTCCAAAATCGTGAAAAACATGTTCACTCCGTCAAGACAAAGCAGAAAATCTGCTTATTTTTATGAAGAAAATCCATTTGGTGGAGAGTCAATTATTTTCCCCACGTTGAAGGCTTTGAGGACAAGCGACCCAATACCCAGGCGACTAATTGAAATCCCAGCCAAGGTTTTTGCGAGGTTGAAAGCTAGAGTTCAGACAGAGAGAATACCGGTTGAGAATAAGGGGACCAAAACACCTAAACTTGTCCAAGAAAAACGAGTTGAAGAAAAACATGGCAGAGCTCGCCAAGAAAAAGCCATCAGCCTTGGGTGAACTATGAACAAAAGGAAGACGAGGACCTTGAATTCACTAATGAGGCAGAGGCTCAGACCCTTTCTCCAGGTCAATCACCAAGGAAGGGCTTGACTCATCCCTACTTTGTTGTCCACAAACAAGACCTTCAACGACCATCACCCCAGAAAGACATGGGTAGTGCGTTCAAGCCAACCAACAGAAATACACCAATTAAAGGCCCACTGGATATTATCTGAGTAGCACGGTCTCCAACGAAAGCGTTGTCTCATCCCAAGGAAAGCCAGACCTTTGACTTCACTGATGAGGCTGAGGCTCTGACCCTTTCACCAGTTCAATCACCAAGGAAGAGTTTGACACATATGCACTTGGTACACACACAAGACCTTCAAATACCTTTCCCTTGAAAGACATGCGTAGTGCATTTAAGCCAACCAACAGAAATACACAAAAGAAAGGCTTAACTCTGGATGCTTTCTCAACACAATCCCCAAGGAAAGCTTTGTCATACCTGTACACTCAACTCAGCTCAAATGACATCCAACAACCAACACCCCCCCCCCCCCCCCCCCCCCAAGACTTCAAAGGGGCCTTACATACCTGACAGAACTACACCAGTGAAAAGGTCAACGCAAAGGTCGAAGTCAACTGAAGATTGCAATGGAAAAACTGCATTTGGGGCACATGACATTGTACAAGATCCATCAGTTTTCAGTAAGTTGTGATGTTTATCTTATCAGCTAAGGTTGCTAGGTTATCAGAAATACTTTAATTCAATTTTTTAAGTGTTTGAAGAAAAAAAAATGTTTTCTGCACAGTGTGTCATGTTGCTTTGGATAGACTGCCCTCTCTGGAATCTCCAGCCAATATGTTTTCTCTCTTGTTAGAGAGAAGGCAAAAAAGGGACCAAAAAAACGGTTATCAAGTGAGCAGACCGCAGGATCCCATGAATGGAGGTGAGAGACAAATTTAGAACTAGAAATGTAGAGCGTCTGATTTCGACTCAACAAATAAAGAAATCTTTCACAACAAAACACCTTTCTCTGCTCTTCACAGGATGTGCCCGTGTGCGCAGCTTTTCGACCCCTGCACATGTCACCGGGGGTAACGAAGCGGACGCCAGTGTGAAAGTGACCTGTGGTGTCACCACAGTGACCACTAGCCCATCAGAGACCAGCATTCCGTCTAGTCCAGAGCCCAACCCCAGCCAGTGTGGGTACTACTGTGACAAGCCTCTCCCTAGGCCCTTCCCAGACCTGGTGCTCAACCCCCTCCTGCAGGCCTCACCAAAGATCTTCATCCCTAAGAAGCAAGTGGCTGTATTCCAATCCAAGCAGATAGCCGGGTCCAATGGATACAATGTAAGTAGATGGTCTTGATGATGCTGCTTCCTTTGGATTTATAGGCTGATGACTGGTGCTCTTTCCTCTGAGTTGCTGTTAGCTTTGTATTTTTGCAGGGAAATTAAGTTCTCTTCTATGGTGTCTGGTGTGACCACCAACATTTGCCTCATGCAGTGTGACACATCTCATTCATATAGAGTAGTGGAATGTTGTCCCACTCCTCTTCAATGGCTGTACGAAGTTATTGGCGGGAACTGGAACATTCTGTCGGATCCAGAGCATCCCAAACATGCTCAATGGGTGACATGTCTGGTGAATATGCAGGCCATGGAAGAACTGGGACAATTTCAGCTTCCAGGAATTGTGTACAGATCATTGCGACATGGGGCCGTGTATTATTATGCTGAAACATGAGGTGATGGCGGCGGATGAATGGCACGACAATGGACCTCAGGATCTTGTCACGGTGTCTCTGTGCATTCAAATTGCCACCGATAAAATGCAATTGTGTTCGTTGTCCGTAGCTTATGAATTCCCATACCAGGACCCCACCGCCACCATGGGGCACTCTGTTCACAATGTTGACATCAGCAAACCACTCGCCTACACGAGTTCATACTGCTCGGCACAGTTGAAACCGGGATTCATTTGTGAAGAGCACACTTCTCCAGCATGCCAGTGGCCATCGAAGCTGAGCATTTGCCGACTAAAGTCGTTTACGATGCCGGACTGCAGTCAGGACAAGACTCTGGTGAGGATGACGAGCACGCAGATGAGATTCCCTGTGACGGTTTCTGACAGTTTGTGCAAAAATTATTTGGTTGTGTAAACCCACAGTTTCATCAGTTGTCCAGGTGGCTGGTCTCAATATACGGACAGGTGAGACAAAAAAAACAGTTGCTGTTCATTTTGTACAAGATGGAGATCCTATTAGTTCCCTGAAATACATTGGAATAGATATGGTCAAGATGTCATGCAGGGAATGGGACAATGAGAGGAAACTTCTTCAAAGGGAATCTTTCTGGACCCACAGGCTCAACACTGTCTTTTCTTGGCCTTAATGAGGAGTTCTGCTTAACGTTTTTATAGTTCCAAAGTATTATTTTTTTTTCATCCTAATTTGAATATTGTGTGTAGATATTGATCACATTCCTTGTGTATGGTCATATATTTTGATACATTGAATGTTGATATTGTGTTATATTTTTACCTCCTGTTTCAGGAAGTGATGTCTATATATAGGACCTTCCACCCACACCTCGGACCGTTAGGCCTGATGAAGACCCAAGGGTCAAAGTTGTTATTATAATATCACCAGGGACCATGAGCAGCAGTGTACAGCATTTTCCTTTTTATTTTCTATATTTTATTTCAGCTCATGAAACATGGGACTAACACTTTACATGTTGCGTTTATATATTTGTTCAGTGTTTGTGATCGATATCTACCTATATAACTATTTATGTCTATTGCTTCATAGGCTACAGGGATTCACCTTAGGCACTGGATCCTGAAGAGTAGGAGCGGCAGCTTGTATGCGGAAGGTTCCCGTGTGTAAGTAGAATTTATTGTTTCTTGGAATCCTATTCTAAAGTTGTACCATAGGTTCAATAGCACGTCATTCTTTCGGTAAACGCAAACGTTGATTCACTTATCGCTATGATTGTCCACCAAGGGACAACAAAATGCTCTGGCATAGCAACATCATCGCAGAGCGAATGTCAAAAACATCCTGAAGACCACAACTGGCTGCACTTACATCCTGGTGGGGAAAATGGCGCCGGATCTCAGCGGAACTCGTAAGTCAGAAATGATCTGCCATTTTGGAATGTGTTAATTATGCACAGACATAATAAATGCTTTCTTCTTGTTTTTGTGCCTTTCTCCTCGACAAGAACTCCCAACATGGCTGTTGAAGAAGTTTCTCTTTGGGTTCTCAAAGAATTGGAAGGAATACCTTGAGTGCTTTTTGTCTTGAGCCGAAAGGGTAAGTTGTTTCTGAGGTCGGGCAATTTGTGTCAAGCGTCTGCGTAGGAGTGCTATGCTGATCTAGAATCAAGTCCCCGGTGTCTGTGTTGTTATTCATAGCCTGTGTTTACACAGGCAGCCCAATTCCCATTTTTTTAAACCAATAAGATCAGCTCTTTTGCCAATAACTGTGCAATAGATCATAATTTGGCTGTCTGTGTAAACGCAGCCATAGTGATCGAAAAGGCAAAACTGATTCGAAATCAGCACTCTTATTCTGAAAGGCTTGATGCATACTGTCCCAGGTCAGCTCGTTAAAATATAATGTGTCATTTTTAATGACTGATGAATAAAGGCAACATATAAAATCCTCTGATTTCAATAGGTCTTTATCTGTCTCTTCGGCTATTCAGGTTTAACAAGTGTTGTAGTCATATCTGTTTGTGTTAAAATCTAGTGCTTCGGTTTTGTCAATTGTTTGTAATGACAAATGCAGTTCAGAAGCTGACAACAGTAAAGGTCCAGAGGGGAGTAAGGACCTGGTAACGCCTCAGAACCATAACCACCTCTCCACCAAAATGCAGTCTTCCACATCCCTGAAGCTAAAGGCCACTAAGAGATGTACGTCCAAAAGTTGGGTCCACATGCTCACTGTATGTTCACTCATGTCTCTTGTTTTAATTAGAATTATATGTTAATTAAATATTTATCCTCCAACAGCTGCTCCTTGGGGTGCCACCACTGAGGCTACCAGTTTTAAGGTTTCCCGGAGTGGCCGCCTTCTCAAGACCCCTCTGGAGTACTGGAAAGGGGCCAGAGTCATCTTGGATTGTGACATAAACGTCACCATTCATGGGGGTTATGACGAGTCATCTATCCTTCAATTGGTAAGCTTCTGGTCCATTTTTGTCCTGTATATTGTAGAGCAGTGTACCCCAAGCCATTCCACTTATGTAATGTATTCCACTTTCAACACACCTGAATCAACTAATCACCAAGCCATTCATTTGTTGAATTAGGTGTGCTGGTTCTGGAATACATCCAATACGTGGAATGACTGGGGGTTGCTGAGATGTTTGGGAAACTGTTGTAGATTGAGTTGTTGCGTTGCTGCATTAAACTATGTTATTTTCCTTCTTTCTCAGCAAATAAGTACACCTGTAGCCAGAGTATTGTCACTGCTACCACCAAAACCACCCAATGTTTTTTTACCTCCAGCAGAAGGTATGTTTTTTTCTATACATAAGCTTGGGAATGCCTTTATCCTCGTATCCCAGCTCCAACAAAGATGGTGACTGCAGTTTATTTGACAGTGTTACGTTGTGTTCTACAGAACAACTGCAAGCTGACACCAGTGAGGAGGAGGCATTGCCACTGAGAAAAGTGACAGCCTATCAGAGGTCGAAGCCAGAGAAGAACCCCTCTCCCGGGGCCCCCAAGCCTCAGAGGTGTAAAGCTGAGGACAACCCCTTTCACAGGGGCCACAGAATACCCAAGAAGACTAGTCCAAACTTTCAGTGGTCTAAGCCTGAGAACCTCTCCACCAGAGGCCCTGGAAAACCCAAGAGGGCCAGCCCAGCATCTCTGAGGTCCAAGTCTGAAGTCTAAGCACCTGGGAGAGCCCAAGAATACAAGCCTAAGATCTCTGAGTGCAGCAGCGCCTGGCCGCATATGCAGACCCTGCCCCACAATCCCTGACCCCTCCATGTCGCGCCCTCTAGGGCGCCAAGACAACTCGGACAACACCAAAACATCCTCAGAGCTGTTGCCAGGGAAACCGATTAAGGTTTCAGATAAAGCAAACCGGAAAGTGCTTGAAATGCCAAAGAAAAGGGTTAGTTGTCAGAAGAAGCTCCCAGCAAAGCTCCATGAGGACATTGAGATGGAGGGGAAAGACACACGGAGTCGTGGGCCCACGAAAAGGGCTGGCCCACAGAGACCAGGAGAAAAAGGGCGCAAATTCACCAGGTTTCAGCAGGGAAAAAAGGAAGAAAATGCAGATCAATGGACAGAGATGGAACTTCAGAGACTACATGAGTGAGTGCCTACAGTTGTCCAGTCTACATTTTTTTTATCCACAGTGTGTCATTTTGCACAAGAAAATGGCAGTGAGTAGCAAAATAATATTTCAAATAGATGAGAAAGTATGTCATCCAATGCATTGCGTGCATTGCTCAGTTTACTAATCTCAGGTTAATCAATGGCCTCCTAATAACGCATCAAGAGATGTTGAAGAAAAGTTTCAAGCAAGCTAGCATACATAGGCCTAAATGTGTGCAAATTGCTTTGTTTATATAGAAACATGACTGTATTAGTGTATGTGAACGTCCTGTGTGTGTGTTTGGCTTTCAGGGCTGTTACGTCATTTCCTAAACACATTAATAACTTCTGGGTGAACGTTGCCATGGTGGTGGGCACCCGTTCAGCCGAGGAGTGCCAGGAGCAGTACAACGCCCATGCTCCCACCAAGTCCACGAAGAAAAATGAAGTGCCCCAAAAGAAGGAGCTATGCAAGTTACTTTATCTAGCATTTTTATCCATAAGAAAAAGCCTAAATGGATCTGCCTTATGTAGCATTTTTATCCATAAGATATGCATCAAGGAACCTGATGTGACTGAACACATTGAGCTCTCACTGATTGAAATTTTATTTTAATGTTGAACAATTGTTTGTTTTATTCAATCACTATCTATACACTCTGTACGTCAATAAGAATTACAGAGAATTTATGTGACAATGTCATATTATATTTGAATTGTAGTGATTAGACCACCCTGGGTAACCGCGAGAAAGGGCACACTGAAGCGGAAGCAGCAGGTGAGGAACCTCCTGGACCACATGCCCAAGGATGACCACAATGACATCTTTAACAGCTCGCCCATGCAGAACAACAAGTGGGTCAAGGTGTGTTGTTTTTCCACCTGGGGTGCAAACGTCTCAACAATGTTGCCGTTTTTGGGTTCTTTAGGAAAATATTCAGAAAACATTCAGAAAAATTCAAAGAAGACTCCACACACAAGTCTTGTATTCTTCCCACGTGTGTCCTTAAGCCCATATAGATATAGATTGTCATCTTGCTTGCATGTGCAAAATGTATATTTAACAATGACTGATACATATACTTAATTATCTTCCATTTCTAAAAGCTTGTATGTGCAAAATGTATATTTCAATACAGCCGATAGCTTCACTTGCTTCTCTGAAGCTTATACTTAAGTAATATACTTAATAAGTAATAGTATAAATCATTTCAAATTCCTAATGTTATTAAGCACCATTTACAGAAAGCCAGGGGCACTTTCCAACACTCAGACATCATTTACAAACAAAACATTTGTGGTTGGTGAGTCCGCCATGACCAGGGATGTTCTCTTGTTAATTGTGTGAATTGGACTATTTTCCTGACCTGTTAACCATTGAAAATGTAACGAGTACTTTTTGGTGTCAGGGACATTATTTTTGTTAGGAATGTAGTGAAGTAGAATAGAAAAGTACAGATACCCCCCAAAACTACTTAAGTAGTACTTTAAAGTGTTTTTATTTAAAACCTCTACAGGATCCGTGTCCCCGTCTCGGGACAGTTGAGCTAAAGTAGGCTAATGCGAATAGCATGAGGTTGTAAGTAACAAGAACATTTCCCAGGACATAGACATATCTGATATTGGCAGAACGTTTAAATTCTTGTTAATCTAACTGCACTGTCCAATTTACAGTAGCTATTACAGTGAAAGAATACCATGCTATTGTTTGAGAGTGCACAGTTATGAATGCAATGGTTCATTGGATCAGTCTTAAACTTTTAATACACTGCTCCCATCTAGTGGCAAAAATATAAATTGAGCCTGGGTTGGAATAATACATTATGGCCGTTCTCGTATTTCAAAGATGATGGTACAAAAAAATTATTAATTTCACAATTCCACAAACTTCAAAGTGTTTCCTTTCAAATGGTATCAAGAATACATATCCTTGCTTCAGGTCCTGAGCTACAGGCAGTTAGATTTGGGTATGTCATTTTAGGCGAAAATTGAAAGAATGGGGCGGATCCTTAAAAGTTTTTTTAAAGCATGAGTTTCACAAATCTTGTTCATTGCACCACTCATACAAATGTGGATTCTAATGAATAATTTATTTCTGAAATTCTAAAGTAAGAATAAGCACCGCAAAAAGCTGACGGCAACATCATGGGACCTTGAGTTTACAGCATTTTGTCCTTCATGCCGTTAACTAGTCACGTGACAGGCTACAGCTCATATGGTCATGTGATGAGGAACCGACACTAATATTATCCAGCAAACAACAATTCGAAAACAAAGTCGTTCCTTGCGTTGAGAGTCAACGAATGTCACCAAAATGAGGGTTCTGTAAGTATTTCCATTATATCATTCTCCACGTTTGATTGTTTAGAATGGGACAATAACACCCGAAGTCCTTGTGGTTTTTGCTTCTAGCTAAAATGATACATTGTTGACCTATTTTACATGAAGACCTTTGAGCTATAACGTTACTTCCTTCTTAACTAAGCTATTCTAGAGATTTTTGTTTTGTGGACGATTTCCACTAAGGGAGTTGTCGAGAATCTCTGCAGCCTTGCACAAGCAGTAGCGCAGATCCTTTGTTTAGCCCAGAGTTCAAACGTTTTCAGAATGTTGTACTTTAATTTACCAGATGTATAACGTTAATGCTCTCGCGCAATTTAAGAAGACATTTATGAATGTTTTTCTCTGATATTTTGTTTTTAAACACTCTTTTTTTTTTTGAATTTTAATTTTAGGTTGGCCTTCTGTGTCCTCATATGCAGCTCATTGAATTTGTGTGAACATCTTGAGGCTGATCAAGACATCTTGTGAGCAAACAACCTTAACATTGTACAGCTTTTGTAAATGAACTACTACAATGTGTGATTTTTACCATCATTTGAAGCTACTTCACATAATGTAATTTCAGGATACCAGAAGACTGGACTCGTATAGGCAGGATTGACCCCACAGAGAAGTTGGAGCTGACCTTTGCTTTGAGGCAGCAGAATGTGGATCAACTGGAACACCTGCTGCTACTGGTTTCGGACCCTGAGTCGGCACAATATGGTAGAAATAATTTTTCATGCTTACAACGGCAAACCATTTTAGGCCATTAGATGTTGAACTTCCTGACTTTTATCCCCTCTGATAATGGATTTTGCATTACCATGTACTCCTTTACAGCACTGTCAATTCTGTCTTAGGCAAGCATCTGACTCTAGAGGAAGTGGCCGCTTTAGTACGTCCATCCCAGCTGACCCAGAAAGTGGTTCGTCACTGGCTGCAGAGTCACGGGGTCACAGACTGCCAGACCATCCTCACTCAGGACTTCCTCCAATGCACCATGAACACGCAGTAAGGGCCTCTCTCTCAAATCACATGCACCGACTACAACAGGTGTAGACTCTGTTGTGAAATTCTTGCTTACAAGCCCTTCCCAACGATGCAAAGTAAAAAAATATATAATAGTAACACGAGGAATGAAGTATACAAGAATAAAGCTATATACAGGGAGTACCTGATCAATGTGGATTTGAGGTAGTCACCTGCTTGTTGAACATCTAATTCCAAAGTCATGGACATTAACATTGCGTCCCCCCCGTTTGCTACTATAACAGCTTCCATTCTTCTGGGAAGAATGATGTTAGATGTTGGAACATTGCTGCGTGGACTTGTTTCCATTCATCCACGACCATTAGTGAGGTTGGGTGATTAGGCCTGGTTTGCAGTCGGCATTCCAAATCATCCCAAAGGTTTTTGATGGGATTGAGGTTCAGGGCTCTGTGCAGGCCAGTCAAGTTCTTCTACACTGATCTTGACAAAACATGCTGAAACAGGAAAGGGCCTTCTCCAAACTGTTGCCACCAAGTTGGAAGAATTATTTATATATATATATATATATATTTTTTTTTACCTTTATTTAACTAGGCAAGTCAGTTAAGAACAAATTATTGTCATTGTATGGTGTAGCATTAAGATTTCCCTTCACTGGAACTAAGGGGCCTAGCCCGAACCACGATAAACAGCCCCAGACTATTATTCCTCCTCCACCAAACTTGACAGTTTTCACTGAATTTGGGCAGGTAGCATTCTCCTGGCATCCACCAAACCCAGATTTGTCTGTCAGACTGCCAGATGGTGAAGCGTGATTCATCACTTCAGAGAACGTGTTTCCACTGCGGTGAGCTTTACACCACTCCAGCCCACGCTTGGCATTCGCATGGTGATCTTAGGCTTGTGTCCGGCTGCTCGGCCACGGAAACCCATTTCATGAAGCACCCGACAAACCGTTTTTGTGCTGACGTTGCTTCCAGAGGCAGACGATTTTACGCGCTACACACTAAAGCACTCGGCGGTCCTGTTCTGTGAGCTTGTGCAGAAATTTGACACGCTGGCTTGTTCGAAAGGTGGCATCCTGTGACGGTGCCAAGTTGAGTAACTGAGCTCTTCATTAAGGACATTCCACTGCCAATGTTTGTTTATGGAGATTGCATGGCTGTGTGCTCGATTTTATACACCTGTCAGCAACAGTGTGGCTGAAATGGCTGAATCCACTCATTTTAAAGCGGTGTGTGTATATATAGTGTATGTACATGAAGGCAGAGTGAAAAAGTGACTAGGTATCAGGATTAATAATAATAAATAGAGTAGCAGCAACATAATGAGTGGAAAAGTGTGTATATCTTGTGAGTGTGCATAGTCAGTCCGGGTAACCATTTAATGAACTATTTAGCAGTCTTATGGCTTGGGGTAGAAGCTGTCTTGAAACCTGTTGGTCCGAGAGCCGACGAGCCAGTACACAGGCCCTGCACTCCATACAGATGCCACAGAGAGTGAGGCTTTCTACTTCTCCTGTTTCAGAGTGGCAGAGGCCCTGCTTCCAGGCATTGAGTTTCACCGCTACGTAAGAGATGGCATCTCCCTGGTGAGGTCATCATCTGCATACCACGTGCATGAGGATGTTCTCCAACATCTTGACTTTGGTGAGCAGCAATTTCATCTTGACCATTTCTGAGGTTATCGACAGAAATGCTATTATCTTATAGCTCATCTGGTAGTAGTATAACAACATAAGTTAAGAGTATGACAAACAATGTTATGGATGTGATTTGTTTTCCCACCCATAGTTGGCGGTGTTCACCGCTTTCCACCCAAGGGGCAGGACCTCAATGAAGTCTTGACAAAGAGGAGACGGTCTAGAGCGAAGTTTCATCTTGGAAACACACCCGCCACCCTCAGGTCTCGCTACAACCTGACCGCAGCGGACGTGGGTTCAGCTCAGAACAACAGTCAAGCCGTGGCTCAGGTATTTGGCCACTTTTTACGTCAATACCAATGGGACAGCTGTGTCAGACGAGAACAGTTGATAGAAAATACAGGGGGCAAACGCTTTGCCTCATTCTAACAATGAACTTGCCTGTCTGGCATAATGGGAATCTAAAGGCTCAATTAAATTAGCACACTTTGCTCAGTAGCTCTTTTTCCCATGGTCAAATAAACTGATCTTTGGTACTGTATATAAACCTACAACTACTGCCAGGTAGACCCCCCCCCCCCCCCCACAGATAAAGGGTGAAATTTGTATGGTGGATATGGTTTGTTTGAATTCCAGCATAGCTATCATCTTATCATCTGTCCAGTTCTTGGAGCAGTTCTACCACCCTGCTGACCTGGCTGAGTTCATGACGCTGTTCGGACGGAGCTTCCAGCACCTGTCTAAGATTGACCGGGTGGTTGGTGTTCAGGGAGCAGGGAAGGCCGGTCTGGAGGCCAGCTTGGATGTAGAGTACATCATGAGCACAGGGGCCAACATACCTACATGGGTCTTCACCAATCCAGGTATACTAACAATGACAAACCAGAGTGTGCATGTAGCCTTAGTCACATGGCAAGTGCAGAGAGGTTTATTTTAATTTGTATGTTAATCCTTTGGCAGACGTGACTTATAATAAGTTAATTGAACTAAGGAATTTGAGACGACCACATATCATTGTAGTAAGTAGGCTAAAAACTTTCCAGAAAAGCTAGCAACGGCCACAATGCTAGTGAGATCAAATACCAAGTGGTATATATTTAGCCTCTTCCAACTATCTTTAGCTATGTCTCATATTGTACCAATCCAAAGTTTGGACACCTACTATTTCAAGGGTTTTTCTTTATTTTTACTATATTGTAGAATAATACGGAAGACATCAAAACTATGAGACGACACACATGGAATCATGTAGTAACCAAAAAGTGTTTTAGATTCTCCACATTTGCTACCCTTTGCCTTGATGGCTTTGCACACTCTTGGCATTCTCTCAACCAGCTTCACCTGGAAGTCTTTTCCAACAGTCTTGAAGGATTTCCCAAATATGCTTAGTACTTCTTGGCTGCTTTACCTTCATTCTGCAGTCTATCTTAATTGGGTTGAAGTCAGGTGATTGTGGAGGCCAGGCCACCATTCTTGGTCAATTAGCCCTTCCACAGCCTGGAGGTGTGTTGGGTCATTGTCCTGTTGAAAAACAAATGATAGTCCCACTAAGCGCAAACCAGATGGGATGGCGTATCGTTGCAGATTGCTGTGGTAGCCATGCTGGTTGTGTGCCTTATTCTAAATGAATCAGTGTCACCAGCAAAGCACCGTCACACCTCTTCCATGCTTCACGGGGGGGAACCACACATGCAGAGATCATCTGTTCACCTACTCTGCATCTCACAAAGACATGGTGGTCGAAAACAAAAATCTAAAATTTGGACCAAAGGACAGATTTCCACTGGTCTAATGTCCATTGCTCGTGTTTCTTGGCCCAAGCAAGTCTCTTCTTCTTATTGGTGTTCGTTAGTGGCTTCTTTTCATCAATTTGACCATGAAGGCCTAACTCGCACTGTGTCCTCTGAACAGTTGATGTTGAAATGTGTCTGTTACTTGAACTCTATGAAGCATTTTTTTGGGCTGCAATTTCTGAGGCTGGTAACTCTAATGAATTTTCCTTTGCAGCAGAGGTAACTCCGCGTCTTTCTTTCCTGTGGCGGTCCTCATGAGAGCCAGTTTCATCATAGTGCTTGATGGTTTTGGCAACTGCACTTTAAGAAATTTTCAGAATTGACCGACCGTGTCTTAAAGTAATGATGAACTGTCGTTTCTCTTTTACTTATTTGCGCTGTTCTTGCCATAATATGGACTTGGTCTTTTACCAAATAGGGCTATCTTCTGTATACCACCCCTACCTTGTCAGAACAACTGATTGGCTCAAACGCATTAAGAAGGAAAGAAATTCCACAAAGTAACTTTTAACAAGGCACACCTGTTATTTGAAATGTATTCCAGGTGACGACCTCCTGAAGCTGGTTGAAAGAAGAGTGCGCAAAGCTGCCATCCAGGCATGGTGTGGCTACTAGAAATTCAAATATAAACTATTTTGATTTAACACTTCAATTTTATTTTTTACATTATTTCATAGTTTTGATGTCTACACTATTATTCTACATTGTAGAAAATAGTAAAAAATAAAGGAAGAACCCTGGAATGAGCAGGTGTGTCCAAACTTTTGACTGGTACCATATGTTCATACTAATATACCACTTTAGAATGAAGCAATGCATTGGGGTTGCACTCTTAGTACAGGTAGGTAGTATGATGTTGAAACAGCCTTTTTCTGATAGTGGTTTGATAATGGGACACTGCTTGACTGCTCCTCAGGTCGGCATGAGACCCAGGAGCCATTCCTCCAGTGGATGTTGCTGCTCAGCAACATGACAGACATCCCTTGGGTCCACACCATCAGCTACGGGGACGATGAGGACAGCTTGTCCTCCGCCTACATGATGCGCATCAACACTGAGTTCATGAAGGCTGGCGTACGGGGCATTTCTATACTGTTTGCCTCAGGTTAGTCTGTGCTAGCCTGGGCCCAAATCTGTTCATGCCAACACCAATTGTCATTGTCACGCATTTCATGTGACGATGACCAATGGTGTTGGCAAAAGCACACAACTAGTTCTGGAACCAGGCTAAGTCAGTGTTTTTTGACCTCTTACTTGGAAGTGTTTACGATCTTGATCGAGTAGTCAGTGACAGCAGATTTAATATGATATAGACTATTTGAATAGTTCAAACTCAAGCAGGTGTTGTGGATGTTGTAAGAGGTGAGGTGGCCTTTCTTTTTGTGGGGCTGCCATTTAGTTACTCTAGAAATGTGTGCGTAATATCAGATGAGTCAGGCAGGCCTATGAAACATGAACAAGTCACCATGTATAGTTGAGTAAATTGATGACTAAAATTGTGGACAACAGTTTTTTTTTTTTTATAATCCATAAATCATGAGTAAGAATTTCCTTGGCGTTCGCTTTCATACTTGAACTGTCTTGCCTCAGGTGATAGTGGAGCTGGCTGCAGACACTTGACTAAAGGAGAGAATTCTTTCCGACCAAGCTTTCCTGCATCAAGGTGAGTCATTGCCACTGTCGAAATAAACTAATGGCACTTGTGTTTTTTGGGGTGTTCGTTGTTTCATTTGAATCCATGAAGTATGAAAAGTGTTAAATCCAGGTGCGGGTTATAGGCATTGCGGTTTTTAAAGGGAATTTCTCGATTGATTTCACATGTGCAGTGTTTAACGTGGCAACAGCATTTAAATGCAGCAGTGCAATGTGTGCGCATCTGAGGCTAAATACTTAGTCTCTAAACTAGTCAACAATAGTCTGTTTTGTAATCTGAAATCAATAGAATAAGAAAACCAGTGTCTTCGTGGGGTCTGTTTTCCTGTCCATACCCAAATCATCTGTTCTCTGAAGTTAAGTTTATATGCTTTCAGCCCATACGTGACGACAGTGGGGGGAACTTCATTCAAGAATCCATTCAAGGTCACCTATGAGGTCACTGACTACATCAGTGGCGGCGGCTTCAGCAATGTTTTTAAGATGCCGGACTACCAGGTATTAAGAGTGTCTATACAGGACATAAACCCACAGGTTTTCCCAGATCTGTGCTTTTTTAAATTTGATCTTTAGAATTTGAAAAACGATATGCTTTACGTAACTGAGTGAAAAGACTAACATGTATTCACTAACTATCAGATTAGGTACACAAAGGTTCTCTCAACAAATGAGGTCCTGTCTACTGGTAGAATTAGCCATCACTGATGCATAGTAAATGTGTGAAGTATTTATTTCCGTATGGTTTATTTGGATATACTTATTCAATCATTTGATAGCCTGTCACTTTTTGCCACAGGTCGGTGCTGTGGAGGGTTATCTGAAAGCAGTGCCGGGTCTCCCTCCAAAGACGTACTTCAACACCAGTGGAAGGGCCTACCCAGACATAGCTGCTCTCTCAGACAACTACTGGGTGGTCACCGACAGGGTACCCATCCCCTGGGTGTCTGGTACTTCGGTAAGAAAATAGTATCTCATAGGGTGAATCTCAAAGTATATTTTGTTGATTCCTCATGTCCTCTCACAACCTCAACAGATTGGAGAAGTACTGAGGTTCCTTCTCTCAAACCTCCAATATACTTTGAGAAGGAGGCAAAGAATAAACTCAAGACTTTTTAGATTCACCTATAGATTTTTTCTTCTCTCACCTGCTTATCTCCCAAATATATAAAATGTTTTCAATTATCTGAGAGAAATATTATATTTACATTTTAGTTATTTTAGACGCTCTTATCCAGAGCGACGTACAGGAGCAATTAGGGTTGTGCCTTGCTCAAGGGCACATCGACACATGTTTCACCTAGTCGGATCGGGGATTCGAACCAGCGACCTTTCGGTTACTGGCCCAATGCTCTTAACCATTAAGCTACCTGTCGACTCTTGGATCATATAATGCATTAACAATTAATATTTACTCGTGTTCTTTAGGCCTCCACCCCTGTGGTTGGAGGAATCCTCTCTCTGATCAATGACCAGCGCTTTCTGAAAGGCCTGCCTTCTCTGGGCTTCCTCAATCCCCGCCTGTATCAGCTGCAGGGCCAGGGACTCTTTGATGTAAGTCACTGATCATTAGATATGGAGAAAATAAGACTAGTTTCTTGTTGTGTATGGTAGTGTCATGTATTTATCTTTTGTGTATATTCACAGCAGTGGTGGAAAAACTATCCAATAGTCATACTTGAGTTAAAGTAAATATACTCTAATCAAAAATGACTCAAGTGAAAGTCACCTGGTAAAATACTAGAGTAAAAGTATTTGGTTTAAAATATACTTAAGTATCAAAAAATAAATGTAATTTCTAAAATATCTTTACGTATTAATCACTTCAAACTCCAACCACACAGCATTTACTTATTGATAGCTAGCGGCACACTGTAACACTTAGACATATTTACAAATGAAGCAATTGTGTTTAGTGAGTCCACCAGCTCAGACGCAGTAGGGATGACCTAGGATGTTTTGATACGTGGTTGAATTTAACCATTTTCCTGTCCTACTACGCATTCAAAATGTAACGAGTACTTTTGGGTGTCAGGGATAATGTATAGAGTAAAAAGTACATTATTTTCTTGAGAAATGTAAGTAAAGGAAAAGTTGTCAAACATAAATGGTAAAGTACAGATGCCCCCAAAAACTACTTAAGTAGTACTTTAAAGTATTTTTACTTAAGTACTTTACACCATCTGATTCACAGCAATGGAGCATCTTGTGTCGGGGTCCTAGAGTACTGCAGGGGATCTGCAGCCAGATTAATGTATATAATTTTTTAATGTTACCTAAAACAGATTAAACTAAAAGTTTGAGAACCCCTGATTTAGTGTTTCCCAGTTTTCTATTCTGAACACCACCAAAAGATGGCAGTAGAGAAGAGTCATTGCATTTACTGACTGCTTTCTGTTCCTACCCCCAGGTGACTGATGGTTGTCACCTGAGCTGTCTGGACGAGCAGGTCCAGGGGCAGGGATTCTGCGCGGCACCGTCATGGGACCCAGTCACCGGATGGGGAACGCCCAACTACCCTGCTCTGCTGGCTGCCCTGGTGTTGGAGAAATGAACTCCTGGGGCTCTGTTCAGAAAGTGGAAATGTAACAAAGGTAGTATGTGGAACAAACCTTTGTCTGCGGTGTAGAGTAGGGATTGTGTCAGCTCTATATTTGTTACATTTCTAGCTGCAACATTCTGAACGTTTCACCTCAGAATACACCCCTGACACATTTGAAGTATTTCAGCTGCCTGCTTATATGGTGTCTAGCAATGTCCCTTTCCATTGTAAATTACACTGGACAGATACTTTATTTTTAAATGGAAAATGCAATTTTGGCATTTCCTTCGTCTCAGGTTGTTTGATACTTTTTGAAGGATGGACTCATTTAATGTGGTCAGTGATGTGAAAATGAATGTACATTTTACAAGTTCATCAGTCAGCCATATGTTTGCAACCAGATCAGGTGGGGTAATCAATGACAAGGTACGTAGGTCGACAAAAAAAACCTGTATCTTGTTTTTGCATGCGTGTTCTGATAAATATTTCTGCTCAAAGGAGGTTAAAGTTAGGCCCATGCTATAAATTTATCTGAATCTTGGCCAGAGTTTTGTATGAGGAGAGAAGCAACATTTACCATCGCGTTACTGATTTAAAATATGTTCTGCTGTGGTTGCACGCAGAGGCCTAACCAAATACTTACCGATTTACTCTTGATGTGCTCATTGAGCAAAATAATTCTGCTAATCTCTATCCACCAGAATTGTTGCACTTGTTTTTACTTTTTAATCGATTTTGGGGGAAATGGTCCATGCAATATATTAAAGACTACATATGTCACATTGATTGTAAACATGCTTGTTAACTTAAGTCTTTGCCTTTAGGAATTAAACTGTGTACGTGAAATTGTATTTAATTCTGTGTATCTGTAATTAGACTGAATAACCAACCACAAATGGATATAAGAACAGGATGACTATCCATGGGTCACTGTCTGAGTATCAAACTGCAGAGCAAAATCAGATGTGTGGCAGAGAAAGGGAAAAAAAATAGAAAATGTGGCATTCTGACCACTTATTGAAAAGACATTGTACACCATGTTGGTACACCATGTTGGTACCTATTGGGAACAGTCCTTACCAATAGGAAATGTCACAACAGATTAAATATTTTTTATATTTTATCTGTACAACCTTAAAGGGGTGCTCTTGCAGGTGCTACATAAATGTTTGGACATATTAATGATATTCATCCATTTGATTCTTGAATATTCACTGTGTACAAAACATCAAGGACACCTCTTTACATGACAGGCTGGCCAGGTGCACGCTATGATCCTTAATTGATGTAATTTGTTAAATCTACTTCAATCAGTGTAGATGAAGGGGAGGAGACAAGTTAAAGAAGGATTTTTAAGCCTTGAGACATGGATTGTGTATGTGGGCCATTCAGAGGGAAATTGGGAAAGACTAAGTGCCTTTGAGCAGGCTATGGTGGTAGGTGCAACAGTTTGTTTCAAGAACTGCAACGCTGCTTGGTTTCTCATGCTCAAGTTTCTCATGTGTTTCAATAATTGTCCACCATCCAAAGGACATCAGCATCTCTGGAATGCTTTCGACAGCTTGTAGAGTCCATGCCCCAACGAATTGACGCTGTTCTGAGGGAAAAAGGTATTCGTAATGTTTGGTGTACTCAATGTAACTTAAATGTGCTTAGTTCATCTGTCTTACACTCAGAGGGGTATACTATGATTTGAAGCTAGATCTACTCAGGGTTTTCTAAAGCTAGCCAGCTTCACATTCTAGCTCAGGCTTCATCTGTACTACGGTGGTAGATCTTGCTCGTCCGCCTGCTGCTGACTCTAGCAGGCTCGTAACTGCGCGTGCATGTGTCTAGTCAAACGCCAAACTCTGAGGCAATGCTGAAACATCCAGCAATGGATAGTTACAGGGGAGAGGAATGAGCCAATCATAAACTGTGGTGTATTAGGTGACTGTGATGGTTTGAGGGCCAGATTGGGAATTTAGCCAGGACACCAGGGTTAACATCCCTATTTTTTTTTTTTTTTTTAAGGGGTGGATCAGCTTAATATTGCGGAAAGAATATTACTTCCATCAATGTAATTGTCTGCATCATTTCCAATCCCCCACATATTTTTGGGGTAAATACACTGCTCAAAAAAATGAAGGGAACACAATGTAACTCCAAGTCAATCACACCTCTGTGAAATCAAACTGTCCACTTAGGAAGCAACACTGATTGACAATAAATGTCACATGCTGTTGTGCAAATGGAATAGAAAACAGGTGGAAATTATAGGCAATTAGGAAGACACCCCAATAAAGGAGTGGTTCTGCAGGTGGGGACCACAGACCACTTCTCAGTTCCTATGCTTCCTGGCTAATGTTTTGGTCACTTTTGAATGCTGGTGGTGCTTTCACTCTAGTGGTAGCATGAGACTGAGTCTACAACCCACACAAGTGGCTCAGATAGTGCAGCTCATCCAGGATGGCACATCAATGCGAGCTGTGTCTGTCAGCGTAGTGTCCAGAGCATGGAGGCACTACCAGGAGACAGGCCAGTACATCAGGAGACGTGGAGGAGGCCGTAGGAGGGCAACAATCCAGCGGGAGGACCGCTACCTCCGCCTTTGTGCAAGGAGGAGCAGGAGGAACACTGCCAGAGCCCTGCAAAATGACCTCCAGCAGGCCACAAATGTGCATGTGTCTGCTCAAACAGGCTGTTTGGCATTTGCCAGAGAACACCAAGATTGGCAAATTCGCCACTGGCGCCCTGTGCTCTTCACAGATGAAAGCAGGTTCACACTGAGCACGTGACAGACATGACAGAGTCTGGAGACGCCGTGGAGAATGTTCTGCTGCCTGCAACATCCTCCAGCATGACCGGTTTGGCAGTGGGTCAGTCATGGTGTGGGGTGGCATTTCTTTGGTGGGACGCACAGCCCTCCATGTGCTCGCCAGAGGTAGCCTGACTGCCATTAGGTACCGAGATGAGATCCTCAGACCCCTTGTCAGACCATATGCTGGTGCGGTTGGCCCTGGGTTCCTCCTAATGCAAGACAATGCTAGACCTCATGTGGCTGGAGTGTGTCAGCAGTTCCTGCAAGAGGAAGGCATTGATGCTATGGACTGGCCCGCCCGTTCCCCAGACCTGAATCCAATTGAGCACATCTGGGACATCATGTCTCGCTCCATCCACCAACGCCACATTGCACCACAGACTGTCCAGAAGTTGGCGGATACTTTAGTCCAGGTCTGGGAGGAGACCCCTCAGGAAACCATCCCCCACCTCATCAGGAGCATGCCCAGGCGTTGTAGGGAGGTCATACAGGCACGTGGAGGCCACACATACTACTGAGCCTCATTTTGACTTGTTTTATGGACATTACATCAAAGTTGGATCAGCCTGTAGTGTGGATTTCCACTTTAATTTTGAGTGTGACTCCAAATCCAGACCTTCATGGGTTGATAAATTTGATTTCCATTGATGATTTTTGTGTGATTTTGTTTTCTGCACATTCAACTATGTAAAGAAAAAAGTATTTCATAAGAATATTTCATTCATTCAGATCTAGGATGTGTTATTTTAGTGTTCCCTTAATTTTTTTGAGCAGTGTATATATAGTGGGGAAAAAGTATTTAGTCAGCCACCAATTGTGCAAGTTCTCCCAATTAAAAAGATGAGGCCTGTAATCTTCATCATAGTTGAAGTGTACCTATGACAGACAAAATGAGGGAAAAATATCCAGAAAATCACATTGTAGGATTTTTAATTAATTTATTTTGCAAATTATGGTGGAAAAAAAGTATTTGGTAACCTACAAACAAGCAAGATTTCTGGCTCTCACTGACCTGTAACTTCTTTAAGAGGCTCCTCTGTCCTCCACTCGTTACCTGTATTAATGGCACCTGTTTGAACTTATCAGTATGAAAGACACCTGTCCACAACCTCAAACAGTCACACTGCAAACTCCACTATGGCCAAGACCAAAGAGCTGTCAAAGGACACCAGAAACAAAATTGTAGACCTGCACCAGGCTGGGAAGACTGAATCTGCAATAGGTAAGCAGCTTGGTTTGAAGAAATCAACCGTGGGAGCAATTATTAGGAAATGGAAGACATACAAGACCACTGATAATCTCCCTCGATCTGGGGCTCCACGCAAGATCTCACCCTGTGGGGTCAAAATGATCACAAGAACGGTGAGCAAAAATCCCAGAACCACACGGGGGGACCTAGTGAATGACCTGCAGAGAGCTGGGACCAAAGTAACAAAGCCTACCATCAGTAACACAATATGCCGCCAGGGACTCAAATCCTGCAGTGCCAGACGTGTCCCCCTGCTTAAGCCAGTACATGTCCAGGTCCGTCTGAAGTTTGCTGGAGAGCATTTGGATGACCCAGAAGAAGATTGATCCGTGTAAAGGAAAGAATAAATGGGGCCATGTATCGTGAGATTTTGAGTGAAAACCTCCTTCCATCAGCAAGGGCATTGAAGATGAAACGTGGCTGGGTCTTTCAGCATGACAATGATCCCAAACACACCGCCCAGGCAACAAAGGAGTGGCTTCGAAATAAGCATTTCAAGGTCCTGGAGTGGCCTAGCCAGTCTCCAGATCTCAACCCCATAGAAAATCTTTGGAGGGAGTTGAACGTCCGTGTTGCTCAGCAACAGCCCCAAAACATCACTGCTCTAGAGGAGATCTGCATGGAGGAATGGGCCAAAATACCAGCAACAGTGTGTGAAAACCTTGTGAAGACTTACAGAAAACGTTTGACTTCTGTCATTGCCAACAAAGGGTATATAACAAAGTATTGAGATAAACTTTTGTTATTGACCAAATACTTATTTTCCACCATAATTTGCAAATAAATTAATAAAAAATCCTACAATGTGATTTTCTGGATTTTTTTTCTCTCATTTTGTCTGTCATAGTTGAAGTGTACCTATAATGAAAATTACAGGCCTCTCTCATCTTTTTAAGTGGGAGAACTTGCACAATTGGTGGCTGACTAAATACTTTTTTGCCCCACTGTATTTCACCTTTATTTAAAAAGGTAGGCTAGTTGAGTTCTCATTTGCAACTGCGACCTGGCCAAGATAAAGCAAAGCAATTCGATACAAACAACAACACAGTGTTCCACATGGAATAAACCAAACATACAGTCAATAATACAGTAGAACAAAAGAAAACAAAAAATCTATATACAGTGAGTGCAAATGAGGTAAGTTAAGGAAATAAATAGGCCATGGTGGCTTAAGTAATTACAATATAGCAATTAAACACTGGAATGGTAGATCGGCAGAAGATGAATGTGTAAGTAGAGATACTGGGGTGCAAAGGAGCAAGATAAATAAAAACAGTATGGGGATGAGGTAGGTAGATGGGCTGTTTACAGATGGGCTATGTACAGGTACAGTGATCTGTGAGCTGCTCTGACAGCTGGTGCTTAAAGCTAGTGAGGGAGATGTGAGTCTCCAGCTTCAGAGATTTTTGCAGTTCGTTCCAGTCATGGGCAGCAGAGAACTGGAAGGAAAGATGACCAAAGGAGTAATTGGCTTTGGGGGTGACCAGTGAGATATACCTGCTGGAGCGCGTGCTACAAGTGGGTGCTGCTTTGGTGATCAGTGAGCTGAGATAAGGCGGTGCTTTACCTAGCAGAGACTTGTTGATAACCTGTAGCCAGTGGGTTTGGCGACGAGTATGACGCGAGGGCCAACCAACGAGAGCGTACAGGTCGCAATGGTGGGTAGTGTATGGGGCTTGGGTGACAAAACGTATGGCACTGTGATAGACTGCATCCAATTTGTTGAGTAGAGTGTTGGAGGCTATTTTATAGATGACATCACCGAAGTCGAGGATCAGTAGGATGGTCAGTTTTACGAGGGTATGTTTTGCAGCATGAGTGAAGAATGCTTTGTTGCGATATAGGAAGCCGATTCTAGATTTAATTTTGGATTGGAGATGCTTAATGTGAGTCTGGAAGGAGAGTTTACAGTCTAACCAGACACCCAGGTATTTGTAGTTGTCCACGTATTCTAAGTCAGAGCCGTCCAGAGTAGTGATGCTGGACGGGCGAGCAGGTGCGGGCAGTGATCGATTGAAAAGCATGCAGTTAGTTTCACTTGTGTTTAAGAGCAGTTGGAGACCACGGAAGGAGAGTTGTATGGCATTGAAGCTCGTCTGGAGGTTCTACGTAGAGGTGGATCAGAGAATCACCAGCAGCAAGAGCAACAGAGAAATGCTTATTGAAATTCTCAATTATAGTGGATTTATCAGTGGTAACAGTGTTTCCTAGCCTCAGAGCAGTGGGCAGCTGGGAGGAGGTGCTCTTATTCTCCATGCACTTTACAGTGTCCCAGAACCTTTTTGGAGTTAGTACTACAGGATGCAAATTTCTGTTTGAAAAAGCTAGCCTTAGCTTTTCTAACTGCCTGTGTATATTTCTTCCAGCAATACAACTCAGTTGGCCTGAAGGAGGAAACTGAGGCAAAGGGAGTTGATGGTGCTGCTAAACAGCATTCCAGATTAGATTCTATAAGTTTTTTTTCATAATTTTTGCTAATATGTAATGATCCTTTTCTGCTAATTAAATCTGATGAATTTGATGTAGGGCTTCAGTAGCTGGAGGCAAGGCTTCTCCTACAGAGCTCCTCTTTATGGAATGGTTTGCTGACGTGACGTGAGAGAATCAGACTCTCAACCTTAAAGTCTAGACTGAAGACTTCTCTCTTCTGTCAGTCAGATGACTGAGTGTAGTCTGGCCCATGGGTGGGAAGGTGAACGGAAAGGTACTAGCCCCGACAACCCACCCCACCCTTAAACATGAAAGCCATCTGACCCTAGCTTCATGAAATGTTTGCACCCTCTATAGCCATTATGGTCTTTAAAAATCAAATCCATGAACGTTTGAAAGTGTTTTTCTGTGCTCTATCCTGTTCTGATGTATCCATCGGCCTGACAAGCATGCCCACCATGAACCGCTTTTATTGTGCTTCTGTCTCTGGGTTCCTTGCTCTTTGGGGTTTTAGGCAGTGTATCTGTAAAGCTCTTTGTGATGCTGTTTTACAACTGCTGATGTAAAAAGGACCTTATAAAATACATTTTGATTTGATGATATCCTTGCTGTGCTTTCACTAACAATTAGATATTTTTGTAAAATTCCTAACATTGTCCCTAAGATATTTTTTCTCTAACTTGTGAGCATTGCAATTGTAGAACTCAGCACAACTGCCAGTGTGGTTTATTTTGTTCTGCAATAGATGTAATTAGGTCCTTGATTATGTTGTAGGCAGCACAGTCGGATGTGGAAGTTTGGACCCGTCAGATAAAGGAGAACCTCACAGGCCAGAGAATGTTGTTCCTTACCTGTTAGAGATACGTGGAAACTCTCGCAGAACAACAGTAAGTCGCGTAAGTAGTTGCTACACCTCTGACCTAAGGTTTTATCCCACCTCTAAACACCCCTTTCTGTCTGGCTTAGCTCTACCAGTAATGACTGCCACGTTCCTATACCTTGCTGTGTCCTGGTCCCACAATCTCTTGGCTCTGCATAGCTAATTCCAGTTACTTTATACTGTTATCACCACCTCATGCTGTCACCTCACCCTGTCCACTACATATCCGAGAAACATGAGTTCCCCCCTCCCCTGCTTAATCTATTCTACAGTCGTGGCCAAAGGTTTTGAGAACGACACAAATATTAATTTCCACAAAGTTTGCTGCGTCGGTGTCTTTAGATATTTTTTGTCAGATGTTACTTTGGAATACTGCAGTATAATTACAAGCATTTCATGAGTGTCAAAGGCTTTTATTGACAATTACATGAAGTTGATGCAAAGAGTCAATATTTGCAGTGTTGACCCTTTTTTTTTGCATGCTGTCAATTAACTTATGGGCCACACTGATGGCAGCCCATTCTTGCAAAATCAATGCTTGGAGTTTGTCAGAATTTGTGGATTTTTTTTTTGTCCACCCGCCTCTTGAGGATTGACGACAAGTTCTCAATGGGATTAAGGTATTGGGAGTTTCCTGGCCATGGACACAAAATAATGATATTTTGTTCCCCGAGCCACTTAGTTATCCCTTTTGCCTTATGGCAAAGTGCTCCATCATGCTGGAAAAGGCATTGTGCGTGACCAAACTGTTCCTGGAAGGTTGGCAGAAGTTGCTCTCGGAGAATGTGTTGGTACCATTCTTTATTCATGGCTGTGTTCTTAGGCAAAATTGTGAGTGAGCCCACTCTCTTGGTTGAGAAGCAACCCCACACATGAATGGTCTCAGGATGCTTTACTGTTGGCATGACACAGGACTGATGGTAGCGCTCACCTTGTCTTCTCCGGACAAGCTTTTTTCCGGATGTCCCAAACAATCGGAAAGGGGATTCATCAGAGAAAATGACTTTACCCCAGTCCTCAGCAGTCCAATCCCTGTACATTTTGCAGAATACCAGCCTGTCCCTGATGTTTTTCCTGGACAGAAGTGGCTTCTTTGCTGCCCTTCTTGACACCAGGCCATCCTCCAAAAGTCTTCACCTCACTTTGCATGCAGATGCACTCACACCTGCCTGCTGCCATTCCTGAGCAAGCGCTGTACTGGTGGTGCCCCAATCCAGCAACTTAATCAACTTTAGAAGATGGTCCTGGCGCTTGCTGGACTTTCTTGGGCACCCTGAAGCCTTCTTCACAACAATTGAACCGCTCTCCTTGAAGTTCTTGATGATCCGATAAATGGTTGATTTTTAGATGCAATCTTAATGGCAGCAATATCCTTGCCTGTGAAGCCCTTTTTGTGCAAAGCAATGATGACAGCACATGTTTCCTTGCAGGTAACCATGGTTGACAGAGGAAGAACAATGATTCCAAGCACCACCCTCCTTTTGAAGCTTCCAGTCTGTTATTTGAACTCAATCAGCATGACAGAGTGATCTCCAGCCGTGTCCTCGTCAACACTCACACCTGTGTTAACAAGAGAATCACTGACATGTCAGCTGGTCCTTTTGTGGCAGGGCTGAAATGCAGTGGAAATGTTTTTTTGGGGATTCAATTCATTTGCATGGCAAAGAGGGACTTTGCAATTAATTGCAATTCATCTTCTCACTCTTCATAACATTCTGGAGTATATGCAAATTGCCATCATACAAACTGAGGCAGCAGACTTTGTGAAAATTAATATTCTCAAAATCTTGGGCCACAACTGTACATGAAATCTTCTGACCTGTGTGCCAACACTTCACACTGCATAATCCACTCAAACTGGATAGTTTCATGTTGATTCGGTTATATTTTTGCTTATATATTTGTATAATATTTTCTAGGTCTGACATGATGTCCCCTTCAATCACTGATGATAGGAATGCTCAGTTGACTACTCGCCTTGAATAGTAAATCGCTTTTTTTAGTGCGTCTCCATCATATTTGTCCCACTGTATTGGGGTTAGTCAATGGAGGTTTTAAACATAAATGTTCACCTTTCAGCCTGGAGAAAAGGTTGAAGGCCATGGAGAAGAGAAACTGGATTGTATGCTGGTTTCTTCAACACTGTGCAGCAATTATGGAAAGTCTGCAGACTAAGATTACTCTCTGTCTGCTGGCTACAATCCATTGGCTGATCCTGTAGCGCTCTTTCTAGCGTGGCAGAAAGCATGCAGGTACTGCAGCCAATTCAGTGTTGTTGAACACTGCATCACACTGGCATATCACTGCTAAATCTCATTCACCCAGGTGCTTTGAACTATATCAAAGATTTCTATCATAATTCAAGATTTTTTATTAACATTTCTTAAAAAAAAATTTCAGATGGACAAACCGTTGCTGTGCGGCTCTCCAGAAAAATCAAGTGGACACGAGAGCGAATAAAACAGCAGATCAACGCCTACAATTGAAGGAACCTCAATTCCACCCAAGACTGGAGTACGTGGATGTTCTCCAGAAAGACCATATAGTCTGGTCCTAGTTGTCCAACAATTTGGGGGACAGTCTGCTCTGGGCAAAGCAGCGTGCAGTGATGCTGCATAACATGTGCCTTAGGGCAGCAAAGGAGAAGCACCTTATAGAAGCAGACGTACAAAATTGCCTTTTTTTTATTGCCAGAGAGTTGGGGCTTTTTGAGGAGGCCCTTGCTTCTCTTGGGCAGTGTGAGGCTGAGCCAACACGCTTTCCCCTGGGTGACTCTGTGCTGCTCCGAAATAAAATGCAGAACATATTAAAGCTCCAGCAAGCATTTTCAATGTTGACTAGTCAGCACAGATGTAGAGGAGGACAGTGATTCAGAAGATTGAGAAATTAATGTCTGTCTGTGTTTGCGTGTGAGTTCTACACAGACAAACTATACACTGAGTATTCCAAACATTAGGAACACCTGCCCTCAGAACAGCCTCAATTCATCAGGGCATGGACCTGTACCACTGCACATTGACTCGATACCAGTACCTCCTGTATATAGCCTCGTTCTTTTATTGCTACTTTTTTTACTTTACTTAGTAAATATTTTCTTAACAGCATTGTTGGTTAAGGGCTTGTCAGTAAGCATTTCACGGTAAGGTCTGTCGTGGAAATTTCCTCTATTTACCTTCATGGGAGCAAACCACAACACAAGTCAGAGTTAGTTATCAAAGTCCATCTTTTAATTATATGAGCTCTATCACAATCCTGTGACTCTCAGGCAATTCAGTGTCTAACCATGAATTCCCTGAGAGCCCCTTCCACATTTCAAATGAGGTCCTTTATAGCAAAGATACACACAGGATAAGACAGCATCGGCATAATTCATCGTTCAGCCTTGTCTCCTTTCTCAAACCCCAGAACCATAAACCAACCCTCCATATCAACAGGCATATATCAAATCCATCCTATATTGACAAGATCACAGAGACACACTGACTGGCACACAGACATTGTGGAGTCAAGAGATATGTTTACACATGATGATACTTTGACCTCTCCCCTCTCTGCGGCCCATGCAACTTAGTCTTGACATAGAACAGATACTGCAACCCTGCCACAGTATTATACAAAAATAACATTCTTGATGAGAAGTACAAACATATGATGAATATGAAAAACATCTTACATATGTTACCAACAAATTCTGATTCTTCCACGACAGGTCTACCTATTGTGTTCGGCGCATGTGAAAAATACAATTTGATTTAACTCTACAATGTGTTGGAAGCGTTCACCAGGGATGCTGGCCTATGTCGACTCCAATGCTTCCCACATTTGTGTCAAGTTGGCTGGATGTAATTTTCCCTGTTCCAGGCCCAGCTCCACTCCCATCTCAACTCCTACCGCCACCTCTAGGCCCAGCACCACCCCCAGCTGAAAACAGATATTCAAAAAATCAAACATTTGCTCCATATTTTCATAATCAGCAGACAAGCCCACCGTTGCCCTTTAGCGAGAGCAGTGGCCACAATGGGTATCTGTTCAAAGGGAATGTCATGATTGTCTAAAGTAATGGGTCAAGCCACTGCCTGTACTGTACATGTCAATGTTGTTCATCTCAATGACCAAGACATTACAATTCTGAATTGAAACATTGTAGAGTGTTGCATCTTACTTATTGTGAACTTGATGCCATGGCCTGCCTCCAAAATGGTAGATAGTTGGTCCATGCCATAGTGGGAAGGCTTTTTAAAAAACTCTATTCCACCTGGCATGCCCTCTACTTCAATGACCACCTTCTTGGCAGCCACAGCCATTTGGAATTCTGCCATGTCCACTTGCTTCATCTAAACAGAAACAGAAATAAGGCATTAGTAAAGGAAAATCAGGTGTACACATTCCACGCTTCTACCAGTGATCCAGAAATCTGCTTACTTGAATATCAACAATGTAAACCAACAAGGCACAGCTACCACAGATGTTTTTATAAATCAAATGCCAGCCCTCTGCCTGAGAATTTTAGTGGGTACACCTTTTGCTTTACGGTGATCCCTCATAAACAGGTTGTAAGCTGACATGTTACATTTGTAGAGCTTAGTTTTATTTGAGGGACAGCTTGACTCTGGGCCAATTTTCTTCTTTCATTCCCAAACCAATTCTAGAGGAAACAATAGGAAGATAACACAATAGTAAATAATACTGAATCACATTTTCAAATCAGAGCAATTGCACATAGTATTTTATTAAGATGATTGAAAAAGGAGCCCTGATATAAACTAGAGGCAAAACACAAATCGCTATGGGAAAAGTTTAAATAACTTAGGAATTACCATTATTATCACAACAGCAGAGGATAGGATCCAGGATTTTAATGTAATTTTTTCAGTCATAACCCTCTGATAGCTAGCCATGGGGCAGGGGTAAGACCTGACAGCAGCAGTTGGTACTGGTCACATAGTCTTAGTAAAATTGTCTGGATTTATGGATGGTTCTTGATTTGTAGAGTGATGGGATGCTTTGAGACTTGGCACTGCCAAACCATACCACCCAAGGAAGCAGAAGGTTAGGATTCTTTCAATGAATGTCTTATTTAAAAGGTGAGGCCAAAGGAAGAAGTTCTAAGCCAATTGTTTTGCCCAGAACCCACAGAGATATTACAAAAAGACAAAACCATTTATTATGTTCACAGAATATAAAACAGAACATTAATGACCCTCACCTCCACCACTCTCTCTGACAGTACAATTCTGGTGAGGCAACTCTGGGATGCTGGCCTTCTAAGCAGAGTTGCACAGAAAAATCCATATCACAGACTGGCCAATAAAAATAAAAGATTAAGATGGGCAAAATAACACAGACACCGGACAGAGGAACTCTGCCTAGAAGGACAGCATTCCGGAGTCGCCTCTTCACTGTTGACGTTGAGACTGGTATTTTGCAGGTACTATTTAATGAAGCTGCCAGTTGAGGACTTGAGGCATCTGTTTCTCAAACTAGACACTAATGTACTTGTCCTCTTACTCAGTTATGCACTGGGGCCTCCCACTCCTCTTTCTATTTTGGTTAGAGCCTGTTTACGCTGTTCTGTGACGGGAGTAGTACACAGCGTTATACGAGATCTTCAGTTTCTTGGCAATTTCTCGCATGGAATAGCCTTCATTTCTCAGAACAATAATAGACTGACGAGTTTTAGAAGAAAGGTCTTTGTTTCTGGCCATTTTGAGCCTGTAATCAGATTTGCCAACTGGAGGGCGAGGGAGAGCATTGTACGCGTCTCTGTGTGTGGAGTAAAGGTGGTTAAGAATATTTTACCCTCTGGTTGCACATTTAACATGCTGATAGAATTTAGGTAAAACTGATTTAAGTTTCCCTGCATTAAAGTCCCCGCCCACTAGGGCCGGCGCCTCTGGATGAGTGTTTTCCTGTTTGCTTATTGCGGTATACAGCTCACTGAGTGCGGTTTTAGTGCCAGCATCGGTCTGTGGTGGTATGTTGACAGCTACAAAAAAATACAGATGAAAACTCTCTAGGTAGATAGTGTGGTCCACAGCTTATCATGAGATATTCTACCTCAGGCGAGCAAACCCTTGAGACTTCCTTAGATATCGTGCACCAGCTGTTGTTTACATATATGCATAGGCCTCCGCCCCGTGTCTTACCAGAGGCTGCTGTTCTATCCTGCTGATAGAGTGTATAACCCACCAGTTGTATGTTGTTAATGTCGTCGTTCAGTCACGACTTGGTGAAACATTAGATATTTCAGTTTTTAATGTCCCGTTGGTAGTATATACGTTAATTCAGTTGGTCCCATTTATTTTCCAGCGATTGATGGTTAGCTAGCAGGATGGAAGGCAAAGGCAGATTAGCCACTCATTGCCTGATCCTCACAAGGCACCCTGATATTTTTCAGCAAAATCTAATTTTCCTTCTCCAGCGAATGACAGGGATCTGACAGGGATCAGGGATCTGGTCCTGGTCGGGTGTCTGTAGTAGTATATCCCCCCCGTCCGACTGATTGAAGAAAAACTCTTCGTCAAATCTGAGGTGAGTAATGTCAGTTCTGATGTCCAGAAGCTCTTTTCGGTCATAAGAGATGGTAGCAGCAACATTATGTACAAAACAAGTTACGAACAACGCGAAAAAACAAACAAAATAGCATGGTTGGTTAAGAGACGATAAGGCGGCAGCCATCCCCTTCGGCGCCATTCAGTGTGCAATCATGAGCACAGCTGGGGTTTTTGCAGATGCATGAGGTTACGAATGTTCAGAATGATGATATGATAAGAGGGTTGTGCTGTGGCGGAGGGTTGTGCCGTAGCGGAGATCTTTGTGGGCTATACTCGGCCTTGTCTCAGGATGGTAGGTTGGTGGTTGAAGATATCCCTCTAGTGGTGTGGGGGCTATGCTTTGGAAAAGTGGGTGGGGTTATATCCTTCCTGTTTGGCCCTGTCCGGGGGTGTCCTCGGATGGGGCCACAGTGTCTCCTGACCCCTCCTGTCTCAGCCTCCAGTATTTATGTTTCAGTAGTTTATGTGTCGGGGGGCTAGGGTCAGTTTGTTATATCTGGAGTACTTCTCCTGTCCTATTCGGTGTCCTGTGTGAATTTAAGTGTGCTCTCTCTAATTCTCTCTTTCTTTCTCTCTCTCGGAGGACCTGAGCCCTAGGACCATGCCTCAGGACTACCTGACATGATGACTCCTTGCTGTCCCCAGTCCATCTGGCCGTGCTGCTGCTCCAGTTTCAACTGTTCTGCCTCATTATTATTCTACCATGCTGGTCATTTATGAACATTTGAACATCTTGGCCATGTTCTGTTATAATCTCCACCCGGCACAACCAGAAGAGGACTGGCCACCCCACATAGCCTGGTTCCTCACTAGGTTTCTTCCTAGGTTTTGGCCTTTCTAGGGAGTTTTTCCTAGCCACCGTGCTTCTACACCTGCATTGCTTGCTGTTTGGGGTTTTAGGCTGGGTTTCTGTACAGCACTTTGAGATATCAGCTGATGTACGAAGGGCTATATAAATACATTTGATTTGATTTGATTAATAAGATGACTATTTATCGATGAACTAGATATACCTTAGAGTTTAATTCAGGAGATGGTAACTCTTTAAACAACCTCTTCCGTTATTTAATCGGGTAACAATTAAACATAGTTAGTGGATTAAATAAATAACAGTCATCAGATTAATGAAAGTAAAGTCAGAACACTAGTGAGGTTGTTGCCATTATATGTTGTCTGAACCAGTATTGTTATGTTACTGTGTTGTTATTGTAATGGTGATTTTTCTTCTGTTTGTAAATAATTTTGTAACAATGGGCTGTAAAATCAGAACATCACATTTTATTTGTCACATACACATGGTTAGCAGATGTTAATGCGAGCGTAGCGAAATGCTTGTGCTGCTAGTTCTGACAGTGCAGTAATATCTAACAAGTAATCTAACAAATTCACAACAACTACCTTATACACACAAATGTAAAGGGATAAGAATATGTACATATAAATATATGGATGAGAGATGGCTGTGCGGCATAGGCAAGATGCAATAGATGGTATGAAATACAGTATATACTGTACATATGAGATGAGTAATGTAGGATATGTAAACATTATTAAAGTGGCATTATTTAAAGTGACTAGTGATACCTTTATTAAATCCATTAATTAAAGTGGACAGTGATATGGATCTGTATGTTGGCAGCAGCCTCTCTATGTTAGTGATGGCTGTTTAGCAGTCTGATGGCCTTAAGATAGAAGCTGTTATTCAGTCTCTCGGTCCCAGCTTTGATGCACCTGTACTGACCTCAACTTCTGGATGATAGCGGGGTGAACAGGCGGTAGCTCGGGTGGTTGTTGTCCTTGATGATATTTTTGGCCTTCCTGTGACATCGGGTGCTGTAGGTGTGCCGGAGGGCAGGTATTTTGCCCCCGGTGATAAGTTGTGCAGACCACGCACTACCCTCGGGAGAGGCTTGTGGTGTAGTTGCCGTCCCAGGCGGTGGGTGATACAGCCCGACAGGATGCTCTCGATTGTGCATCTGTAAAAGTGTGTGAGGGATTTAGGTGACAAGACAAATTTCTTCAGCCTTCTTCACCACGCTGTCTGTGTGGGTGGACCATTTCAGTTTGTCTGTGATGTGTACGCCGAGGAACTTGAAACGTTCCACCTTCTCCACTACTGCCCCGTCGATGTGGATAGGGGGGGGGGGGTGCTCCCTCTGCTGTTTCCTGAAGTCCACAATCATCCCCTTTGTTTTGATGACATTGAGTGAGAGGTTGTTTTCCTGACACCACACTTCGAGTGCCCTCACCTCCTCCCTGTAGGCTGTCTCGTCATTGTTGGTAATCAAGCCCAGTACTGTTGTGTCGTCTGCAAACTTGATGATTGAGTTGGAGGCATGCATGGCCACGCAATCATAGGTGAACAAGGAGTACAGGAAAGAACACGCATCCTTGTGGGGCCCCAGTGTTGAGGATCAGCGAAGTGGAGATGTTGTTTCCTACCTTCACCACCTGGGGGCGGCCCATCAGAAAGTTACTGTTACCCAATTACACAGGTCAGCGTTGAGACCCAGGGCCTTAAGCTTAATGATGAGCTTGGGGGGGGGGGGGGGGGGGGGGTACTATGGTGTTGAATGCTGAGCTCTAGTCAATGAACAGCATTCTTACATAGGTATTCCTCTTGTCCAGATGGGGTAGGGCAGTGTGCAGTGTGATGGAGATTGCATCGTCTGTGGACCTGTTGGGGCAGTATGCAAACTGAAGTGGGTGTAGGGTGGGCAGGTAAGGTGGAGGTGAAATGATCCTTAACAAGTCTCTCAAAGCACTTCATGATGACAGAAGTGAGTGCTTCAGGGCAATAGTCATTTAGTTCAGTTATCTTTGCCTTCTTTGGTACAGGAACAATGGTGGCCATCTTGAAGCATGTGGGGACAGCAGACTGGGATATGGGAGCGATTGAATATGTCCGTAAACACACCAGCCAGCTGGTCTGCGCATGCGGATGCGGCTAGGGATGCTGTCTGGGCCAGCAGCCTTGCGAGTGTTAACACATTTAAATGTTTTACTCACTTCGGCCATGGAGAAGGAGAGCCCGCTGTCCTTCATAGCGGGCCGCGTCAGTGGCACTGTATTATCCTCAAAGCGGGCAAAGACGGTGTTTAGCTTGTCTGGGAGCAAGACATCGGTGTCCGTGACGTGGCTGGTTTTCTTTTTGTAGTCCATAATTGCCTGTCCACCCTGCCACATACGTCTCGTGTCTGGGCCGTTGAATTGCGACTCCCTTTTGTCCCTATACCGACATTTCGCTTGTTTGATTGCCTTGCGGAGGGAATAACTACAGTTTTTAATCGGCCACATTCCCCCAACCTCTTTCCATGTTTGAATGAGGTGGTTCGTGGTTCGTGCTTTCAGTTTTGCGCGAATGTCGCCTTCTATCCAAGGTTTCTGGTTGGGATAGGCTTTAGTAGTCACAGTGGGTACAACATCTCCAATGCACTTCCTAATAAACTCACTCACCGAGTCAGTGTATAAATCAATGTTATTGTCTGAGGCTTCCCAGAACATTTTCCAGTCCACGCGATCAAAACAATCTTGAAGCGTGGACTCCGATTGGTCAGACCAGTGTTGAATGGTTCTTGTCACGGGTACATCCTGTTTGAGTTTCTGCCTATAGGACGGCACAAGCAAGATGGAGTCGTGGTCGGATTTGCAATGTCAGTTAAGCTAGCCAGCTGGGTCACGAGTTGCCGGAGCTCGTTTAGAGGAAGTTTAAAACAATGTTTTAAATATTTTGTATTAATTTCGGAGCTACAAATGCAATGCACTTATTATTTATTAATGACCATTTTGCTTCCGATGGCGGGCAAGGCAAGGGAGGTCTGGTCGTCGGCCATGCTGGAAATGTGTTCTCGCGTTATTGTGTCATTGTCAACACAGTACATCTACACCACAAAATGAAACGTTGATTTGAACTATCTGACCAACTAGTGGGTCAGGCGGCGCCCCAATGTCTGATTCATATCGCTTGATTTCTGATGATAGTCGTCGATTATACGATTGTATGGGGTGGAATCAGAGAGGTGTGTGGGCTGCCTTATGCCTTGATCACACCGACAGTGTCTTACGCAAAATAGTACACAGTATCATCTGGATTTGTGTGTAACAAAAGTCCAACATTCACCTTCTGCTAACATTTCTGTCAAACCGTCCACGCATAGTTCGTTAAATCCAACGTATGCACCACAGAACGCACTGCATCTGCAACGCAATGCTGCAAGGAAAATGCAGCGTTCTATTGGAAATGAATGTACTTCTGGTGTACCAAAATGCAAATCACGGTTGATGTGATCGAGGCCCATGGGGCAGTTGTTGGGGGGTTAACTGTGTTGCTCATGGGCAGAACGGCAAGTTTTTCCACCTTGCCGGCTCAGCAATTGAACCACCAACCTTTTTGTTACTGGCCCAACGCTCTTAACCGCTAGGCTATCTGCCGCTACCTAAGCACCTTTTCCAGCCGACTATCGATAAAAAAAATATTAAGTCAAACAAGTGTGTGAAGTGTGTGAAGTTATAACGTGGGTGAAGTTTCAAATGCATTCTGTCATTACTAAATGTGATAGGTATTTTTACATTAACCAAAAAATATTTGTTTAAAAATATTTAATCAGTTGTCTTCCTCAATTTTTTTGCGGGAGGGAGGGAATCTGATTTAATTGGTCCTCAATTTACAGCTCAGACACTTCATTCAAGACAATGTTGTTAGCCTGGTTTACAGGTGAATTATCTGATTTGATCCATAAACAAATACACAATGGGCCAAAGCCAGAAAGGGTAATTCCCAGGCTGAATGGCAGTTATTCAGGGTACTGAGAAATAAGTCCACCTTGTTAACACGGAAATGCAAATCTAGCTTCGAAATTATGGAAAACCACTAAATCAATTTTACCGAGATTGAGCTTTCAGAAGTTGTAAAAGGCACTCGCATGTATTGATATTAAGAAAACGGCTGGCCAGGATGAATTAAACGCTTATTTTCTAAAAATTGGTGCAGAGATCATTGCTGCCCCTCTCACTTTCATATTAAATATTTAATTGGTGAGTAATACCATTCCAAAAGTCTGGAAAGCAGCCTGTCACGCCTTTACATAAGGCATAAGAGCACCTCCTCTCAGCTGCCCACTGCACTGAGGACAGGAAGCACTGTCACCACCGATAAATCTATGATTATCGATCATTTCAATAAGCATTTTTCCACGGCTGGCCATGCATTCCATCTGGCTGCCAACATCTCAGCACCCCCTGCAGCACCCCTCGCAGCACCCCACAACCGCTAAATCTGGATCCCTACAAATCAGTGGGCTAGACAATCTGGACCTTCTCTTTCTAAAATTATCAGCCAAAATTGTTGCCACTCCTATTACTAGCCTGTTCAACCTCTCTTTCGTATCATCTGAGATCGCCAAAGATTGGAAAGCTGCTGCGGTCATCCCCCTCTTCAAAGGGGGAGACACTCTAGACCCAAACTGTTATAGACCAATATCCATCCTGCCCTGCCTTTCTAAAATCTTTGAAAGCCAACTTAATAAACAGATCACCGACCATATCGAATCCCAACGTACCTTCTCCACTATGCAATCTGGTTTCCGAGCTGGTCATGGGTGCACCTCAGCCACGCTCAAGGTTCTAAATTATATCATAACTGCCATCGATAAAATACAGTACTGTGCAGCTGTCTTCATTGACCTGGCCAAGGCTTTCGACACTGTCAATCACCGCATTCTTATCGGCAGACTTGATAGCCTTGGCTTATTAAATGACTGCCTCGCCTGGTTCACCAACTACTTCTCCGATAGAGTTCAGTGTGTCAAATTGGAGGGCCTGTTGTCCGGACCACTGGCAGTCTCTATGGGGGTGCCACAGGGTTCAATTCTCAGGCCGACTCTTTTCTGTGTATATATCAATGATAGCCCTTCCTTGGAGACTGTGCTAAAAACCCTCCAAACGAGCTTCAACGCCATACAACACTCCTTCCATGGCCTCCAACTGCTCTTAAATGCTAGTAAAACGAAGTGCATGCTCTTCAACCAATTGCTGCCCGCACCCACCCGCCTGACTAGCATCACTACTCTGGACGGTTCTGACCTAGAATATGTGGACAACTACAAATACCTAGGTGTCTGGTTAGACTGTAAACTCTCCTTCCAGACTCACATTAAGCATCTCCAATCCAAAATTATATCTAGAATCGGCTTCCTATTTTGCAACAAAGCCTCCTTCACTCATGCCGCCAAACATACCCTCGTAAAACTGACTATCATACTGATCCTTGACTTCGGCGATGTAATTTACAAAATACCCCCCAACACTCTACTTAGCAAACTGGATGTAGTCTATCACAGTGCCATCCGTTTTATCACCAAAGCCACATATATTACCCACCACCACGACCTGTATGCTCTCATTGGCTGGCCCTCACTTCATAGTCGTCGCTAAACCCCCTGGCTCCAGGTCATCTATAAGTCATTGCTAGGTAAAGCCCCGCCTTATCTCAGCTCACTGGTCACCATAGCAACACTCACCCGAAGCACACGCTCCAGCAGGTACATTGCACTTGTCATCCCCAAAGCCAACACTTCATCTGGCCGCCTTTCCTTACAGTTCTCTGCTGCCAATGACTGGAACGAATTGCAAAAATCTCTGAAGCGCGAGTCTTATATCTCCCTCACTAACTTTAAGCATCAGCTGTCTGAGCAGCTTATGTGGAAACCACATATCCTGAGGCTGCATTCATTGCAGCTGGGGATTTTAACAAGGCTAATCTGAAAACAAGACTATATCGATTGTGCTACCAGGGCTGGTAAAACCCTGGATCATTGTTATGCTAACTTCCGCGACGCATATAAGGCCCTCCCCCGCCCTCCTTTCGGAAAAGATGACCACGACTCCATTTTGTTGCGTCCAGCCTATAGACAGAAACTAAAACAGGAAGCACACGCTCTCAGGTCTGTTCAACGCTGGTCCGACCAATCTGATTCCATGCTTCAAGATTGACGTAATGCGGAACATATCTCAATCCACGTAATCGAAGCAAACAACAACATTGACGAATACGCTGATTCGCTGAGCGAGTTCATTAGCAAGTGCATTGGCGATGTCGTACCCAGAGCAACTATTAAAACATTCCCCAACCAAAACTCCGAACTCCTGCTTTTAACCAGGGCAAGGTGACCGAATACAAACAGTGTAGCTATTCCTCTCCGCAAGGCAATCAAACAAGCTCAGCGTCAGTATAGAGACAAAGTAGAGTCGCAATTCAATGGCTCAGACACAAGAGGTATGTGGCAGGGTCGACTGTCAATCACGGATTACAAAAAGGATGTCTTGCTCCCAGACAGACTAAACAACTTATTTGCTCGCTTTGAGGACAATACAGTGCCATTGACATGACCCGCTACCAAAACCTGCGGACTCTCCTTCACTGCAGTGAGTAAAACATTTAAACGTGTTAACCCTCGCAAGGCTGCAGGCCCAGACGGCATCCCAAGCCGCGTCCTCAGAGCATGCGCAGACCAGCTTGCTGGTGTGTTTACATACATATTTAATCAATCCTTATCCCAGTCTGCTGTTCCCACATGCTTCAAGAGGACCACCATTGTTCCTGTTCCCACGAAAGCTAAGGGAACTGAGCTAAACAACTACTGCCCCGTAGCACTCACTTTCATCATCATGAAGTGCATTGAAGTGCATATCACCTCCACCCTACCTGACACCCTAGACCCACTCAAATTTGCTTACCGCCCCAATAGGTCCACAGACGACGCAATCGCAACCACACTGCACACTGCCCTAACCCATCTGGACAAGAGGAATACCAATGTGAGAATGCTGTTCATCGACTACAGCTCAGCATTTAACACCATAGTGCCCTCCAAACTCGTCATCAAACTCTAGACCCTGGGTCTCGACCCCGCCCTGTGCAACTGGGTACTGGACTTCCTGACGGGCCGCCCCCAGCTGGTGAGGGTAGGTAACAACATCTCCACCCCGCTGATCCTCAACACTGGGGCCCCACAAGGGTGCGTTCTGAGCCCTCTCCTGTACTCCCTGTTCACCCACGAATGCGTGGCCATGCACGCATCCAACTCAATCATCAAGTTTGCAGATGACTCTACAGTGGTAGGCTTGATTACCAACAACGACGAGACGGCCTACAGGGAGGAGGTGAGGGCCCTCGGAGTGTGGTGTCAGGAAAATAACCTCACACTCAATGTCAACAAAACAAAGGAGATGATCGTGGACTTCAGGAAACAGCAGAGGGAGCACCCACCTCGACGGGACAGTAGTGGAGAGGGGAGAAGTTTTAAGTTCCTCGGCGTACACATCGCAGACAAACTGAATTGGTCCACCCACACAGACAGCGTGGTGAAGAAGGCGCAGCAGTGCCTCTTCAACCTCAGGGGAATTAAGACATTTGGCTTGTCACAAAAAGCACTCACAAACTTTTACAGATGGGCAATCGAGAGCATCCTGTCGGGCTGTATCACCACCTGGTACAGCAACTGCTCCGACCACAACCTTTAAGGCTCTCCCGAGGGTAGTGAGGTCTGCACAGCGCATCACCGGGGGCAAACTACCTGCCCTCCAGGACACCTACACCCCCCGATGTCACAGGAAGGCCATAAAGATCATCAAGGACAACAACCACCCGAGCCACTGCCTGTTCACCCCGCTAACATCCAGAAGGCGAGGTCAGTGCAGGTGCATCAAAGCAGGGACCGAGAGACTGAAAAACAGCTTCTATCTCAAGGCAATCAGACTGTTAAACAGCTACCACTAACATTGAGTGGCTGCTGCCATACATGTAAAAATATATATATATATCACTAGCCACTTTAAACAATGCCACTTAATATAATGTTTGCATACCCTACATTACTCATCTCATAGGTACAGTGGGGAGAACAAGTATTTGATATACTGCCGATTTTGCAGGTTTTCCTACTTACAAAGCATGTAGAGGTCTGTAATTTTTATCATAGGTACACTTGAGAGACGGAATCTAAAACAAAAATCCAGAAAATCACATTGTATGATTTTTAAGTAATTAATTTGCATTTTATTGCATGAAATAAGTATTTGAAACATCAGAAATGCAGAACCTAATATTTGGTACAACAACCTTTGTTTGCAATTACAGAGATCATATGTTTCCTGTAGTTCTTGACCAGGTTTACACACACTGCAGCAGGGATTTTGGCCCACTCCTCCATACAGACCTTCACCAGATCCTTCAGGTTTTGGGGCTGTTGCTGGGCTATACGGACTTTCAGCTCCCTCCAAAGATTTTCTATTGGGTTCAGGTCTGGAGACTGGCTAGGCCACTCCAGGACCTTGAGATGCTTCCTATGGAGCCACTCCTTAGTTGCCTTGGCTGTGTGTTTCGGGTCGTTGTCATGCTGGAAGACCCAGCCACGACCCATCTTCAATGCTCTTACTAAGGGAAGGAGGTTGTTGGCCAAGATCTCGTGATACATGTCCCCATCCATCCTCCCCTCAATATGGTGCAGTCGTCCTGTCCCCTTTGCAGAAAAGCATCCCCAAAGAATGATGTTTCCACCTCCATGCTTCACGGTTGGGATGGTGTGCTTGGGGTTGTACTCATCCTTCTTCTGCCTCCAAACATGGCGAGTGGAGTTTAGACCAAAAAGCTCTATTTGTGTCTCATCAGACCACATGACCTTCTCCCATTCCTCCTCTGGATCATCCAGATGGCCATTGGCAAACTTCAGACGGGCCTGGACATGCGCCAGCTTGAGCAGGGGGACCTTGAGCAGGGGGACGGTGTAGTGTGTTACTAATGGTTTTCTTTGAGACTATGGTCTCAGCTCTCTTCAGGTCATTGACCAGGTCCTGACGTGTAGTTCTGGGCTGATCCCTCACCTTCCTCATGATCATTGATGCCCCACGAGGTGAGATCTTGCATGGAGCCCCAGACCGAGGGTGATTGACCGTCATCTTGAACTTCTTCCATTTTCTAATAATTGTTGCAACAGTTGTTGCCTTCTCACCAAGCTGCTTGCCTATTGTCCTGTAGCCCATCCCAGCCTTGTGCAGGTCTACAATTTTAGCCCTGATGTCCTTACACAGCTCTCTGGTCTTGGCCATTGTGGAGAGGTTGGAGTCTGTTTGATTGAGTGTGTGGACAGGTGTCTTTTATACAGATAACGAGTTCAAATAGGAGAAGTTAATACAGGTAATGAGTGGAGAACAGGAGGGCTTCTTAAAGAAAAACTAACAGGTCTGTGAGAGCCGGAATTCTTACTGGTTGGTAGGTGATCAAATACTTGTCATGCAATAAAATGCAAATGAATTACTTAAAAATCATACAATGTGATTTTCTGTATTTTTGTTTTCGATTCCGTCTCTCACAGTTGAAGTGTACCTATGATAAAAATGACAGACCTCTACACGCTTTGTAAGTAGGAGAACCTGCAAAATCGGCAGTGTATCAAATACTTGTTCTCCCCACTGTATTCAATACCATCTACTGCAACTTCCCTATGCCGTTCTGTACCATCACTCATTCATATATCTTTATGTACATATTCTTCATCGCTTTACACTTGTGTGTATAAGGTAGCGGTTGTGAAATTGTTAGGTTAGATTACTCGTTGGTTATTACTGCATTGTCGGAACTAGAAGCACAAGCATTTCACTACGCTCGCATTTACATCTGCTAACCATATGTAAGTGACAAATAAAATTTGAAAATGTTTGAATTGATCACTGTACCTGTACACAGCCAAACTGTAAATAGCACACCCGACAACCTCAACCCCATATTATAACTTACCCTCTTGCACCCCAGTATCTCTACTTGCACATTATCATCTGTACATCTATTACTCCAGTATTTATGCTAAATCGTAATTATTTTCACCTCTAGGGCCTATTTATTGCCTACCTCCCTACTCTTCTACATTTGCACACACTGTACACAGATTTTTCTATTGTGTTATTGACTGTCTTTGTTTATGTGTAACTCTGTGTTGTTTGTGTCACACTGCTTTGCTTTATCTTGGCCAGGTCGCAGTTGTAAATGACAACTTGTTCTCAACTGGCCTACCTGGTTACTGTCTGCACTGGCAAAAGATATGTAAAACCTGGTGAACTCACTTTCTTCATAATAACTCAGTTCTCAATTCCAGTCAGGTTTTAGAGCCAAGCATTGTACAATTACTGCAGTAAGTAGCGTTGTAGGTGATATTCTAGATACTCATGACAAGAAAAAAAAAACACTGTTTTTCACATTTTATTGACTTATCAAAGGTCTTCGACACTTGACTATGCCTTGCTGTTGAATAGACTAAAAAAGGTTGTTTTAAAAGCACTGATGCAATGGATTGGTTCCAAAACTACCTTTCTGACAAAACAGTGTGTAGCACAGAAGGGTATGGAATTGGAGTTTCAAAGGCTTACAAAAGGAGTTCCCCAGGCCTCAATTTTAGGTCCCATCCTTTTTACACTGTATATAAATGATATAGGGAAGACTGTTGACTCTGCAAATCTCCATGCTGATTACAAAATAATTTATTCTAGCGCATCTAATATTGAGGCTTTTCAGGACTTAGTTGGCTTTGATGTCAAAGGTAGCTTTTCAAATTGAAACTTATGATTCTCTTCCCTGAAAGTAAACAGACGGAGTCACTTGCAGATTTTAACTAAGGCCAGCAAATTGATACAGTCACCTCCTAAGTATCTTGGGAAGTGGTTAGATAAAAACCTGAATTTTAAACAGCACATAACTTGATCGAGAAACTGAAATTGGGTTTCTATTTTAGGAACAAATCTTGCGTTTCAATGTTAGTAAAGGATCTTGTTCAAAGCACTTTATCAGTGCCGGATTATGGTGATAGTCTATACGCAGGCCCCAGCAAGTACCTTAAACTCTGGACACAGCGTATATCATGGTGTTTTAAGATTTATTACAAATGCTAGATCACTCACCCATCACTGTGATCTGTATGCTATGGTGCAATGGACCTCTCTCTTAACCACTGGTACACTTGTTTACAAACAAACATTGATAGGACAACTCCCTTTGTATCTATGTTCCTTACTGACCAGATCAGTCACTCAAAGTCTTTGCTCACAGTCGCTGCTGTCCTTGTCTGTTCCTAAGGCTAGAACTGAGATGTGGAATTTTTTTTTCTCCCATTATGCCCCTTCAACCTGCTTTAAAATATAAAGTTAAGGGATTTTAGTGTCCTTGCCTGTCTTTAAGACTGATCGACAACACTGTTTGCAATAGCTTCAGTTGTTTCTAATCTTTAAATTGCATCCCCAACTTGTGACAGTCTTGTTTGTACTTAGAATTTCATGTACACGCTGCCATTTCCTTATATTGCCTTCTTGCTAGGTCACCCTCGCAAAAGAAGTTTAACCTCAATGGGTCTTACCTGGTTAAATAAAAAAAATACAATAGGAATTGTCTGAAACAAACGAATAATTGCTTGCTTATGGACAGGTTTTTATTGGCCGCTTATTGGGGAGGTATTAGCGAAAGTTAATTGTGCCTGTAAAAAATATTTAAATAACGCAACTGTTTCACCAGTTCTGGTTGTATTGTGTGTTCAACTAAACAGAAAGGATTTGATGGATATGACATGTTTTTGCTCTCTGGCAGTTCAGGGATAAAAGAAAACCACTACTTAAAATCACATTGCCATTATTTACATGATTCCAATATATGTGTACATTACAATTATACAAAATGAAAATCTGTAAAGAACACCCCTACCCATCCAAATAAACGTTTTACAGGGGGGAAAAGCAAGGAAATACAAACTGCAAATTCTCCTCCAAGAGCCATCATAGATTTCAATCCTCAGGGAAAACAAACATGCATAATACCACTAAGCCAGAGAAAGTGTACAATATGCACACTTAAAAAAAGGGTACAAAATTTAAAAGCAATTATTTTGCTATGCTGATGGAGAACATAACTTTAAAATGTCTCTTTGGGTGCTGCATTATAAATAACTTGTCTTATCGGTTGCAGGTCCAAGAACTTCCTATCTTCACAAGAAGAAACGTTATGCTTTTCTTTCAAGATCGTGCCAAGGTGGCAGGGTTGGTGTTAAGCATCTTGAGTTTGTTGTTTTCTTCTCTGTACATTAGGCAAAGATATTGGGGGGGGCGTATCCTCACAGTGGTTGGTTGGTTCACTGATTGTTTTTAGCTTTAGCATGTGTGAGGATGTGAGACTTGAGGTTGGTAGATTGGGCAAACTTCTTGTTGCAGCCGTCGAACGGACAGACGTAGGGTCGGTCTCCAGTGTGAATCCGCACGTGCGTGCGTAAGTTAAAGTCCAAAGAGAACCGCTTACCGCAGCCCTCAAACGTGCACTTAAAGAGAAGGAGAGAGTAGATTTTATTATGAGGCTACAATGCTGGTTGACAATCTGGGCACCTATGGGTGTATGGCTGGCTATACATGCCATGTTTAAGTTAAGTTGAAAGTGTTGCAAATCAAACAAAATGTATACACAGGGATGCAAACTGGTGAGGGCACAAAAAAGTGACAAAAATGCACACGGAAACAAGAAGAACAGTGTAAACTGCTAGAATGGGGTTTTCGGAAGACAAACATTTTACTAACAAGATACCGAGTAGCATTGCAGTAGAAAGCGGAGAAGGTAGCTCCGGTAAAATGGGGCATAACTTTTGAGTGGTTTGGGCTAGAAACTGACCATTTTCAGTGATGTAAAGGCACAAGCATGACTGTCACTGTGCTCCATTTTTCCTCTATGGCAGTGTGACAGCAAAGCAGCTTGCTAACATTAATAACTTTGTGTGTAATAATTTGTGCTTTCAAAACATACATGCAACTATAGTCACAGTATTATTTCCAACACAGGTTGCTTACCTGGAGTTGCATTCCAAATGTCCCAGTTGCGTGATCACACAGGGTGAGAATCAATTGCATACCCCTCGCATCCTCTGGCTGAGTTTTGAGAAGGCAAGGAGAGAGAGGACACGAGGAGTATGCAATTGAGATTCTCCCAGGGAGATATTCACGCCCCTCTTTTATAGCGCCACCACCCGATTTTTACGGCTCTACACTACTCATGTGGATTACCTATTGAGATCAAAATGGCAAATATCGCCGAAAAGTGCAGATGGCATCCCTGTGAAACTGTAATTGTTAGACAAGAAGTAGATCTCTCAATTAGAAGCCATTTTAAAGGGTCTGGGGGAAACATACCTGGAAAGGCTTCTCTCCGGTATGAACAAGTTGATGCCTCTTCAGTTTAGAGCTTTCAACAAAGGCCTTTCCACATTCGGCGCAGACGTGAACACGCGGTCCGTGGGTGTGCAAATGCTTCCTCATCGCCGAGTTATCCCTGAACATTTTAGTGCACCCCTGCAGAGGCAAAGGTAGCAATTAATCATTGTGTAATTTCAGAAATGACAAGATCAAAAGGTCCACATTAGAGCACTTAAACCTTTCTCCAGGTTTCTGGTTTCCCAAAAGCACACTATTTTAAAAAGATGTCCTCAACAATGTTTAAACCACATCAGGAGACTACTCTTGAGGTCTGGGAAAAATTTAAGAATTGTATTTATGGGTGTTACCCTTTAACGCAAGTGCTCACCAGGAAGAGACTGTTTGGTTAACTTCTTGGTGACAGGGGGCAGTATTTTCACATCTGGATGAAAAGAATGCCCAAATTGAACTGCCTGCTACTCATCCCCAGAAGGTAAGATATGCATATTATTAGTATTTGGATATAATTTGGGTAGAAATCCTATTTGGATAGGATTTTGATATAAAACACTCTGAAGTTTCTAAAACTGTTTGAATCATGTCTGCGAGTATAACAGAACGTATTTAGCAGGCGAAACTCCGAGGACAAACCATTCAGTTTTTTTTAGGTCACTCTTTTCAATGGGTTTTCATTGGGAATCCAGAGTTCTAAGGGACCTTCTTGTAGTTCCTACCGTTTCCACTGGATGTCGCCAGTCTTTAGAAATTGGTTGAGGTTTTTCCTCTGTGTAATGAATTAGCCCTGTTCAAAACGAGGGTCAATTGTAGTATACTGTTAGATAGAGGCGCGTGACCAGAAAGCTAGCTACAGTTTGTTTTCCTGCTGTATTGAACACAGATCATCCGGTCTTCAATTTCATTGATTATTTACGTTAAAAAAATACCTAAAGTTGTATTACAAAAGTAGTTTGAAATGTTTTGGCAAAGTTTACTTTTGAGATATTTTGTAGTCACGTTGCGCAAGTTGGAACCGGTGTTTTTCTGGATCAAACGCGCCAAATAAATTGACATTTTGGATGGATATATATATATATATATATATATATATATATATATATATATATAGTGCCTTGCGAACGTATTTGGCCCCCTTGAACTTTGCAACCTTTTGCCACATTTCAGGCTTCGAACAAAGATATAAAACTGTATTTTTTTGTGAAGAATTAACAACAAGTGGGACACAATCATGAAGTGGAACGACATTTATTGGATATTTCAAACTTTTTTAACAAATCAAAAACTGACAAATTGGGCGTGCAAAATTATTCAGCCCCCTTAAGTTAAGTTTGCTGCGATTACAGCTGTAAGTCGCTTGGGGTATGTCTCTATCAGTTTTGCACATCGAGAGACTGACATTTTTTCCCATTCCTCCTTGCAAAACAGCTCGAGCTCAGTGAGGTTGGATGGAGAGCATTTGTGAACAGCAGTTTTCAGTTCTTTCCACAGATTCTCGATTGGATTCAGGTCTGGACTTTGACTTGGCCATTCTAACACCTGGATATGTTTATTTTTGAACCATTCCATTGTAGATTTTGCTTTATGTTTTGGATCATTGTCTTGTTGGAAGACAAATCTCCGTCCCAGTCTCAGGTCTTTTGCAGACTCCATCAGGTTTTCTTGCAGAAAGGTCCTGTATTTGGCTCCATCCATCTTCCCATCAATTTTAACCATCTTCCCTGTCCCTGCTGA